>NC_044278.2:83123922-83432422 GCF_004027225.2 Strigops habroptila
AACACAGCTAGTGGGTGCTCATTGTAGTTGGAATGTATTCATCCATTCCAGAATTGTGGGAGGGAAGTTTGTGTGAAGGAGAGATATGATGGAAGCTGCTAAGGGTGACACTGTATTGAACAGATGGAGGAGAATAAAGTGTAGAGATTGAGTTTGGAGCCAAAGACTTATCATTATGACTGAAAGAGAATTATAGTCAACTTTAGTCTACATATCACAGGAGCTAAAATTGAGTTTTCTCGAGTATTTTATCTGAGCTTGCTTAAGTGTCATAACACTTTCATCTTTTGACTTTCATATAGCTCCCTCCTCTAAGTACTTCCTCCTACCACTTACCCACTGCAAAAGCATTCCACTAAGCACAGAGGTGCTTTCATTGACAAAATCCAGAAATCCTCCTGTGATAAGGCATTCAGTAAAAATATCTTGCTCAAAAATCAGAATATGAAATGAAGAAAAAGCATGTTAGATTAGTTTTGTTGTAGAGCTATACCTTGAATTAGATCACTACTTGACATTTATAGATCAGAACATAAAATTCACTTTTTAGACAGAACACTAACTTTCAGGTATTCATGAGGGTTTATTTTACTTAACCAGTATATATTATACTTAACCAAGGATAGGACAGTTAACCCTGTCCTATCCCTGCTGCCTCCTTACAGAAGATATTGAAGCAATGTCTGTATTTGCATGTGACAAGAAAAGAGCCTGTCACAAGGAAAACAGCTTTACCAAAATGAACTACTATTCTAGGAATGTTAGCACTGATGCAGTATGAAGCTCAAACACAGTGTAACTTTAAACATGTACTCCATCTGTTTAAACCTTGTTGGACTTTGAATTTCAGTAGTACAGGAAGGAGAATGCTGAAATGCCAAAGCCGAGAAAATATCTTTGTAGATAAAGTAAGATTCATTAATATGGTTTCAATTTCCTAGTAACATAATATTTTTTTGCCTTTAAATGTGTATTACTAAGGAACACTCCACAGATGGAAATAATGTCTAACCTGGAAGTTGCACAAGGCATTGAAAGGTATTGAATGTAACACCAACAGATTGTCCACACAAGTTTTGTGTCAGTTTTTGGTGTGTTTTTGTTGTTGTTGTGTTGTTTTTTTTTCTTTCTTCCCAGATCTGCATGATGCTATTGCAAAATCACATCTGAGCAAAACAGATGGTCATGCTGCCTCTTCAATCTTGTATTTCTACATATGAGTTTATAAAAATAAGTACTACAGACAAATTATCTAAAAATGTTTCTTATTTTATTTTGACCAGTGGACAAAATAAAGTCTCTAGAGTAAAACTCATAACAATAACCTAGTATTTCCTGTACCAAACTGAATGTGCTAACTAGAAGACAGCTCTTTCTTTTCTTTCCCCTCTCCTTCTCCCTCCCCCATCCCAGGATATCTTGAAATCTTTTCTGCATAGTGACACAGCTTCAACAAGAGGGGTGGAATACATTTCCTTCCCTCCCACCTGCCCTCTCTCCCAAAGGATTAGAGCACTTTTCAACAAAGTGGGAGATGTGGGTGTCCCTCCCTATCTTATATACACTGAGAATACATTAAGTATGAAATTACCTCCCAGGGGAAGTGATGGAAATGCCACTTGCTCATTTTCAAACTGGATTCGAAATAAGCTTTATAGAAAAAAAAAATAAATTACTGTAGTGAGAGATTACATGACCTTCTTGAGAAAGATTTTATTTTCTCATTTCTAATATCTCTGATACCATGGTTTACTCCCTTCCAGTCTATCAATTTTTCCATAGCATTGTGTTTTAGAAGAGTTATTCAAATTGTGTGTGAGAAAACTAACTGAAGAGCTTCAAAGCACACAGAATATAGCTTGGTTTCATCGGCTGTTTGAACCTGAATTACTGTACTGACTGTAGTGGAATTATTTTCTTTTAAATGAGCAAATGAACTTCAAAGGGGAAGTAAATACATGTAATAAAGCAGCCATTTTTCTTTTTCTTTTCCTAAATGATTGATTTTATCTCCAGAAACACCAACAAATGTTCAAAGTTCTATATATTTAAATAGGTACCGAGATGTCTGAAACTGTAATCCTTGCTCTGTGAGTTCACTGAAAAATTGCCGACCTTATAAAAGCCTATGTTCCTTTTCTCTTTGATAACAGCTTTTGCTTCATCAGTCTGAAATATGTATTACAGCAGCAAATTCATGCAGGATCAACTAATTGCTAGTACATGCATTTAAACATAAGTACCCCATAATTCTTATCACATTCTTATTATATACACATTTTTATTTTAAGCAGGAATTAAAAAGTTTTTGTTCTCTTAAATTATTTCGTGTTATGGACCTTGTTCTAACAATTACATTTTACCAGTTAGTGCTTTATGAAGCATGATGGAATCTAACCAGCAACTAATATAAGAGCTCCAGTTTGCCCTCAGTACACAATCTTAAAGCCCATTAACATTTGTTGGAATTACATGTGCAATGTGCAGGGAGAATATAACCTTAAGCAAGTAAAAACTGAAGATACTGTATATGTTTGATCCAGCTAATGCAGTCTAGATTTTTCACAGCAGTGTGTTATATCAACTGAAGTTTGTTAGACAGCAGGGAGACTAATAAAAAAAGGCATAGTATAAATAAGCCAAAACAAAGAAATGAACAGAGACCTTTTGCATTAACTAGGACATAATCTACAGATGTTTCTCAGTTGGTAGAAAACAGATTTCCGCACAGCAGTTACATACAGTACAAATGTTTGCACAGAATCCAGCTGGACTAATATATAAAGCCATCTCTCAAGATTAGAAGCTTTACAAAAGAATCACTAGCTGAATGGAAAGAAGACAGTGCACTGAAGTTGCTGTCTGAATCTCCTAAACAATAGATCAGTCTAAATTGTCAGTTTCAGGTAGGACAGAAGCAGAAATTCCTTTTATCTGTGCCATCCCTGACTATTTCTAACTTTCTGTTGAGAAAGTTGGAAAAGATGATAATCTAATGAAAAGTTGCAGGCTGTTGTGAAGTTCTGAGTTTGATTTGCAGACCAAAAAGGTTCATTCGTGGTGTGTTAAACTTCACAAACGTAGCTTTTATTTTTCTAGCCATGCCTTCCAGCCTCCAGCTATCTCAGGACTTGACCAATCTAATTTTAACTTTGACAACATAGGCAGCTGGTGGAAACAAAGAGGTCAACAAAAATATGAATGTTAAAATAAAAATTAGCTAAAAATATCTATTTTGAATGAGTGTATGTGAGTGAAAATGAAAGAATGGACACCAAAATCTTTTTAGTATCACTTTTTCCCTAGCGATTTTCAGCAAGTTTCTACATCTGAAAAAAAAGAATTGCAGCAATACTATCCTTTTTTCTTTTTTTTCCTTTTAATGACTAGTTCTCTGTGTTAAGACGTTAGAATAAAAAAAAAAAAAAAAAAAACAACAAAAAAAAAGCTTGTAATGCTGGTTTTCTGTCAGGTTCCGCTACACAATAGTTCTGGTAAAAGATAACATCTTATGTTTTGAAAGAGTTTCCAAATGCTTGAGAACAAACGAAATTCTGGATCTTTTGGCATGAGGCACCCTCCTTTTGTATTCTTATTGTTGGTCAAACATAATTTTGAAGTTTTCCAGATGCAGGCACCATGAAAATCATTTTGCTGAAGTTTGCTGTATAAAATGTACATATCTTGCTTAAGCTGGTTGTTTGGATCCCCATTCAGGTTCTCTAGAGAACCACTTCTAGAAACTGATACGCTTTGTCTATTTTAGACACACATCTTCTGGGAGGGTAATTTACCTTTCAAAGGGGCCTGTTCTTTTAACCTAGAGGGATCCCTTGTAGCTTTCTTAGGATTGACACCTAGTGCTTTGGTGGATACAGTTAGAGAAGAAGAATCCACTGTCAGCATTCTGCACTAAATGCACTAAGAGTTTATCATGGTGTCAAGAAGAGGAGAGTTAATCCACCTTGGAGCACTTCTGAAATCCCACATTTCTTTTGCAACGTTTTTAAAACATGCTATAATAATACAGTGGCCAATAGCACCATGCTGAGTTAGCAATATTCAGGGAACTGTTTTTATCTGATGACAGTTATGAAGCTTGAAAGAAGATGAGGTCAGTGTTATGTATGTCATATCAAAACATTTCCTGACTGCATCTTTCTATTTTGAAAGAATAGATTTCTCTTATCATAACCATAAAAAATTTAGCCCTTGTTGTATTCTTATTTTTCATTAGCAAGAATATTTCAAAATAGAAAGAAAGAATTGGTTTTGTCCTTGTAAGAGCTGATTACTTTCAGCATCTCTACTAAGATTTTCTAGGTAACTTAATTTTCTGTTTCACTACAGTTATACTTGTATAATTACAACCTGGCTTCTGCATACCTCTTTTCCAAGTTATCTTTATATTTGCTTCAACAGGGCTTGAACAGTTTGTGATTTGTCTGCATTACTTTCCGTTATTGTACACTGTTAAAAAAATCCTTGATGGTAATAATCATAATCATTCAGCTCCTGCATTGTGTTCTGTGTGAGCTGCTTTGTCTTTTAAGATTTTCTTCTTTCTTTAACAATTAAACTGAATTCACAGCAGTGTTTACAATTAGCCTCTTGTTTATGTATGTTTATCAGCTCAGAAAAATCTCCTTACTTTTTGTGGATTTGTGCAATTCATTTTTGACATCCTGTAAAAACCTTTTTCTTTGATTTCCTTCTTTTTGCCAATTTCTTCTGTCTTGTTAAAGGACAGAAGGCAGTAATTATTACTGCCTTTAAAAATCCAGCTTGTAAAATCATTTAACTTCCTTGAACTTTCTTGAAATTCCTTATTTTTATGTGTTATTGCCAAACATATTTTAAAGTATCTGTCCATAAGGTACCTTGAGGCCAGTGTTTTAATGCTAATTGAACTGCAGATAGTGGTTTGTGATTGCCTTTTTGTGTGTGCGAATGTGTGTCAAAAATGTATCCATGTGAGTGCCTGGTAGCAAGAATGCTTGTACCAATGAACAGCATCTGCTATTTATATAGCAGATGCTGTATTTTTTTTTCCACTACAGAGATATTGTTTTCATCCTTCCAAGTGATAATATATATGCAGGCTAAAGCTTCTAATGGGGAATGCTTGATGTTGCTATCCTGTGCCCTTATCATACTTTCAATATCTAGCTAATCAGCAGTTACTCTGTAACTCAAGTGTTTGAAGAGTGGATGCTAAATTTACGCAGATGGGAAAACTTCCATAATTTGTATACTACCAATATATGTCATCGTGAATAATGTATAATATGTGTTCATCAGCGTTTCGTATTTTAAGAAAATCTTTCTTAAAAGAAAATTTTACACAATTTAAAATGTGTGAAAAGTCTCTGCAGTGGATATCAAAGGGTAAAAATTTGTTGTAGTGGCCCAAATGGTAGAACCAGGCATGACTACTGCTTTTAATTCCAACTGCTTCTAGCTTGTTTGGTTTAACCCCAACCAGCAACTAAGCACCACACAGCTGCTTGATCTCTCCCTCCTAGAGGGATGGGGGAAAGAATCAGAAGAGTAAAAATGAGAAAACTCAGGGGTTGAGCTAAAGACAATTTAATAAGCAAAGCAAGAGCTGAATATGCAAACAAAGCAAAATAAAGAATTAATTCACCATTTCCCATCAGCAAGCAGGTGTTCAGCCATCTCCAGGAAAGCAGGGCTCCATCATGCGTAATGGTTACTTGAGAAGACAAACACCATCACTCCAAAAGTCCTGCCTTTCCTTCTTCTTCCCCTAGTTTTATATTGTTGAGCATGTCATCATATGGTACAGGATATCCTTGGGTCAGTTGGGGTCAGCTGTCCCAGATGTGTCCCCTCCCAACTTCTTGTGCACATCAAGCCTACTCACTGATGGGGTGGTGTGAGAAGCAGAAAACACCTTGTAAGTGTAAGGTGTAAGCGTGTAAGCACTGCTCAGCAGTAACTAAAACATCCCTGCGTTATTAACAGTGTTTTCAGCGTACTAGACATAGCGGATTGTGTTTTTACAGGTCTGGAGGAGCACCACAGTGCTCCATCATACAAATGCTCTTTTGTTGCTGCAGAAAGTCATAATGCTCAAGGCATTATATCTGACAGGTCTGCACTTTTGGTGCTTGTAAAGTAACTGTAACCTCTGAACCTGAGCAGATTGTCGATGCTGTGTGCTCTGATGCAAACATCGCTTAAGTTGGTGGCCGCACTTTGAATTAAGTTTAGTTTCTGTGTTATGCTGTTAAAAGGCATCATAGTCTTCCTTTCTGAGGGAAGGCTACTCTGTTGTGACTGGTTTCAACCAAAGATCCACAGAAAATTTCCTACAACCCAGGTAGGGACCAATCAGTACTCCCATCTTTGAATTTTTGAGGCCATACAAGGAAATGAACATGATCAAGGTATCGGTTTGAGCATGTGAGTGATTATCAATGTTTTTTCACTATTCACTGTTCTGTTCCCTGACATGGTTTTCTCCCACCCTAACTAGCACTCTCTTGAATAGGCACAGCTAGAATATAACATGGCAGAGTGACTGCTCCTTTTGTGTATTCTGGACAAACAACAGTAAACCTGAGATAGATAAGATGCAGCCAGGAGGCACCCAGAAAGAATAGAAGAATTTAGATAAAAAGCCTCTACCATGGAATCCCCTGACTAAAGGAACTCTGGTTTTTTGCTGTATTGTAAGGGACTTCTTGGAAGTGAAACAAGACATAGAGACCTAGCAGAAAAATTTATCATGCAAGCCTCAAGGTACTGGGAAAGTGCAAGAAAATTACACCTTTGTGAAAATAAATTAATAAAAAAACCCCAAACGCCAATTCCTAGATGCAGTTCTCTGAGACAGATTTCTGTTATTCCTGTTATTTCACACATTGATGGAGGCCTTGAAACCACCAGTTTCAATGTCCAATTCTGATTCTGATATTCTGGCAGTAAAATGGTTCTTTTCAAGAAAAACATTACATGGTACTGGCAAATTCATCATTCTCAGAGGGCAGAGTTGCTCAATGATGACAGCTTCTGCTTGTCCTGAGTTTCCTCAGTGTAATGCCTTCTCAAGGTGTCAATCCCCTGCTACAAAATGGAATTTGTAGTCCATCAGGAATATTCCAATAGAATTAGAGTTCAGAAAACAAAATGATGTTATTGCGTTTACACAGATGCAGCTTCCAAATCATTGCAGCAACTATATTTGCTTTAGTGGTCCATAATCAGTACAAAAAAATTGATAATTTTAGTAAACAGTTAAAGACATCTCACCTTATGGAAGCTTTTCATTCAGATTGTTTTGCAGTATCAATAGCCAGAAGCAGGAAATCTTGCAAGATTCCCTAAAAAGAAGCTTATGTCATATTCTGCATGTTCTGTTCCTTTACTCAGGAATACTAATAATCTTTGTAGGCACCCTGAATTAGTTTTGTTCAACTACAATATCACCAGCTCAGTTCCTCCTCAAAAATAAGAAAAGCCTTTCTAACGTTCATTTGACTGTATCCGCTTTCCCTCTCATTCTACAAGAAACTAAAGCTAACATCTGAAACGTATAAGAAAGAAATCCTAACTAAATCTAGACAAGCTAACATACAGTCCTGACCTCAATCTATCCAAGCAAAGATGCCAATACTAAGAAGATTAATGTCCCATATACACAAAAACCTGACATGGTCAAGAAATATTAGTCTGACAGTGCAGTGTAGAGACTGGAAATAAATACTAAAAGAAACTCACATATAGTATGTATCTAGAATAACAGAAGCCATTTACATCTATTAGTCCTAGACTGCACTAAGTCGGTGGAAGAAGGAATGACTTAGTTATCTTGCTGTGAGTTCTAAGAAATGGATGAATACAGAAAAGGACATGGTTTTGATGCATGTAGAAGAGATTCAACATTGGGACTCTTTGGTTGAAATGGGCTAAATTACAGATAAATGTTAGTTGGATGTTTAGCAACAGAAGTACATTTTCAAAGAATGAACAGTAAACATATATTGAGGTCTAATAATGTTGGATCTGATCTCTACTTGGGAAGGGAAACTTTAAAATAATGGTACTAGAACAGGTTGTATAAGTGACTGTATAAGTGTCCCATTCATTACTGGAAATATGTCTTCCTGTTGTGGTTTAACCCCAGCCAGCAACTAAGAACTGCACAGCCACATACCCACCCCACCCCAGCGGGATGAAGAGGAGAATTGGGGAAAAAAGATAAAACTCATGGGTTGAGAAAAGTACAGTTTAATAATTTAAAGTAAACTATAATAATCAAGAAACAGAGAGAGAAATATTGGAATAAAATGAAAGAAACACAAGTGATGCACAATACAATTGCTCATGACCCACTGACCAATTCCCAGACAGTCTTTGAGCAGTAATTGGCCCCTTCTGGCCAACTCTCCCGCATGATGTTCTGTGCTATGGAATACCCCTTTGGCTAGTTTGGGTCAGGTGTCCTGTCTGGTCCCCCGTGGATTCTTGTGCCGCTCATCACTGGCTGTCGTGGTTTGAGCCCAGCCGGTAACTCAGAACCACGCAGCCGCGCTCTCTCACTCCCCCCGCCTTCTCCCTCCCCCTGCTCCCGGAGGGATAGGGAGGAGAATCGAAAGAATGTAACTCCCACGGGTTGAGATAAGAGCAGTCCAGTAACTAAGTCTAAGGCATAATACAAAACCGCTACTACTACCACTAATAATAATAATGATAAGGGAAATAACAAGGGGAGAGGATACAATTGCTCACCACCTGCTGACTGATACCCAGCCCGACCTGAGCAGTGATCTCGGCCTTCCCGGGTAACTCCCCCTGGTTTATATACTGGGCATGACATGCCATGGTATGGAATACCCCTTTGGCCAGTTTGGGTCAGGTGTCCTGTCTCTGCTTCCTCCTGGCTTCCCCTCCTCCCTGGCAGAGCATGAGACTCAGAAAGTCCTTGGTCAGAGTAAACATTACTTAGCAACAACTAAAAACATCAGTGTTAACAACGTTGTTCCCAGGCTGAAAGTTAAAAACACAGCACTGCGCCAGCTACTAAGAAGGAGGAAAATGACTGCTATAGCTGAACCCAAGACACTGGCAGAGCATGAGAGACTGAAACGTCCTTGACCAGAGTAAGTGTTACTTAGCAGCAACTAAAACATCGGTGTGTTATCAGCATTATTCTCAGACTAAAGCCAAAACCACAGCAACTGCACCAGCTACTAAGAAGAAAATGAACTCTATCCTAGCCAAAACCAAGGCACTTTCATATATAGGTAGGAGATATTTTGGATGAATGCGTGATTTCCATTCAAGACTTTGTCAATGGCATCACACTTATTGCAGGAATTGGTAGAAAATTTATGATTTGAAATGTAAACCATGACATATAAAACATTTTGGCCAATGTTTGCATTGAGTTTTTGGAGCTCATTTCCATTTAAAAGTCCTGGAATGCAAGCGCACAAGACAAAAACAGTTTCCAAAGACATTAGGGAAGCTTACACCACTCTTGTCACATCTATTAGACTATCTTGAAAGACTCTAATAAGAGTGAGAAATATTGCAGATCTTCGCCCATACATAGTCCCTAAAGTACATCCTCTTGGAAGGAAATGAAGGGTTCTATCCCACACTGGTCCTTGAATAGCAAATTAATACTAGACTGAGGGTATATATTTCACATTGCAGAGAAAAAAAGCTTTAATAATAAAACTCATATATTTATCAAGCATCTAATGATGTCTAATCCTTAAACAACCTGATGAGTAACTTGATTATCAGCAGAACAAACAATCTGAAATTCATTGCCCCCAGTCAGATAAGAAAAGCCAAAAAAAGCAGCTTTCTGTGAATTTACCCTCAGACAATTAGCAGATAAATGAACTATCTTGCTATGATCTTTCTTCAAAACATTTTGTCTTTAATTAACCTTTAATTGTTTAAATTTCAGCTGGAGTTAATGACAAAAAGCTCTGCTGAACACAGTTGGTTTTAGAACATATACTATTACAATCACTTTTGGTAAAAGTAATCATACTAACTATGCAAAGAAACTTAAGAGATAAAGTGTTTTTTTCTCCTGAACTTCCTTCAGGAAAAAAAAAAAAAAAAAAGAAAAAGAAAAAAAGAAAATCTACTCTATGTGGTTGAAATAATCTCTTTAATATTGGTACCAAAATAGCAAAATGCAGTAATTACATCATTATTTTGTCAGTCTCTGTCAATCCATCATAAGAAAATATTCTCTCTCTCACCCTTTATCCAGGTCTTAACACCTTCATAATGTTACCTCTATTGTCTTCGAGTGCATGCTCTTCAAGTCGGAGATATGTCTTCTACTTGTCTGCAAAGTGCCTACATATTTATTGCTTTATATTAGTAAATCAATAAAAAAGTAGTAATTTCGTATCTTTTGTAGTTCTTAGTGCCCATAATAATGTATTTATTTTGGCAAAGCAGACTACCTGGATTACACATAGTTTTCATATTTACTTCAGATACTGAACATTTTTTATTGACCCTTATTAAATACAAATAACACTCAAAACTCACCCACCAAAAAGAGCAAAAGGTTGTCTTTCGTGTACAGCAGTAGTACCGGACAGCAATCTGTCTAGTTTTTACTCATAAAACTTTTGGTCTGCATCTGTATTAGTAAATTAAACAGGGCCAGAGTACATTTTCTGGACACTGGAATGGACAGTTGTCTACACTATTAAGTTATAATGGTCCTTTGTGTGGGTTTTTTTTTTGTTTGTTTGTTGCAAAAAACACTCACAAATAGCTCCCAGTTTGAGAAAGGAAAAAATCCCCAAAATCAATGTAGATATATCTTCTGTTTTTGGAGGGTATGAGTTTATTGGTATGGATGCGGTACTGATAATGAACACAAAAGAATGCTCCCATTAGTTTTTTCACAAGTATAGACACAGCCTTAGATGGTGACCAAAATTCCAAGTATTTTCTATGGATGAAAAATCTAACTTTTTATTCTAAAAGCCTGAAAAAGCCTTGGAGCTCATACAGATTCAGTAGACTTACTTTGGGTTCCCCACTGCATAACCATGTGATGGTGATTTCTCACCAAAGTCCTTCTTTTTTTTTTCCTCAGGAAAAATCTATGAGAAGAAAATCACAAATATTAAGTGTTCTGTACAACCCATACTTCATTTTCCACTAACTGATAGAGCAACAAACTAAACTTGTATTAAGAAGTTTTGTTCTGTGTGATACCACAAAAATTTTCAGAAATAGAAGAGTGATCATGACCATGTGTCCTATAGTACATCTAAACACGTCTTTCTTCATCTTCACATACAGTGGAAAACTGAAGGATACTTAACTAGTGTGTTACTAGGTAACCCAAGATGAATGGTTAATTCCAGGATCACGGTTTAAATGGTCATAGGTCTTCGAATCTTCAGTTCATCCTGATGAATTAACCAGACCATGAATCTTTGAACATGGATTCATTCTTTCTGCAAATTTAGAAAGGCTATCTCATGTTCAGGACAAGTCCTCCATAGGCTGGTCTCACACCAATTTGTTGTTGGTTTTTGTGTTGTATTTGGTTTGTTTGGTTTTGTTTGTTTGTTTTGGGTTTTGGTTGTTGTTGGTTGGTTGGTTGGTTGGTCGGTTTTAAAGATAAATAACCAAAGAATAAAATGTGATAAATATATGTAGAAATATAAAAAACGTATAGAGGATTTTAGGATTTATCCCCTTTTAGTGACAAGTAATTTTTCTGGTTTAGATTTCAAATAGCTATACTTACTGCAGGAGTGCTGTTTGTATGCAGCATTATGTAGTAAATTGAGAAGATGTGAGTAGTTTAACTAACTATCTAAATTTTTTTACTTTGCATTAATATGAGACTATGATATTGAAATTCCTGCAAAAACTACATACTAAATAGAAACATAGTCAGATTTAAGTAGAATAATTCTAGCAAAGATATTTAAAATTATTCAGCATGTATAGACAAATTTTAAGAAGTCTTCTCTTTTAACATTGCAGTTTTGCATAACTGTACCTGGACGTATTTTGCAACAAAAGTATATTAAGGTAAATAGAGAAATTCAGATACATAATATCTAGAGCTCTATGATTCCCACTGCAGAAATCTCCATAATTATAGAGATTATAGAGATTGTACACTAATACTAATTCTCCACTAAAACTGATGCAATTAAAAGATAGTAGTGGTTCTAAATTAAAACCTCAAATTTGCATTTGAAAGATAACAATTAGATTAGTCAATAAAACTTTGTGAAGTAAAAAAGTAATCTTTATTTTTTTCCCATGGAAAAACAAAGGAAATAAGGAACAGAAGAGAAAGACCGAAGAAACAATGTCATTATTTACAGTGTATCTTTGTTCTCCTACTTATTGCAACATTTCAATTCTGGATTTTGGGAACATCTGTTCACACGTGTAGTACGTATATGTACACTGCCATAAAAGGTAGATGGTAAGTTAGGCTTCCAAACTGCTGCTGGTATTGTTGAGTTTGTCATATTACAGTATCTTCTGGATATGCATCAGTCAACAGTGATGGAGGACGGAGAAGAGGGAAATGGCAAAGCCAATCTTTCAGCACTCCACTATCAGGATCAAAGTTCACTTTGAATTCCCTGTATAGGTAGCAATAATGATTTTTGGAAGTGGAGGAGAGCAAAGTTATGAAAACTTTTGTGAGAGAAAGAACTCAACATTAAAAAAGGTTTGAACCATCACTACATTTAAAAAATATGTTGTAGAAAACCTTACAAGAGAAGCTTTGGCAGAATTCACAGGCTGTAAATGCTGGAGCTATTTTTTTGTAAATGAAGCGTAGAAGGTTAGGAATTTGACACGTTTGTTCTCCAAGCAACAGGGATATTTTAGCATTTGAGGCCTAATGTCTAATCCAAGAAAATGGATTGTAATTTTATTTAGTTATCACCTGCTGTGTAGAGACCTCAGTACAAATGCAAGGATCATAGAGGGTGTTGTGGGTATACATATTTTTTCCCCTTGTTGTTTCAAATGTAGAAGAAATAGCTGTCTCCTTAAACCTTAATGAGTCAAGATGAATTCAAACCAGATGTTTTCTGGTTTTATTCCCAGTTACAAATTGCAGCTCCCCTTGCTGTGTAGAATGTCCTAGATGTAATGACCAGCTAGTGTTCCCTCTTTTAGGAGTGAACATTCATGGGTCAGGCTCCAAGCTGTATGTTTATTTTTCAAACTGTTTTATAGTAGAGTTTGGTTAAAAGACTTGGCGCAGTGAATTTCAGTTTAATTTTAAGCTTGACAGCAGTGCTGGCCTCAGAGTGTGTATGTGTGTAATTTAGTTGCTGTGCTACTGAAAGTCTATGGAAGATTAATGAATGGTAAAGCTCTGTGGCAGTTGTGAAGAGATGCAGGATAGAACAACCCAGTTACCATCTGTTCAAAATGTCTCTTATAGCTCTTTTAAGGAAAACCATTATCAGCAGGAGATAAAGGCATACAATAGTTTTAAATATTAATATTTTTTCTCGTGACAGTGGGAATTTCTGTTTCTATATTACCTTGCTGGGGCAGTAAGTATCTTGTATCCACATACGTACACATATATACAAATGAACACATTAGAGTTTATGTGATCTATGTTTAACTCTTCTTTTAATGTGGCATTTTAAAAACACTAAAAAAAATCAACACAAACCAAACCAAAAGACTCTTCATAGTTCAAGTCATTGAAAAAGCTATCATAAATTTTCTTTTGCCTAAAGTAAAAGGGAGATATTTACTTCCATATAAACTATTATATAGTTATTGAAATAAAAGTTGGATGGGTGTATCTAAAATTTAAAGCTATGTGATTTTACATAAGATCGCAATGGGACATCCCAACTTTTCAGATGGACTTACTGAGTTTAGTAGAAACTTCATAGCAAAATTTCAAGTTGGAGATATATGTTGCCAGACAATAAAATGCTTATAATTTGATTAACCAACATTTTCTGTATCTTGGTTTTTGGAGGAAGAGTATAATGAATGGGAATCATAGTTTTGAAGAGAAACTGAATGTGATAGGGTTGCCAATGTCCCTCAGCAGATAAATCTAGATGCAGCTTCAAAAACTCTTCAAGCCTGTGAATGTTTATTACTTCCTGTCATGTAAATATTTGATGTTCTGTATTATTTAGGGGTTAATTCTGTTTTTACCAACTTTATTAGTCACTGAAATCTAGAGAGCTATTCAGGTGATCAAATGTAGATGATTACTGTAGGATAAGACAAATAACTCTTCTGTACCTTGTGGGCTGCAGTGATGAGAGAAACAATTAAGCTGGTGACACATAAACATCTAGTGCAATTTTATATGCCACGTGTGAGGCTATTCCACCTGGCTATTAACTGCTTCTTCAAAAGGTTTCAAGTCTGCTCCAAGTCTTGATGGCTGTCAGTCAAGCTTCATGTTATTGCCCTAGAGCACTTAAGACATTTCAAACAGAATGAGGCACCTGTGTATGGTTAGTTGAATCCCACCTGCTATTTTCATGGAGTTCAATAGGAGTTTAGGTGATCCAGACGACATGTAGCTGTAGATATCCAAACGTAAATTAATTTATTCCTATTCTTATCAACTAAGACTTAGCTGATCATCTTGATCTTGACTTGTATGAGAATTTAATACTAATTAAAATGTCCAAGAATATCTGCCAAGGCTAGCAGATGTTACTGGATTCTTGGAAGAGATGTGTGGAGCTTTTGATGGAGGCCAAAAGTACGAGTCCAGGACATTGCAAAAGAAATACGTGGACAGCTGAACTGAGCTCTTTGCCTCCCTTTACACATGGTGGAGGGAAATATGTGCTCTGGAAGATGCTGGTTTGCAACGCAATTTAGATAAATGTAAAAGAAACAGAATAACAAACCAAAGATTGAAAGCTTTTCCACTGGGTTTAACTTAAGTAATTCCTGAAACAGACAAATGAACTTAGAAGTGCCAGTTATGCAAACCAGTAGTAAAGATGCAATATCAAAGTTGATTCCAGGATATTGTGCTGCACACTAGCACCAAATCAGGACTCTGTGTCTTAAGAAGGGATGAACTGCCCTTCAGAGATGTCTATTTCTCTTTACTGGTCATGTCAAGAACACAATAAAATCCACTTAGATGCAAACTAACTTTTTCACATACCTCTAAAACTAGGGGTGAGATTAATCACATTTATATTTTATAAATTTTCCTATCTTTACCTGTCATTGTCCAGCTACATTTGTTTACTAAAAAAAAAAAAAAAAAAAGAAAAAAAAAGATTAAAAGGATCTTTCCTTTTTGTTTTCATAAGGATAACCTTGTTTTGTCTCCACATGGAAACCCATCAACTACTGTGGACAGTGCAGAGATAACATAAAAAAATAATTTTTAAACTCTCTGCATTTTAAAATAAACCTTCAGAATTAGTGGTGCTGTAGAAATTGCATAGTAAAGATGTACATATGCCTGTAAGAGGCCAAAGCATGCACAATGGAATAACCATAATAAACTTTCTATTATTTCCTTCATTTTTTGTATAAAGTTATTGTACACTTTGATCACTCTTGAGAATCTCAGAGATGCTAAACTAGCAGTCTGTATTTGTCTTTTTTCTTTTATACTGAATCTCACTCAGCCACCAAACATTTAATATTGTAAAATAAAACATTAGTTTATCTAATTAGCAAAAAAAGTTTATTTTCTGTGACACATAGAATTTCAGAATTTTTTAATCCATCAAAGTACATTATCCCATTTGAGCAGAAAACGATATTTTTCAATTAGAATACTGTACACAGAATATTCTAATCATTTATTATTTTTTATTAATAGTAAAATATTCTTTTGACATAACTTCTTTGAGAGTGATTAGAGGCTACCAAGGAGAAGTGTCTTTTGTTGAAAAAAATAGACTTTTTGTTGTGTTTGTCTTAAACTGTGTAATTGCTTTAATTTGCTAACATATGTACAAAGTCTACACTTTTCTAGAAAGCCAAAATTCCATCTCTAAACAGGATATTTACTTTTAATTGAATCTTTATATTCTTTTCTAGCAAATGTAGTGTCTATAAAACTGAGAGATCTAGTGATCTGTTCCTCTTTCCTTAGACCGAATGATACACAGACACTAAAAGCCAGCTTGAAGACATTAATCCCAGTTCAAGAGTCAGACTGACATATGTCATGAGACAAGACAAACTGCAGGTATCAGAGACATGATGAAGTAGCTATTAATGGAGTGACTATTAAAATAGCCTGAATCTTTTAATCTGGCTATTAATCTTAAAATATAGCTTTTTTTACTAAATATTCCAGTACAGAAAGTTACATCTCTTTAAAGCCCTATTTTCTGAAACTCGTGAAGATCTAGGATGATCAAGGGTCTTTTTTGTGGGGGTCTGAGTCTACCAGAGTCCTCTAGTGGAACTACTGCACATTTCCTTTGAAATGGATATGTCAGAAGAGACCAAAAGACTTCCAAATTTATGCCTTATTACAATGCAGGAAGAAACAAAATTACTCTTTTAGTTGAGTAAAATTTAGTCTGCTGCATACGCAAGACATGCCTTTCCCCTTTCATCTTGCTTTTCACTCAGCAGCTCCAGGAAGTTTTCAATACTAGAACAGCTCCTGTAGTTACATTGCAAAGTCTCCTCCTTTCTACCACTGTGGCTGGAGTCTGCTTTCTAATATATCCTCTGTTTTTACAGGACATTCACAGCATCTTCTCCTAGCTGTGTATTACACGTCTGCCCACTGAAGGCATCTCCCCACTGTGTGTAATTAGCTGCTCAGAGAAAAGGAGAACCCTATTAGCAAGAGGTTCTGTTCACATCCCACCTATGCAAAAAGTATTAGGGTTTGGTTCATAAAAAGACTTCTAATTTCAACAATAAGAACAGCCATATAAAACAAGATCCAGACTGCTTGTTTCCAGAGCCAATTTAATTACTCTGACACTTAAACAGAAAGTGACAGATGCAAGATAAGTTTATTCAAATTTTATAAATTGAGGGATTATGTTCTCTATGTAATCACTCTGGAGAAGTAAATGTTTCTGAGGTGGAATAGGGTGTAGTCAATAAGACTAAACAATATGAAATCATACATACAGAGAGACATTTGCCTTCCTGCCCTTCTCTGCAGGTTAGCTGACAAAGGTTGTGCTTTTGTAGTGATGCAATTAAGTTCTTGGTCCTAAGTTTAATCAGAGCAGACCTGCTAACACATCAAATTTATGTTCATGTTTGATATGTTAATATACACTAACTTAGTCAGTTATGGAGTCTAAGCCAGGAGCTGGAATCTAATAGCTGAAAGGCATCAAGGAACTGCTACTTAAATGACACTTAATTCTGAAAGACTTTGACAACAATTCTAGTTAGTTAAAAAAAAAAAAAAAGAAAGAAAAAGAAAGAAAGAAGACAGATAGTAAAGCTCGTAATCAAATATTTAACATTTTTAAAATATGCACTGGACATTTCACCCCATCAGTTTCAGTGTCTTAGCTGGGAGTGGTACCTAACCAACTGTCATGGTTTCTGCTGAACCCAGGACAACTGAAAATCAGCTTCCTAAACACCACTCAGATGGAAGTCTTTGAACTACAGACCTTGTACAGTCTTTTATCCCTGCAGCTGGAAGGGTGGATTTAGTTTCTGATTCTGACCGCTACCATTTTACTTACAGTACTATTCCTACTTTTCAGAGAAGCTTCAAATTAAACCATGTTACATTTCATTAGGTTGATGGTTCAGATGGTAAACCTTAAAAGGAAGATTTAGGGCCTTACTGAAATAACTACATAAACATGTCTTTAGAGCTGTTTCCTCCTTCTGGGGCTCCAGACCTTGGGATTTTCAAGTGAAGGCACATGACTAAATGTGACTTCACATGAGACTTTTTCTGCATCAGAAGACTAAATGAGGATAATGTGGTAGTGCTCACATTTTGCACAACTATGGTGTATTCAAAGCTCCAACTAGCAGAAACTAGGGGATTCAAGGAGGTTATGGGACACCTTTCATCTCTTCTATTGAAGCTGGATCATGATGAAGCCAGGAGGCAAAAGGAGGGGATTAAGAGAAAAGAAAGCAACTGCAGAATAGCCATAGCTCAGAAGTTAGTGTACTACTTTAAGAAAGAATAGTTGTAAATTATTCACCTCTTGAGTCTTCTTAATTTTTATTCAGCAACTGTCTAATAGTAAAACGAACATACATCTCAGGGAGCAGAGCTTTCTGTATTTAATCTATTCCAAATTGAAATGCATTATATACATATACAAGTATATTTATATAGATATTTAAAACCTGTGTGTGTATAATATTTTAGGCTGCATAGAATGTAGCTGTGATTTGAGAAATGGTTTACCATGGCTAATCTTGCTGGCTGACTATTGATCGGCAACCAACACACAAAATGCACCTGTTCACTTTTAGGCCTCATAAAATAAATTTAGAAATGTGAACCTTTAGGCCTTGAATCACCGGCTTCAGCTAGCTTACTTCAAACGTTTGAATATATGTGCCTAAGTGGCCTTGATGGTAATAAAATTACAAAGGAATAGAAAGACAGGGACAATAGGTCAGTGTGACCCAGGATTTTCTCCAAGATTGCTCAGGAAAGAGTACAGGAGCAAGGAAACTACTTTCCTGGTTTTCTTTCTCAACTTACACGAATGAATGGCTTTGCAAATTCTCGAACTTGAGTATAAAGTCAGGCATGACATTTTTAATAGTCCCAGTTGGACTTATATTCCATGAACTCGTCAAGTTCCTTTTTGAACTTATTTAGTCATCTGGCCTTCAGAAAATCCTGTGGCATTGCATTCCTCAGTTTAATTATATGCTGTATGAAAATAACTTCTTTTGAGAAATTGTATGTCTTTTCCCAAATGGAAATTGCTTCTAAGAGATGAAATTTCATAGGACAGGGTAATATATTTCATTAGATCAATAACCTAGCTGGAAAAATAAAACTTCAGTGTGTCTGGAGCCCATTCGTTTTGTTTGTTTACTTCTTGCCAAGTATGTTGTCTGATTTAATTACCTTTTCTATAAACATTACCTTGCCTTTTCACTTAGACCTTTGATTACATTTCACAATAATGCAACTGTGACCCAGCAAGAGATACTTGAAAATACTTTATTTCTGATGTTTATGTCCCGTAAATTCAATAGATGAATAGAATTTAGTTTCCTATTCCTTGGAGACTCCCATCTTTAAATTTGCTTCATTACCTGTCAGTTATATGCAGTTAAATAAAATATATGTTTCAAATAAAATATATGTTTCAAACAACACTTTTTATTAATAAGATGCATTTAATTTTCATTCTTCTTTGCAATTTTATGAGTCAGGGTCTATTTTTTATCTTGATTCTTGGCCTCCATTGTCTCTCAGAAAACAACTCCCATCACAACATTATTGACAAATGCCACACAGTGTTTTATAACCAACTCCAATCCACAGCTATTCATTCAGCTACAAGTAGTCTGGATTTAGCCCTGATCATTGGAAAAGCATGAGAAGTATAATCAAATACATTTTGTAAACATCAGATGTTTAGTCCAGTTTTGCATATTCTGGCCAGAAGAGTTTTCTAATAAGGAAACCTTGCTTAGAGACTAAAATTGGAAAATACAGATCAGAAAACCAACAGCAGCACAGTTTGGTGACACAGTCCATTATCTACTGAAGGAAAGGATTTCTTAATGAGATTTTGTTGACACTGGTGTTCTTCTATCACAGCCAGGGCTGCTAATGTACCAATCAGACTGAAGCAATGTTGCTGCCAGCATTTTTCCTTAAAGAATGCATTTTTTTGCTATGCCCCGTTAAGTATTTAACAGTTTTGCATTGTGCACAAATCCTTACAACGTAGTTTAGTATTTAATATGAAATAAATAAGCTTTCAGATATCAGACGTGGTTCATTTCAAGGAACATGCTTTCCCTCCCTCCCCCCCAAATGTAAGTATTAATGGAGATAGAGGTGAATGGGTGACTCTAATAATTTTCCTTTGTTGCCTTTTTGACCCTTTTGAAAAAAAGCTCTTAGCTATGGAACAATACAATGTAACACCTTACTTTTTCCAAGTTATAATTCCCTCAGTCCAGGCAATTAGGGTAGGTAGCACAGATGAATGTAGCACATAGAATGTTGCTTATACAAACCTAATTTTAGTTGTTGTGTGAGCAATTAGGAGTTGTGGCATGTTTAATTTATTCAGTTATGTAGTGAATTGAAGCTTTTCTATTTTTACTTGCTAGTTCTGAAATTGAACACAAAGAATATCGTGCTGTGCATGTAGCAATGAGAACTCATGCAGAACTCTCTTAAGGAAAAGAAATAATTTTGTGTAATAATGTAACTCTAGATGTCGCATAAATTCTATGCTGAAGTCTGTTTTAAAAGAGTTTATGAAATATTTCTACTTAATTAGTTGAGTTCAATTTAATTTCAAGAATATTGTAGAGGCAGCATGGTCTGACGGTTAAAGAATTACAGTTGTATGAGGTATTACCAAATCCTGTCCTGCTATCCCTTCATGTTAGGATCTTTGGCAAACACTGAGACAAATTAGAGGAGTTACGTAAAGTTTGGGTACCTAATTTACATTAAATACATGGCAAACAAAATGTAGTCCTAGGAACATTAACCAAGGCTTTTTTCTTGTAGGTGCCATAGAATACAAAGACAAAACCAAAACCAAACAAAAAAAAAACAGGTGTGGACTTGTTCTCTACCTCTGCTCCTTTTTCAGTAACTCTTCATCTCCTTACTGAATAGTTTATCTACCTTACTGAAAGAAGTGAAAATGTGTCTGTCTGGTATAACACAGCAGCAAATTCATTTTCATAGAAGCAAGAAGATTTGGCTTTGAACACGAGAAGATAAGGACATCCAAGTCATGGTTCCACCTTATGAGGAAGGCTCTTACCTTATATTCCTTCTAGAATTGTGTGCTGTATAACAGAGATCCCCAAGAGTAAAAGCTCAAGAAGGAAGCAAAGTCCTCAAAAATACAGTTACAAGACATTATATAAGGCTGCAAAAGTATAAACACTTATCACATATCGTCATATAAGAAGGAAACTTTAAGAGCTTGGTAGAACTTGCTTTAGAGTGTAACAAGGAGAAAAAAACCACAAACCCACATCTAGCATATGTAATGAATTTCTCACATTGTGAAACATGAAGGATATAATACATATATACATACACTGGAGTCTGCCACAGCTTCTACTAACATGAGAAAAAGGGAAGAAGAGAATGCGAGGAATTGTGCAGCATTGTTTCTCTTGGTTAAGGACATTTTGCCTGATCTGTACCACTGCTTACCTGGAGCAGGTCCTTGCTCCTCCTCAGCAGAAAGTACTGCTCTTTCAATTGCTGTCTGTTATGTTTTGCCTAAACATCAGTGATGATCAAGGATCAGTGCTAAACCATGTGCTTTTACCTATTTTATTTATTAGTGTCTACACTTTCGTTTGGGACTAGGCATAGAAGCCCTTTCTTTAAGAGTTTGGCACTTCAAATCACTCTTAAAAAAAAAAAAAAAGAAAGGGTAGGTGGCAATGGCCCTTCTCCCCACCCCCCCCCGCCTTCTCCCCCCCTTTTATTTTTTTAGTAACCAGTGGTTAGGACATTTACTTGGACAGATTGAATTTTTTGCTTCAGTGAGTTTTACTTGATGCATAGCAGAACAAATTGCACAAGCAGGAATGAGAAATGCCTGCTGTAGAAATATCTGTAGCCTATTTTTTATTGTGTTCACTTGGGACATGGTCTTATACCCCATCTTGTAGAGGAGAGACTTAGGCCTAGGTTACCATTTTGGGAAAGGTTCCAACATTATATAGGGAAGAAGAGTATTTGGGAATGACATAGGTTTGGGTTGGGGGGGGAGCAGGGAGGAGGGGAAGTCATAAGTCTGAGCATGCCCATTAGTTCAGATTTGGTGCACGAGTTAGTTTGTTAACAATGCTACAATATAACCATGAGGTTGAGCATTCAGGTTTGTCAGGACATAGCTGATGATGAAAATGCCTAGGAGCAGGTACATACGGGGTTACATCAATAAATATCAATATGTTTATCAGCTAAAGAAAAGTGGACAGAGAGACCTGCTTGGAACACAACAAACCAGACACAAGGTAAAATCAAAGAATTTAAGCATTGTGGGTGAACAGCGTCCTGTGTGGATTTCCTATGTCCCCTTTTCTTCCTAATGTAACTGTAGACATGTGTGCTTACCTTAGGGAGTTATGACTATGGAGCAAATATATTTGATTTAGCTATCTATCAGCATATTTTTTGTGATTTTTTTTCTTACACAATGTCAAATACCCAGATACTGGTGTGATGGTAATTCAGATCAGTTTTGGCAAAGGAGAAAACACAGTGCTCTATTCTGTGCTTAAGACAGCTGACCACTAACATTGCGGGCAAGCTGTCACTCATGTCATAGGCAGATGTTGCTTCACAGGTGTCTATAATGGGCCCTTCTTAATTTTCTTGGTGGCAGTTTTGTTTTCCAAAATGCTTATTGACTCTGAAGCCAACAGGAGAGGTTCTTTGAACATTTAGGGTGGGATTTTGTGCTGATGTGGTTCATCTCCAATAACTTAACATGTCTAATTTCGAGTCATTTTGATGTTGAACCTACAGTAGATTTCATCTACTCCATTAAATCTTAAGTGCCCTGAAAATCAGGTCCATGGGATCTCCATTTGGGCAGCCAAAATAAACATATCCCTTGGCCTTAATCTTTGCCTGTTAGAGCTGTTCATTTGTAAAATGCAAACAGCAACGCCCCTCCATTACACTGGGGAAAGCTGAAAAGTATTTCTGGCATCTCTCAACTTTTAAGTGTCTTCCTGTGTAACCTTAACATTCTTACCACATGGAGTTGTAATAACAGGGATAAAATGTAGCTTTTACTACTGTAACAAGGACCTTGAAGTCAAACTTCTGTGGCTTGATCTCTGTCTCTTAGAGATTTGTTTGTAATTTCAAACTGCCTACAATTCATCTCATAAGCTCAAGGTAAAAAACAGAGAAGAAAGAAATTAAAAACTGCAGACACTTATCACAGACTTGAATCTTTGCTCTGTGTATGTATTTGTCTCCCTAGATAATTTTTCCTGGATTTTTTAAACTGTTCTGAGCTGCAATAAGCTTCAGCTCATTACGAAATTAAAAATTAATTTTTTCAGAGCTTAGAGGTAAAGCCTCAGTTGCTCTTTTTTGTTTCATACATTTTTCCTATATTTTGGCTTAAAATTTTTTAATTACCTGAAGGAATAACCTTGCTCTGATATAATACCTGTTCCGTATAATTTTGATCTATTCATGTGTGTGCCTCAGTCTCTCCTCTTTTTGAGGCAATTTATACTAAAATGTACTACTGATATTGTTAGGGAGAATCTATTGTTTGACATTGTATCCTTTTCGTATTTTGAGAGCATTAAAAAGCTACATATTCAATGCAGCAGCAATAATGGCCCTGCTGAATATGATAATATTTTGTGATTTTTACATGTTAGACAGGTACTTGAACACAGAAGACCTATTCATACCAAAAGCCCCCATATCTGCTATAATGCTACAGCTTTTCACAATCCCCCTGCTGAGTTTCTAATGCAAACTATCACAGTGTGTGGTCCCCACTACTGTAAACATGAGTTCCTTTCTCATTGTGACTTTATATCTTCTACACTGATCATAATGATTCTCTGTCAGCTCAAAGCTGTCAACACGCTCCTGAAAGGACTGCTAGTGGCAGCAAGGGAAAAAACAGAAAAGAAAAAAAAAAAGGTCTTGGATATCTGAAACAAAATAAAGTGTGACCAGAATCAGGAAAAGTTCAAGCATCTTTTATTACTTAGTTTCATATAAATGAATGTATAGTTATATATGCGGCTTCCTTTGCCTTTATTTTTTTTTGTAATTAATCCAAATATTTTAACAAAGGGAGTAGTCTCTTCTCCTCCATTTCATACATTTTAGAGATGTAAAAAGGCGTTTCTCACACAGTCCATCTATTTCATCAGTTTCTGTCCTTGCCAACATCAGTTTGCATTCATTATATTCATCCAGCCCAGTGAAATGTCAGAATTGAGACAGTTCTGTTTCCTTCTTTTAGAAAACTTATCCTCTGTTAGTACCACTTAATTGTACATATCACTTAGTAAAGGCAAGCTGTTGGTGAGAATCCTACATTCTTTTTGCACAGAAGAGGACACTTTATTACGAGAAAGAAAATAATAATGTCACTGAAGTTGCTGTGTGTCTCCTTCATCAGCCACAGCAGGAAGCAATACTGCATGGGGTCATTTAAATCTTCTTCTGTGATTTGACAGCTTCCAACTGAGTAAAAGAGTCCACATGTTTAGATGGATTTAGAGGACTTGAAGCACAGCATTTAACTTCAAGAACTTGGAGTTTTGGCACAAGCGCACGATCTTCTATGTCTTTCACACAAAATAATATATCACTGAGTTGTGTTATAACCATGTTTCATGGGAAGGTAGCAACCATATTGTTTTGTTAGGCATCAGAAACAGTGTCATCATTATCTAAAATACAAGGAATTTCAGGAAATCTAAGCATGGGCAATCTTTTCCTCAAAAATATTAATTTCTCTGTAAAAGTTAAGGAGAAGATGTAAGCAATAATAGTGTTTGTACTACAGACTTGCTCCATTCAGCTACACAAACTTCTTAATCTACTGGCCACACCAGAACCAAACTTGGCCATTTGCTAACATATCCAGTGCTTCAGAACAAGAAGTACAGGAAGAAACAGTTAATGACTACTTTCATTAATTACAGCAGGGACGGGAAGCAGGGAGGGGAAGCAGACAGCTTATCCACTATTAACTGAAGTAAGCAAGTGATCAATACAACTGTTAACTGCACAAATAGCAACAAACACCCTGGGTGCCCTCCCATAACGTACCAACTGAAGAGAGATTTTGTCCTGCTTTTTTCTTCACACCCATCATACTCAGGTAAAGCAAGCACAGGAGTGATGTTCAGTAATCTAAATTTAATGCTGCTCAGTGATAATCAGGACCTTCAGATACAATACTAATAGTGATGTCAAACGCTATTATATTTTCAGATTTGTGTGAAATGATTGAAATGCTATTTGCTATCATTTTTGTACAAGGTTTATTCAGTTGTTTATGCAGCATGTTGATATTGATTCTACATAGCAAAGTGCTTATAGCAGGGGCCCAGTGGCTAGTACATCTAACATTTCCAGTGCCAGCAGCAAGTGAGTTATGCCAAGTGTTAGTGGCAGCACGCCAAGCCATCCAGTACACAGTTCCTGTGCTAGCTTGCTTTGTACTGTTGTGGTGTTCTTTTTTTAAAATCACTTACATTTCTCCTGAATATTCTCTTCTTTTTACCTAACATTGCATGCAGGAAAAACAGAGGCAGGTAAAAGTCTTTGTGAAGGCTCTTTCTCAATGAGGAAAAGATACATCTAGTAAAGATGCCACTCTAGAGTCATTAGATGTTGTTATATGTGATTGGTGCTGTGTCATTTAGCAAAGTGTTGCCCAGTGGGTGCAGCAGCTGGTATATACGATTTTCTATACCACCTGCAAAAATATCCCATACCATATAATCAACCACCTGGATAAAAAAAGAAGGGTAGCAAAACACTGTTTGTTATGTAGTAGCACCCATATTTTCTCTAAACTTATGAGTACATAAACAGGCTCTGATAGCACAAACATGTGTACAGGATAAGGTTTGTTAAAGCTCTTCTGTTCAATAAAGCATATACTGCCTGCTGTTCAGATAGTATTGAACAGATTTGCCTTATTTCTAATGAAGGTGTTTGGGCAATTTTCTGGCACAAATGAAGTAAAATTATGTACTTAAAATGTTCATTAAAAAACCCAACCAAACAAACATTCAACCAGCCACCATCATTTTCCTGTAACAGATTGGAAACTATGAAACACACAAACAGAACCTCAGTGATAAATTAGTATCATTAGTACTGTCGGGATTACTCATTTGCTTAGAAAGACCCTGTCCAGTGGCAACATTTCAAACAACTGTTTTAACAACTTCTGATTAACAAGCTGCCCTCTAACATTCACAAAAGACATCTTGGATTATCATTGCTCAGCCAGCTCCCTTCTCACAGTTCCCACTGCTATTACATTTGTTGTGGCCACTGTGATTCATTTCCACAAAGCTATAGCAGTTCAGTCCTGCTGAAAATCCGGCACTTGGTCTTCAGCATCAAATCCAACACACCTTTTCACTGCCTAAGTATTAGTTCTCTTTGTGTGGACATTCGTCTCTTCAGTCTGTTATATCAGGATTTAAAAGATACAGGGAAAGATTTATTTATTGAAGTTATCCCTTTTGCTCTGATTAATTTCATTTCTATTTTGGCAAATGTGGTACTACCTAATTTTTAAAGTAGTAAAAGAAATCTAACATTTCCTATGTAACAGCAATTGACACAAGTAAATGTTGCAGTCTTATAAATGGACAGACTAATCAGCTGGAGCAGAGAAGGATTATCCTAAGAGACCATGACTTACTATGGATTCTCTAACATTTTGGCATTGTGGTTAAATTCTTAATCTCTTATTTATTTCTGGAAGCAGAACCTGGGTTAGACCTGCATTAACCAGATCTACATAACATCAGAATGGAAAAAGTAAAGGTCATATATTAGAAACTAATATGTTTTCTCAAGTAATATCTTTCAATTCAAGCATTGTGTGTACTTGTTTAGGTATCTGGGTTAGCCAGAAGCAATCTTCCTGAAGGTTTTGAAAGACACCTAAGCTGACTGCATGAGGACTTTATGCATCTACACTAAACAATTGATTCTTAGGAACTCAAATTTTTGTCATACATTACTGTCCAGATGAGGCTAATGGGACAACAGTTGTAGTATTTGGGTGATGTTAGTAATGTGCTGCAAATGTTTGCAAATGTCTTGTTGCTTTTGTTTACTTTTTTATGTCCAAGTTTTCAGCATCCTTCACAGTTGGTGTTTTGGAGGCAATATCATTTACTGAGCCAACAAAATAATTGTAAGTAGATAATTTTTTTTTCACTTTCACTAATGTGATAGTTACGTTTGGTTTTCATTTGCAAAAATTATTTTTCTACTATAATAAATAAGTGAATTTAAATAGAAGAATAAATCAATTGAATTACAAACAATCAAATGACAAACAAAAAGGAAATGAAGTGTTTCACCTTCAGGTCGCTAATTCGTATCTGGCCAAATAACAAGTAACTTAGATTTTTTTACCATCTGTTTGTTATTTGAAGTCCTGCATAAAATGAGCTGACAATCTCAGTCAGGGTTCTGGTGAATCGGTAAAGTCATCATATGTGACACCAACTGAGAGTATTGTCTGTAAAGGCAAAGATTCTGTGAAAAAAAGAGGTAAAAATGTTCTACTAAGGTTAGTTTGGTTAAAAAAAACCCCAAAACCCTAAACAACAAAAGCTCAAAACCTAAGAGGAAAACCATACAAAAATCATAACCTGAACTGGGCATAAAGGTTTAGATGGAGATAAACAGCATTTTCAGGACTATTTGTTTAGCAGTATTCCATTAGAACAATATACTTTTATGGACTACAAACCATGACTGGAAGACATGGGAAACACTAAACATAGCATGTCATGGAGAGAAAAAGCATAAAGATACCTACTGTCATCCCATCCTTAGGAATAAGAGCCTGTTCCTTTAGAGCAGTAATGGGTTTGTGTGCCTGATTTGAGAGAGTTTAAAAGGTGTGCTTTTCTGAAAGCACTTGTTTAGTAGTTAGTGTAGAATGAAGCCCTGATATTCACACATTTAGGAACTAAGAAGAAAATCTGCCACAGAAAATCAACAAATAGAAAAAAACACCCAACACGCAGAAAAAAAACCAAACCCACAAAAACCCACACCAAAATCTGATGAGTAAACCTGTTACTTAGCTTTATACATACTCACTGTGTAGCTGCAAAGAAAGCCTGATTTTTCATGGGTTGTCAAATCAATATCATACCCCAGTGAAAGAACATCTCTTTAGGAATTAAAAAAAAATAAAATTAAAATAAAACAAAATGAATAGTGTTAAAACACTAATTAAGTCTGTTTTCCAATTATGTTAATGAAACTACAAAGAAAATGCAAATCTAGAAGTCTCCAGAAATTCTAGCTGTTGTGGTGTAGCACCATGGCTGGTAGTCCCACAGCCCCCGCCAGGAGAATACCATATTAGTGATTCACAAATGGGCGTTAAATTAATCTGTTTGATCAGTAAGTGTTTTCTATTTTTTGGCTAACAGGGATTTATTTTGAACTCTATTCCATGGGATTAAAAAATTGTAAAGTAACACTGCCATTTGAATCACAGCAGTAAAGTGAGTAAAAACCTGTCACTACTTGTAACACTAATACCATTCTTCAAGCCTCATGACATCAGCCACCAAGATTCTCTTCATTTTAAGTAAGATATAAGTACACTTATAAGTAGTGCTATTTCAGCCCACTAGAAGTCTAAGAGGTCCCACTACAGCAGTATAACAGTCACAAGACTAGTGATGCAGCACTTTAGGAGTGCTTTGCCTGCCTAATCATATTATAAACATATTCATAGTAGTCCCATGGAAGTCCAAGACTGCTTTTGTAGTAGGGTACTTATGCAGTACAAATGAAGCTCACTTTGTCACTAAGGAGAGGCTTTTTAACATTTCCTTTGGCACATGGGACTCCTGTTACTACAAGTTTTCCATTATGTTTTTCCATACGCAAACACCAACCATATACTTTGTCAGATTGACCTTTGTTTGATATTAATTGAACAACAAAACTAGCAAGAACAAAGGCAAGCATCTGTGAGAAAGCATGCAATTGTGTATGTATTTGCACTGTACTAAACATAAGCAAAAATAAAAGAGTAGCAACATCTGAGTAGAAAGGGGACATTCTTTTCATGTAAAAGTGAAGAGAAAAATGTATAATTTCTTATGCACATTGTAAATGTTTCTGTTGATCTCTGGTTACATTAATTTTAATGGTTGTCTGCAACTATGTTTAACCTGACTTATCTTTATTCATTTACAGGCTGAAGAGCCCAATTTCTCTAAGGGAATAAGTTCGTTTGGAATAGATGGAAAGAAATTTGCCATAGTCAGGGGTTTGGCTATTTAGAACATGGGGCTCCATTTGGGAGGCCAGATCTACTGGAGGCTGGTGGAGCTGGTCTGACAAAGAAGGGGAAGAGCTGTTTTGGTAGGAGGCTTGCCAGGCTGGTCAGGAAAGCTTTAAACTAGATGTGTTGGGGGAGGCGAGCATTGATCCATCCCAACATTCCTGGTCAGTTGCCAGCACCTGTAATAAGTGCTTGGAGCGATGTAGAGATGTTCCAGCTGCCCCAGCCATTGAGTCGGCTTCATTTAGAGCTCGGCTAAGGTGCCTCTATACAAACGCCTGTAGTATGGGGAACAAGCAAGAGGAATTAGAGATGTGTGCAAGGCTACGGGAATATGATGTCATTGGTATCACAGAAACATGGTGGGATGGCTCCTATGACTGGAATGTCGGAATGGAAGGTTACAGGCTGTTTAGAAAAGACAGGCCAGGCAGACGGGGAGGGGGTGTTGCTATCTATGTCAGTGATAGGCTAGAGAGTATGGAACTCTGTCTGGGGACGGGTGATGAGGTAACAGAGTGTTTGTGGGTCAGGATCAAAGGGAAAACAGCAACAGGGGACATTACGGTGGGGATCTGTTACAGGCCGCCTGATCAAGAGGACTCTGTGGATGAAGCGCTCTACAGACAGATAGGAGCAGCCTCACGATCGCAGGCCCTGGTCCTCATGGGGGACTTCAACCATCCTGACATCTGTTGGGGGGACGGTACGGCCCGGCACAAGCAATCCAGGAGGTTCCTTGATTGTGTGGAAGACAACTTCCTCTTTCAAGCAGTAGAGGAGCCGACGAGGAGAGGTGCCATGCTGGACCTTGTGCTCACCAACAGGGAGGGACTGGTTGGAAATGTAACGCTCCAGGGCAGCCTTGGCTCTAGTGATCACGAGATGGTTGAGTTTGAGATCCTCAGGACAGTGAGAAGAGCGTGCAGCAAGCTCACTGCCCTGGACTTCAAGAAAGCAGACTTGGGCCTCTTCAGGAACCTCCTTAGTAAGATTTCATGGGATACAGTCCTAGAGGGCAGGGGGGCCCAAGACTGCTGGTCAGTATTCAAGGATCACCTGCTACGTGCTCAAGAGTGTTGCATCCCGACTAGAAGAAAGTGCAGCAGGAGGGCCAGGAGACCTCCATGGATGGACAAGGAGCTGCTGAGGAAACTTAGAGGGAAAAAAGAAGCTTATAGAAGGTGGAAGCAAGGACAGGCGGCCTGGGAAGAATACAGGAGCATTGCCCGAGAAGCTAGGGACCAGGTTAGGAAAGCTAAGGCCCAGCTAGAATTAAGTTTGGCAAGGGATGTAAAAGATAACAGGAAAGGATTCTATAGATACGTAGCAAATAAAAGACAGACTAGGGACAATGTAGGCCCTCTCCAGAAGCTATCAGGAGAACTGGCTACCATGGATTTGGAGAAGGCTGAGGTTCTTAATGACTTCTTTGCCTCAGTCTTCACCAGCAAATGCTCTGACCACACAACCCAAGACTTGGAAAGCAAATGCAGGGACTGTGAGAATGAAGACCTTAGGCCCACTGTAGGAGAAGACCAGGTTCGCGACCATCTTAAGAACCTGAACGTGCACAAGTCCATGGGACCTGATGAAATCCATCCACGGGTCCTGAAGGAGCTGGCGAATGAAGTTGCTAAGCCACTGTCCATCATATTCGAAAAATCCTGGCAGTCAGGTGAAGTTCCCGATGACTGAAAGAAGGGTAATATAACCCCCATTTTCAAGAAGGGGAAGGTGGAAGACCTGGGGAACTACAGACCAGTCAGTCTCACCTCTGTGCCTGGCAAGATCTTGGAACAGTTTCTCCTGGAAAACATGCTAAGGCACATGAAAAACAATGAGGTGGTTGGTGACAGCCAACATGGCTTCACTAAGGGGAAATCCTGCCTGACCAATTTGGTGGCCTTCTATGATGGAGCCACGGAACTGATGGACAGGGGCAGAGCAGTTGATGTCATCTACCTGGACTTGTGCAAAGCATTTGACACTGTCCCACATGACATCCTTGTCTCTAAATTGGAGAGACATCAATTTGATAGATGGACCACTCGGTAGATAAAAAACTGGCTTGATGGCCGCACACGAAGAGTTGTGGTAAATGGCTCAATGTCCAGTTGGAAACCTGTAACGAGTGGTGTCCCTCAGGGATCGGTGTTGGGACCGGTCCTGTTCAACATCTTTGTCGGTGACATGGACAGTGGGATTGAGTGCACCCTCAGCAAGTTTGCCGATGACACCAAGCTGTGTGGTTTGGTTGATATACTGGAGGGAAGGGATGCCATCCAGAGGGACCTTGACACGCTTGTGAGGTGGGCCGATGCCAACCTTATGAAGTTTAACCAAGCCAAGTGCAAGGTCCTACACCTGGGTTGGGGCAACCCCAGGCACTGCTACAGGCTGGGCAGAGAAGAGATTCGGAGCAGCCCTGCAGAAAAGGACTTGGGGGTGTTGGTTGACGAGAAGCTTAACATGAGCCGACAGTGTGCACTTGCAGCCCAGAAAGCCAACCGCATCCTGGGCTGCATCAAAAGAAGCGTGACCAGCAGGTCGAAGGAGGTGATCCTGCCCCTCTACTCTGCTCTTGTGAGACCCCACTTGGAGTACTGCGTACAGTTCTGGTGTCCTCAACATAAAAAGGACATGGAGCTGTTGGAGCGAGTCCAGAGGAGGGCCACGAGGATGATAAGAGGGCTGGAGCACCTCCCGTATGAAGACAGGCTGAGCAAGTTGGGGCTGTTCAGCCTGGAGAAGAGAAGGCTGTGTGGTGACCTCATAGCAGCCTTCCAGTATCTGAAGGGGGTCTACAAGGATGCTGGGGAGGGACTCTTCCTTAGGGACTGTAGTGGTAGGACAAGGGGTAATGGGTTCAAACTTAAACAGGGGAAGTTTAGACTAGCTATAAGGAGGAAGTTCTTTACAGTGAGGGTGGTGAAGCACTGGAATGGGTTGCCCAGGGAGGTTGTGGATGCTCCATCCCTGGCGGTGTTCAAGGCCAGGTTGGACAGAGCCTTGAGCCGCGTGGTTTAGGGCAAGGTGTCCCTGCCCATGGCAGGGGGGTTGGAACTAGATGATCTTAAGGTCCTTTCCAACCCTTACGATTCTATGATTCTATGATTCTATGAATTGATGGTCTACGTATCAGGGCCATGAGTCCTTTTCTCTTTGTGTCATTTCCTCCCTTTACCCTTACAAGTTATATAAAACTTCAGTTTAAATGGTTTTGTGTGTGAGAGAGGCCTCACTAGGATACTCAAAAGTACATCAGGATATTAAATACTGAAATTCTGTGATACATGTCTCCTTGAAACATCCAGCCTCCCAAGTACTTTTAATAAAGCTATTAATTACTTCTTTGGGTACTTGACATGATGAAAAGGGGACTCAAGGTTTTCAAGTGAGCTTTCTAAAAGTGTGTCCTGGTTTAAGTCCAGCTGGTAACTCAAATCACCCAGCCGCTCACTCACTCCCCCTCTTCTTCTTCCCCCCGCTCCCGGAGGGATGTGGAGCAGAATCAAAAGAATGTAACTCCCACGGGTTGAGGCAAGAACAGTCCAGTAACTAAGGTATATACAAAACTACTACTGCTACCACCAATAATAATAATGATAAGGGAAATAACGAGGGGAGAGGATACAATAGCTCACCTCCCGCCAACCAATACCCAGCCTGACCCCAGCAGTGATCTGGGCCTTCCGGGTAGCTCCCCCAATTTTTATACTGGGCACGATGTGCTGTGGTATGGAATACCTCTTTGGCTTGTTTGGGTCAAGTGTCCTGTCTCTGCTTCCTCCCAGCTTCCCCTCCTCCCTGGCAGAGCATGAGACTCAGAATGTCCTTGATCGGAGTAAACATTACTTAGCAACAACTAATAACATCAGTGTTATCAGCATTGTTCCTAGGCTGAAAGTCAAAAATGCAACACTGCACCAGCCACCAAGAAGGAGAAAAATGACTGCCACTGCTGAACCCAAGACAAAATGTAATTCCTGTTAAATCTACAGTGTGATTAAAGCTTTCTTGCTACCTCTTGCAGAAGCAGTAGTTAGCCCTTGAATACTTCTCATGAGTCCCTTGCTAACTATGTCACATATTGTCCATTGATTACTACCCTGAGTGTTGGCACTGGTTGCATTTAAGTTTCAGGACTTGGCCTATAAGCCATCAAAAGTATGTGTTTTTTGAGATTTTAAAAATACTTTTCACATCTGTAACATATCTTTCTAAGTATACTTTATATATGGCATGTGTATATTATTAAGAATAACAGAATACATACATAGAAGTTTATAAACTAGAATCAAATAATAAATAACTGATATAAAAAGCTATAACTGGCATAAGGCATTTCTAAGGGCTATGAATTTCAAAGGTTGGGTATAAATGCTTAAATTCTTTAAAGTTTCTCAAGTAAGGAATATTATGGTTATTCTTTTCTATCTTTTTGCTTTGTTTCTTTTTTCTTGCAAGCCTTTAGAGTGTTTGAATTCTGTAAAAGCAGGTATTTATTCTTCACATCATGGTGCTAAGGAAGATAACAGAGACACATTTCAATTTTATCCTTTGATTCTGCTTTTAATTTCCCATTCAAATAACCAAACCTGGGCCATTGTTTTTTAACACATGTACTCCAGCATAAGAACCACTGTAGTTTTCAAATTCAGTAATCGAAGTGAGAAAATGGACATCTCTTCACATGGGAGTAATTGCAGATTCTTCACAGTACCTCTTACATTAGAGGTAAAAAAGTCAATGTTATTTTTTTTTAAATGAGCATGTAATGAGTCCTTTCATGGTGTCTATCTACTACAGCATTCTTTTCTAGCAGTATGATGATTTCTTCTCTGATGATAGAAATCTGAAGATGGAATAGGAAGGTAGGAGTTAGAATGATTTAGTTTTATGAGAGCTTTTTTAATGGCTTCTCTTATATACACATATCACAGTAAAATGTTTTTGGAATACTTATTGGTTGCTGTCACATTATGATTCTTTTGAATATGCAGTAATGTGAAGTTATCGTAGTGTGTGGCCTTTCAGTACTTGAAAGTATATTTGTGGGAGTGTGACACTGCGACTGGATAAAGGTTGAAAGAATCATAGAAATTAAAAAACGAAAAGGCACATTATTCACTCCCTCCTTTCCTCACAGAATTCATGTAGATAGTCAGCTGGATTTCATCTGTCCTCCACGTAGATTCTATACTAACAATTTCCCATTCCAAAAAAAGAATGACTGGAGTCCCTTATATTTCCAATATTGCCTTTAAATACTTCTGAATTAAAGGTTAAAAATATAAACAATGTAATGCGTCAGAACTAATATCCATGCAAGCAAGATCATGGTTCAGAAAGTGTATGCTTAGGGAAAGAGTGTGGGAAAGAAGCTATCTATTCAGTGATTTTTCCGTACGGTATCACCAGAGCTTTTGGAAGTCACCAGTTAGTGGCTTCCTGAACTGAAGATAGCAGTGACGCAAATCCATGAATGGTCTACTCGCTACGGTTTTGTCCAGCCTCTTTCTGAACAAGGTCTCTTTTTCTGCTTCCCGTTTATCCAGTGGTTCACACTTAGCCACACATTTATTAACTTACTCATTAACTATGCTATAGAATCATTGAAGTGTAGAATATCTCAAGTTGGAAGGGGCCCATAAGAACCACAGAGTCCCTGCTCCTCTGCTATGCCAGAAGCAGAAGTGTAACTAATCAGAGAGTTGGTTTTATATCTTACCTTTACGAGTCATAAAATCATAGAATGGTTTGGGTTGGAAAGGACCTGAAAGATCATATAGTTCCAACCCCCTGCCATGGTCAGGGACACCTTCCACTAGACCGGGTTGCTCAAAGCCCCATCCAACCTGGCCTTGAATACTTCCAGGGATGGAGCGACTGCAACTTCTCTGGGTATCCTGTTCCAGTGTCTCACCTCACTCTTTATAAAGTTCTGTTCAGACAGCAGTGAAAGACTATTTCAGATGCTGGGAAACAAGGCCTGTAGAGCTTTCAGCATACTGCCTAAATTGTTTCCTGAAATGCTCTCAGAACCTCATTCAAATTTGCTTTGGAACTAGTTCATTCATTACAAAAGGGAGAACCCAAGAATAATGTGCATGCAATGTAGAAAACAAGGGGTTCTGTATGCTGCATTGAAAAGGGATCTAAATTATTTGGCTACATAAATGTGTTTCTTGCAGTTACTAAAATTCTGTTTGCCTCACCATCATGCCAATGGAGCAACAGGTATTTGTTCACAGGAGGTGTCAAAATTTCTTTCCCGAGCACAGTAGTAACTAATCTGGGCCCATCAGTTTATTTGCACAGTCAGGAATCCATTTCACTTACCAATGTGGTACATCTCCTACTATTTTATTGCCCATTCATTTTTACTTGTGTTTTAGCAGAGATAGTTATGGAAAATATTGTTTCTTTTGTAATTTTTTTCACCTCACTATTCATATAGCTTTTCATTGATGATCTTTGTGAAAATCAGCCACCTATTTCTGCCTTTTAATCCTGTAATAGTCCAAGAGAGGATTACTCTCTGCCAGTTTAATTTCTTCGAGAGTCTTTGGTGAGGAACCTTTTCAAAAGGTTTTGGAAATTCAAGTGCACATTGTGGTTTAAGCCCAGCTGGTAACTCAGCACCACACAGCCACTTGCTCACCTTTTCCCCCCCTCTCCCCTTTCCCCTCCAGGCAGGATGGGGAGAAGAATCAAAAGAATGCAAAGATTGGTCCTTTGGTTCAGCTGCAGTGCCTGCTACAGGGGTTGGAGTGACTGCAGTGTCTTTTACTGCAGTTGGAGTGGCTGCAGTGTCTGTTGCCAAGTTGGAGTAGCTACTGTGCTTGTTGTTAGGGTTGGGGTAGCTGCTGTTCTCATTGTCAGGGGTGGAGTAGCCCCAGTATCTGTTTCTTTGCCATCAGATCCAGAGACATCCTTTTCCCCTTGAGGGTCCTGGATAGAGTTGTGCAGGGCTCTGTAGGCATAGGCCAAGTCCCAGCATGTTGCAGTTACTTATCCCTCTCTGGTATTGCTAGGACAGCAGCGTACCTTGCCTAAGCATTTTACTAGTTTTTCTGGATTTTGCACTTGTTCTAGGTGAAGTTCCAAAGCACTGGAAGTGCCCACTGGTCTAGGTACATGTCCATGCTATCCCACATACCTTGCCACTTATAACTGTCCAGTCTCAGGGAAGATCTCCTGGTGGTATTCGTAGATAGTTGTCTAACCTTAAACAAGACCTGAACCATATTCAACAAAATGATGGTTCCAGCAAAATGAGCAGGTTGGTTTTGAGGGTGTTCAAAGGATATTCAAAATCTTTAAAATTCTCAAATGCTGCTGTAAATAGCCTGGTGGGGGAGGGAAAGGCATGGGAGGATGTCTCCTTCATAGGTTGGCTCTCCAAGGGGGAGAAAAAAGAGGTGTAATGGTTAATAATTCCCATTACATGGCTCCCAAAGTATAGAGGTGATGGCAATGCTGAGAATGCATAGCAGATCAATTTCATGATCAATAATTCTATCGTATCACAAACTACTATCAGAAAGTACAACAAAATGAGAACTTTAGCTCAGGCCTCAAAGCTGATAGATCCTAAACCAGCAAATGCTGGCTGCAACTAAGGTGTGACATAACGAAACTGTGAGACCAAGGGCAGTCAGGACCCAGATTACAGACCTTCAAGAAGCAAACATCTTGTCTGGGTCCCTCTCAGGGCCAGTTGTGTGTAGATAGTTTGTTAATCAGTGCACTTGTCTGGCTATGTCCTATACCCGATCAGCACAACCTGTCTTTTCATCTTATTAAATTCTTTTTATGTCTTTCCTGGGTTAGAGGAGCTCTCTGTTTTATGTGCATCTGCACATATGGGGATGTGAGCATAGTGACTGGAGTCAGGCCAAAGGCTGGAGGGCCTGTGCGTCTGTGGTGCCAGCAACTGTATATATGTATATATGTCGTGTATATGTGTGCTGTGTGTGCATGATCCTGCTGGAAATATGTAGTCAGCCTTGCTACTGGTTGCATCTGAGAGCACAGAGCAGCAGCAACCTCTCTTGTGTTGTTCTATGACAAAAAATAGTGTAATACTTTTTCACAGCTCACTGGTGAAAGAAAGGAAAAGCAAAATGAGACAGAAACTTTGTGAATGCTAGAGTTTGTCCTGAATCAGCACTGCTTTTTCCTACTGCAGTCACTTAGTCCTCTGCAAAATAAATAAAATGCAATCACATGGAGCTAGTAGCATTGTTATTTTCTTCTCATAATCACAAATGACTGCTTAAGGTGGACCACAAACAGATTTTCAAGAACATTCACTAAACGTGTGAGCATAATGAGACTTCGTTTAGCTAAATGGGGTGAATTTCCCTACCCATTCTTTGCACTACACCTGGATTAATCCTCTCAGCGTGGTGCAGTTTCTGTGGCAATGCTAAAGCATAGCACTAATTTAAAGTACTAATATTCTGCTGGAATGCTCTGACTCAGAGTTCTTCACTTGACACATGGGATGACACTTAGTGTCCATTGTGCTCTACACACCAGATACAGTATCTGTTGGGTCACTGAGCGTAAGCTTTTCCTTCGTTGTCTGGGGGGCTGCCTATGATAAATTTTAAATCCACAAAACATTTCTCTAATATAGTAAGGGACTAGCTTCAGTGTCCTGACTAGCCATTATCTTTCTCATTAAAATAATTATTCGGTCTAGTGTTGAATGTGAACTATTGTGTGTTATGACTGTGCATTTGTCTCTAAAGTCATTGCGCTCTTGGAAGCTATTGTAGCTCGTTTCTATAGGAAACCTTTTTATTATCTTGACTGTGAAGGGGAGTGGGGAAGAAGGGAATTCTGCCTTTCCCATTTTCTGCATTTATTAAACATCATCTAAAAAAAGGCATTTTAAACACATAAAAGCTTTTACATGCACTCTGCATCCAAGGGAACACATTTATTTTTTCTACTACTTTAGCAGTATGTATGTGGTGATGCTACTTAAAAAAATAGGTCAGGACCATTTTCAGCCTTAACAAAGACAGAACCATTTCACAGGGTGCTGGGAAAAGTAGTTTCCTTGTATTTTCTTGCATTTCTTAACTAGTGTCCATGTATCTAGAAATCTCCAAACTCCACTACTTTTATAAAGTATAGAAGTGACTGGAGATACTTTGAATATCCACCAGCTGGGACAAAGTCAACACCATAAAGGTGGATTTTTCTTATGCATTACACAACATTGGTTAAATTATCATGGCAATCACTTGCAGTGCTAAACTGATTATCTGTCTTCTGAAACATTATTTTTTTTTTAAATTTTTGGATGTGAATCAAAGTTTTCGAGCTAAATGTACGTACATATCCTCCAGATACATATAGAGTCAATTCTTTCTGCTTAATAACAAAGTCTCAACTTTTCCTTCCTACAAATCCTCAAAATTACAACTTGGGCTATTCTCTTTATCAGCTACTCATGTGTGTCTGTAATAATTTCTGTCACCTACAGGTGCTGTAAGACATCTATGTGTTTCATTCACTTTCTACCTTTTGCTAGAACTGTAGCTGTCTGAGACGAGGCTTACTTTCTTCTTGTGCATTTAACATAATATGAAGCCCTTATGTCTGATGACATTTTCAGAAAGAGGCAAGCTGAAAAAGAACTTTCCAGGCTGTTTTAGAATCAATAGAATAGTTTGGGTTGGAAGGAGCCTTTAAAGTCAACCCCCTTTAATGAGCAGGTACATCTTTAACTAGGTCAGAACCACATCCAGCCTGACCTTGAATGTCTCCAGGAATGGAGCATCTTCCACCTCTCCGGCCAACCTGTTCCAGTATCTCCCCACCCTCACTGTAAAAATTTCTTCCTTGTATTTAGTCTAAATATGCCCTTTTTCAGTTTAAAAGCCTTACCCTTTGACCTATCGCAACAGACCCTACTAAGAAGTTTGTCCCCATCTTTCTTATTGGCCCCTTTTAAGTACTCAAAGGCTGCAATAAGTTGTCCCTGGAGCCTTCTCTTCTCTAGGCTCAACAAGTCCAACTCTCTCAGCCTGTCTTTATAAAAGAGGTGTTCCATCCTTCTGATCATCTTTGTGGCCCTCCTCTGGACCTGCTCTGAACCTCGTGAAGTTCACATTGGGTTGTTTCTCAAGCTTGTCCATATCCCTCTGGGTGGTGTGCCTTCCCTCAGGAGTGCCAACCACACCACTCGGCTTGATGTTGTCTGCAAACTTGCTGAGAATGCACCCAATCCCGCTGTCTGTGTCATTGATGAAAATAGTAAACAGAACTGGTCCCAGTACAACCCGCTGAGGGATACCACTCGTCACTGATCTCTGTCCAGATATTAAGCCATTGACAACCTTCGTTTCAGAATGAAGGTGCCTTACTCCTCTGAAATTTTACTTCTAAATAGAGGATGGTGAGAGAAAAATCACTGCAAAAAGTCAGTCTGTAATTGAGTCAGGAGTGATATTACTTTCACAGAGAAACACAGCTGGCTAATGATATTTGCATGAAGGTCAGAAAGCCACAGGACACCCACTGCCTGGTTAACAGAAATAGAGGTTATAATGCCCTGATCTAAGTTTCACTGCCCACCTCAAAGGTATTTTCTTTTTGCAAGTTCTGTATTTAGACATTTATAATTAAAAGGATGAAAGACAGATCAAGAAGAACATCAGGGCGTGTTATTTGTACATTTAAAAATGGTATAGCAATGTATGGTTTTATTAATAAATATCAGCGACTTTTAAGAAAAAATTAACAAACTAACCTGCACATGTGCTCGAAATGATAATTAGAATTTGGACTTACTTAAAATATTTTTTAATTTATATACTGGTGTTTATTGCTAACTTACCTTTGGTCACAAGATGTCCAACCACTAGATGAAAAATGTTGAATTAGTTTATTATTTCATATGTAATATAAATAAATAATTTGTGTTATACATAATATGCATGTGTGCATACATACACATGTAACTCTATAAAATACACTGCAAATTATTTTGTTAATCAATTCACTGGGACGTCTGACCAACTTCATACTCGTTGGTTCGGCCTCCTGCACTGAGGCAGGCACAAAAATACCTGTAATGATTTTCATGTATATTATTTAAAAAAATCAATATAAATCCATTTCAAATTAAATCAGAAATTATGACAGCAAATATTTTATTGCCTAACTGAAAAACAAGCTATCAAAGTAATTCAAAATAAGAAAAAGAAGTACTACCCCAGTCTGCTAAGGTGATGGAAGATGCTGGCTAAGTATATAGAATCAGTGTGTAAGAGGCTTTAACTAAGTTTTAAGAGCAGTTGCTTTCCTTGAGTAAAGAAAATATTTGCTTGGGTGCAAGTTTAATGAGAAACTGATCGGAAGTTAAAGAGACAGGAGCTATTTTTCCTGTTCTATTCTATGAGGGGAAAAAACCCCCATAACTGTGTAAAATGAGAGGCATTACATGGTGATCAGAGAAAATCAATCAGCTCCTGAAACAAAGGTAATATTTTGTTTTATCTGATAAATCGATTGGTTTCTAAGGCAAAATTAATCAAATATTTTTTATTTTTATTCTTGAACGCATTTAAGAGTTTTACTTAAGTAATAAAACCCATCTAAAATGGCGTTTTAGACATGTTTAATTTATTCTTATTTTCATTCAAATTTAGTAGCTGTAATTTGTAAGTGAATTAAACTTTCGCAATATTACGCAGCACATTAAAAAAAGTAAAATAAAAAATTAAAAAATTAGAAGACTGAATAAATATTTACTGGACAATGTAAATAGATGTGAATAGGCAAGATATATTTTCCTATTTACCAAATAGAAATATAGTAGCCTAAACCTTCAGTAGGGCAATCATTAAGATATATGAGGGTAAAATTTATCTTATCTTCGACATTTAAAAGTTGAGGTTTCCCATAAAGTAAACAGAGAGAAACAGGCCTTTCCGGAGGACACTTAACCTGTTGTTTATCAGAAATCTTTCTCTGTGCTGAATCTGCTTGACAGGCTTGTATTTACATAAGATATTTTAAATGTCTAAGGCAGCTGAGAAGATTTCTACCCTTATTAGGTTATTGATATTGAAAGTTTTGAGGCTTGCAGATTTAGATAACATTAAAAGTCACAGGCAAGTCTAGTTCCCTGCTGAAAACTGAGAGGAGCAGTGAAGTTGCTTTGTGTTTCCCCTTCCAGTTCTCTAAAAGTAATTTTCAAAGCTCTTCTATTCTCTTCTGGTGGGATAATAAAATGGAATCATAACTTCTCCCTCTAATCATCCATCATTTAGCTTGGTCTTACATGCTGCTTGTGGACAGTTTTTGGGAGGTTTGGTGTCGTTACCTACAGCAGTAAGGACAAAGTTACTGTGTCTTATGACACAGTAACTGAAAGGAACTTTACTCGTCTGTCTTCAGTGTAATTGATAAGCCAAAACCACAGAAAAAAAAAAATAAAAATATGCCTCTTTATTGTAAAACAGTTGTTTATGACATCTGGTCCAAAAATTGACTGTCCTTTGAACCAAACTGGCTTTAAAATATATTGAGTAGAGAGGAAAAAGCAGACACTAGCAAGAGTTAATTCCTGAAATCTATAGATCTTATGTCATTATAACACATGTAGCACATTTGCACACTTGAGTGGTCACTTTCTGGTGGTTGACAGAATCTAACACCCTCTTTTCTTTGTCTGATTCATTGCTGTTAGAGCGGTTAGTTCATGGGTCTATGTGCACACCCATAAATCCTCAATTTTTTTCACTTCTAGGAAAATTCTTACTTATTTGATAGAACTTTCACTGTATGTCTTATCATAACACCCTTTGCAAAAAGATTGTCTATTGAAATAAATACAACAGTTTTCACTGTTACTTAGTCACAGTTAAAGGGTAGAAATTTTAAAAATGGAAGTATTTTTAGCAAGAAGACTGAGGGCCTTTTTCAGAAGATAAATTTCTGTGATCCTTGTTTGCATTACTGCTTGATCATTGTTGAGTAGCCTCATTGAAACTATTAAAAATATTCCAGTTAAGTAAAGTATGGTACAAGATCAGGCTTCTAGCTAACCACTTCTATATGTATTTTTTCAGTCCAGTGAGTGACTCTCTGAGTAAAGGCCAAGGAAAAGACTCACAATTTGGTACCAAAACTGTGGATAAATGCTAGGAAAAAATCTGTATTAGCAATGTGGCATGGTGACAAGAGGTAAAATAAGCAAAATTTTACAAAAAGAATGCAGACTTTTAGACAGAAAAAACATTCTTCCTTTTGATTTTTTAAACTACTCTGTAAAATTTAATAGAGAATAAAATCCTCAATATGAATAGTGCTGTTCATCAAATAATTCCATGGAAAAGTCAGAGTGTTTCTATAGATCTGTATGAAATATTTTTACAGGGGAAAGTTTATTTGTAATTTTATATATTCTTGTGCTGTCATTTAGGCAGCAGTGAAAGTTATAATCATGTTTGCTTCCTTGTATTGCAAATATTGTGCCTCATAAACAAAGGCTTGTTTTTAAACTTTGGATGGAAATTGACTTTTTAAGTGAATGCACCCTTTTCCTGAGAATGCTTATAAATGTTTTAAATTGAGCTTCTCTCCCTGCACCCCCTTTTTAAACAATAAAAAATAGTCTTTGGTATTGAAAGGGAAATGTTAACATCATAACATCATTTGCCATTAGTCAGAAGTGTAACTTCATTAAAGCAAAAGGCCACATAATCCCTACAGGAGCTCTCTGCAGGAAATACTTTATTCTTACTTAGCATATCTGTGAATTCTATTAGCATTAGTGTCTTTCACAATGTTTGTTTCTTTTGAATATTTATGAAGGACTGTCCAGTGACCTGCTTAGCATCTCCAGGTTTGTTCTGCCTTAACAATCTCTCAAGCAGAGTGCAATCAAAAAGACTCATTCCCCCTCAACAACAACGATCAATATGGCAGAGGCCAAGGAAATGTCTGCAGAAAAGAGTTTTCTATCAATAAATAGGAAGAAACAAAACAAAATACAGGATAGGGCTATAACTCAAAAAAAAAAAAAAAAAAAGCCCAAACACCTAGGAGGGGACAGTCCCTCCTTTGTTAATCTTTGTGTAATTAGATCACTACATTATAACAGGTCACCACAAAAATTCTTCACAGAAGAAAGGGGTAGTACTTTTTATAATGAATTTTGAGATCTTTTGAGATCAGAGAAGCAGTGTTGTGCCACAGCTTACTGATAACAATTTAATTAATAATATAAAAGTTTGGATTAATTTAACTAGGTCAAGAAGGTTTGATTTTCTTATAGATGTCTTTTGGCATATCTAATTTTACTAAATTATTGCAAATGTTCATGGAACTTAATAAAGTCAGGCACTCAATTACTGCTAAGTTACAGGTTTTGTTATTATCCTCTCCCAAATTCCCAAATATACAGATGTCATGGACAGTGAGTGGTTGAGAATGCTGATCTACCAGTAAGGCAGTCCTGTCATCACACTGATTTTATAACTTCTCACTCCCAATATATTAATTCCCTTGCAATTGATAACATCTTTACTTACCTTGCCAAGATTTCTTTTTTTCCTAATTCCTCTGGAAGGTTCTATACCCACCTGTTTGATTGCACAGGGGTTTTCTTTATGTCGTTGCTTGCTTTTAACTTTCATTATGAAGAGCCATCCCCATGTTATGTATGCAACCTCCCTTGGCATTTTCACATAAATTAACAGATTGATCAGAATACAGACATAGTGTTTTTTGAGATAGTTACTATATGTCATGTATCCATCACTTGAATGCAATTGATCATACTATTAACATCAGATTTTCCAGTGAAGACTGCATTTTACATAATTCCGCATGAGGCTTTTTTTTTTTCTTTGTTTAATTTAGCCGATTAACTCTTAGAAAAATGGAAGTAAACTCTTCCAAGAAATATTTTTTGTCCTGTATAGAATGGCTAGCAGCACAAAAGATTAATTTCTTTTGCACGACCTCCTACATCTCCTGACAGTCTAAGACTTCTGGAAACTAAACCCAACAGTTGCAGATTTTTTATGGTACATGTCTAGTGTTACACATCTTGGCAGGAAATATTAACCAAATTTAGGATCTCACACAGTAAGGACACATCCAGCAAGAAAAATAAAGAGCTGGGCAATTTTGATGAAAAAGAATATATTCTTTTAATTTTTTATGTAAGAGAATCAATCAGAAGATCTTGTTTACAATCCCAAGCCACATCCTGGCCTCCATTTAGTCCTTTTTCTTTGATTTTCTTAAATTATTATTACTTTTATTTGTGAATGTCATTAGCTGTTTAGATGCAAAACAGAGATGAATAGAGAGGGAATATTATTATTTATTATATGGGTTGTTAAAAAACCCCTTTCACTTCAGGAAAAAACCTGAAAATCAGTCAGGTTCCTTTATAAAAATCAGAAGACTAAAACAATAGTTTCTTTGACCTAAAGCTGAGGAATATTATTAGATTTCAAAACAAATAAACATGGATATAGGCAGGTTAAAAAGCATGAGAGAATTAGTAAATGCAAGAGGGTGAGAAGTTTGCCTGAGAATTCTGGATAACGTAGAAAGCTCCAAGTGAAAAATAGGTGAACTTAGAGTTGAGAGTAAAGAAGTGTTTTTCTGCTGTTTGACTTTTGTCTTGTTCAGAGGCACAGAAGCCTTACTCGTCCCAGCAGTGACAGCGTGGTATTCCCAGCTGAGGCATGGGAAACAGAAATCTCCCAGAAGGACAAGGGCTACCTATCCAGAGATTCTCCTAATTGCCTATAGAATCCTGTCTGTGTGATTGATAGTAGACACCCACAAGGACAACTTTGTTTTGCATCCCCCAACTCATCACCATCAGGCTCTCAAATACATCATCCCTGAGAGTAAAAGCTGTAAAGTCCAACTTTTCCCTTGCACAGAGCTGTAAAGTCCAACTTCTCCTCTTCCACCTCGTCTGCCCTGCTTATCCCTCCTGAACAGCCTGATGCCCCCTCCTGAGCACTGGTGCTCTGTCACCATTCTGCACCAGGGACAGTAAAGCTTGTCTGCATAACTTCCAGATTCACAAGAGATAATGCTTACCTGAAGCATGATGGAAATGCAGTTTTGCCATGCAACTCCAAGTGATTGCTTAAAAAGTTTTATTTTCCTTCCATGGTGACATACGTAATGTGACAGAACCCAAATTTTGGTAATAATCTCTCCAAAACCTTAAATTTCTCCCTGGATGTTTCAAAACACTTCATCTGCAGTTGAGCATGGACAGCCATAGCCCACTCCAAGAGACTCTGCAAATAAAACGTTGCTCTTTCCCTTTAAACATGACAGATGGATCCTCGACATGTAATCTGGGAACACTACTAGACAGCCTTGGCACAGGAGAAAGAGTAAAGGCTTGTCTTCAAGACCTAGCCAGAGATGCTGAGACCACCCATTCCAACACGAGCTACCCAGGGTGGGATTCAGCTCCTCTGACTTTAGATAACTCTATTGCAGATATTTCTAGGAAAAATCTGCTAAGATGCCATTATACAGAGCAGAGTAAAAAGTTACTTGTGCTGTCCTAATATTGTTATCTTTAGGACACCTTTAGCCTTAACTGATTGTATTGACTAGGGCCTCGTTTCCATTTCCTAGACTTTTGTTTTCTGACAGAACACTGGCCACTTTCATCTCTAGGCGAGCTTTGGCCTTTTGTGATGTCTCCCTCCACGTGTGAGCCACAGCTCAGTAGTCTTTCTGAGAAGCTCAACCTTGCTTCTAGAAGAGCACATAGTTTCTTTTTCTGCCCAAGTTCCAGGAGGAGTTCCAAGCTGCTCTTCTGCCGCACTTGCTTGACTTCCATTAACACCATTTTATTTGAGTTTCTTTTTCTGAAATTCTCTCATGGGACGCACGTGCTGCTCTCTGCACGAGACCTCTGCTAGGAGGCATGGCATATTGCAGTGGCTAGAAAGTCTCCTGAGATACTGGAGTGGGTGGGGCAGGGATAAGAAGGCTGAATGGACTTGCATAAGCAGTACCTAGGGTCTTGGTTGACGTTGGTTTTGATAATGTAAGCATCTGTTTCCCAGACATCCCTCCTCTTGCAGCACATGGGGAGCAAATACAGATTTCAAGACAGAAGAAAGAGCAGCGAGTCATGTTTACCAAGTATGTGCTTATTTTTAGAAATAAAATCAGAATTGCACGTTTCGTAAGTGTAACTGCGTACATAAGGCACACAGTTCTCAGCATAGTTCAGTCATCTCAGAACATTGTAACTGAGAATGACCACCTAGAAGGGCATCGTGGTCAACTTGAGTGCTCCAGATTATGCATTCCAGTTTTCTCCAACAGGTAGAAAACATCCATAGGGATAAGGGAACATGTTTCAACTCCCTTGCTGCCCCTGTCTTGCTGCCCCTTACTGGAGTAAGGGCATGGGAGCTTTAGTTTTCATTCAACAGACAGAAATAACCTTGTTTGATCTTGTAATTCTTCTTCTAAGCATATTAGTTCCTAAATTTTCTTTGCACATTTGGACTAAAGTGCTTGTTTTCTGAAAACAGCCTATGCAAAGCATTATGTAAATATATATTTTATCAATTTTAATATAATAAATGTAAGCTTTTGGACTGATAAAGGTAGTCATCTAAATTAACAAAATAAGCCAATTCTGATCTAGAATCATAGAATCATAGAATCATAGAATAGTAAGGGTTGGAAAGGACCTTAAGATCATCTAGTTCCAACCCCCCTGCCATGGGCAGGGACACCTTGCACTAAACTGTGTGGTCCAAGGCTCTGTCCAATCTGGCCTTGAACACCAGCAAGGATGGAGCATCCACAACCTCCCTGGGCAATCCATTCCAGTGCTTCACCACCCTCACTGTAAAGAACTTCTTCCTTATATCTGATCTAAACTTCCCCTGTTGAAGTTTGAACCCATTACCCCTTGTCCTACCACTACAGTCCCTAAGGAAGAGTCCCTCCCCAGCATCCTTATAGACCCCCTTCAGATACTGGAAGGTTGCTATGAGGTCTCCATGCAGCCTTCTCTTCTCCAGGCTGAACAGCCCCAATTTGCTCAGCCTGTCTTCATATGGGAGGTGCTCCAGCCCTCTTACCATCCTCGTGGCCCTCCTCTGGGCTTACTCCAACAGCTCCATGTCCTTTTCATGTTGAGGACACCAGAACTGTACACAGTACTCCAAGTGAGGTCTCACAAGAGCAGAGTAGAGGGGCAGGATCACCTCCTTCGACCTGCTGGTCACACTTTTGATGCAGCCCAGGATATGGTTGGCTTTCTGGGCTGCAAGCGCATGCTGCCAGCTCATGTTAAGCTTCTCATCAACCAACACCCCCAAGTCCTTCTCCGCAGGACTGCTCTGAATCTCTTCTCCGCCCAACCTGTGGCTGTGCCTGGGATTGCCCTGACCCAGGTGTAGGACCTTGCACTTGGCTTGGTTAAACTTCATAAGGTTGGCATCGGCCCACCTCACAAGCGTGTCAAGGTCCCTCTGGATGGCATCCCTTCCCTCCAGTGTATCAACTGAACCACACAGCTCGGTGTCGTCGGCAAACTTGCTGAGGGCGCGCTCAATCCCACTCTCCATGTCGCCAACAAAGATGTTGAACAGGACTGGTCCCAACACCGATCCCTGAGGGACACCACTTGTTACAGGTTTCCAACTGGACATCGAGCCGTTTACCGCAACTCTTTGCATGCGGCCATTGAGCCAGTTCTTTATCCACTGAGTGGTCCATCTACCAAATTGATATCTCTCCAATTTAGAGACAAGGATGTCATGCGGGACAGTGTCGAACGCTTTGCCCAAGTCCAGGTAGATAACGTCAACTGCTCTGCCGCTGTCCATCAGTTCTGTGGCTCCATCATAGTCGGCCACCAAATTGGTCAGGCAGGATTTCCCCTTAGTGAAGCCATGTTGGCTGTCACCAACCACCTCATTGTTTTTCATGTGCCTTAGCATGTTTTCCAGGAGAAACTGTTCCAAGATTTTGCCAGGCGCAGAGGTGAGGCTGACTGGTCTGTAGTTTCCCAGGTCTTCCACCTTCCCCTTCTTGAAAATGGGGGTTATATTACCCTTTTTCCAGTCATCGGGAACTTCACCTGACTGCCAGGATTTTTCAAATATGATGGACATTTATTTAGAATGAAAATGATCTTATACTACTTTAAGAAAAAAATGAATACATTTTGGCTCTTCATGACCATACATGGTGAGACCTTTGTTTCTGTAACATCCAAGGGACCTAACATGCAGATTCAAAATGGCTTAAGATGTTAGCCTGTTTATTGCCAAAAAAAGGTCTGTATAACTGAAGGAAGCTTTGCTATGCTTTCTATCTCATCCAGGCCATACTCTTCTGTTGGTTTCCTTTTGACAGCTCTAACTATCCGTTACCTGAGGCAGCTCAGCTAAATTTCTAGAATATCCACAAGGGCAAAAGGGATGTGCAAGGAGGCGGCTGGAGTGAAGGAAGACAGGAAGTTTTTCATCATCATCCTACATTTAGGAAGACTTAAGACGTCTTGGATACCCTATCTAATACAGCTTTGTAAAATGGGAATTTTATCAGTAGAATATAAAGATTGTTCCTTACTTCTGTAAGTAAGTATCTAAACAAAGGAAATGATTATTTTCAGAACCATACAGAAAGTCTACTCATTATAATTAATCTCTACAGGACATTCCCAATGGGAGCCTCAAAAGGCATTTTGAAAATTGACTCTTTATCTAACTAAGAAGATAAAAGTCTAAATCTAAGATCCTTTTATTTCACTGTCCTTCAGTTTTGAGCAAAGTGACTAATACCAGCCATCCCGAAAAAATGCTGCACTGACTCAGGGAAACTTGATATGTAGAAGATGATCAACACTACTTTCTACAGTACTCTTTTTATTTTTTTTTTCTACTCTTTTTTTTTTCTTTTTTTTTCTTGGAAGTGTGCCATCAACGTATTGTCCAGCTTTCATGCTGTTTAGCTTGTGAAAACTTACAAGATCACAGCCTGAGGTTATATGGATGCAATTCATATAAATCCTGCAGATTTCGGGTGGTGCTACAGAACAGCCAACAAGCCATTCTAACAGAAGCCCATAATGCTCATTATGCCTTGGAGAAACAGCAGCTCTTTACACCTTGGAGAAGCAGCATACTGATTGAAACATGATTACTGAAATTTATGAGGAAGGATAATATCACATGGTTGAGTGAATTCAAAATATTGGTAATCCTTCCACTTGAACAATTATATTTATGTAAGTTTAGGACTTAATACTTGCTCTACTTTTATTGTTTACAAATATTAATGAGAAATTATCATTTGAAGTGACTGCAATCAAGCCTGGTATATTTTTGCATGTTTAAATGGAAGTACTTACGTATGAAGAAAATCAACTTTGTCGCACTAGTTACAACTCTAACTAGTATCCTTACACAAATTACAGTAAGATTTACATGATGAAGAGAAGGATGGCAAGAAACTGGCAGATTAAGTAATGATTTTTTTTTCTTTTTAGGTAACAAGAAACAGATTTTGGGGAGATTTGTGTCTACAAGTGGAATCTTGTCTTCTCTAGAACCTAAGCACTTGCAATAAGGATTCTTTTTCCTCAGTACTCTTGTGCTATTAGGAGATCAAATTATTTATTTTTAAGAAAGATAAGTTTTCATTTTTTATCCAGCAGTTCAGTGGTTCAAATTTTCCTGCAGATTATGAGAATCCTGGATATAGCTCCTTTTCTGCCTGAAGAGGTTTACACATTTCTCACCTGTTGTGAACATTCCATTTTCTGCAGAGTGTTTTCTAATACGCAGTGAAAAGGAAGACTGCACAGTTTATCCTAGCTATTCTCAGTCTAAAATAATTTAATATTCTTTCAAATAAATGTGAAGTGGATTGGATATTTAGAAAGGAAGAGATGAGCACTGTGAATGATAATGGTAAAAACACAGAGGAGGGGTTCAAACATAGGCAGTATCTACTGAATAGGTTATAAAAATTTCATCTATTCTCTACCCAGTGTCTATACTTATAAAATTATTAAAATTTCTGTTGGAGAGCTTGTGAGAAATACAATTTTTTTTTCCTTTTTTTTTTTTTCTTTTCCAAGAAGAGGCCTTAACCTATTAATCAAGGCATTTTTTTGAGCAGTTTTGCTGGAAATTCATCTGTTGAAAGCTGAAGAAAAGGCTTTAACTAAACTATTACAACAGTATTAACATTGGCTCCTGATCTGTTATAAGAGCTCTGAGATTGCATATTAGACCAAGTTGTCCATGTGCCACAGGGTTAAGACATACAACAAACAATGAACTACATAGTATTAGAAGGTTAGGTGCATAGGGAAAACTTTAATGTTAAAATACTTGGTCATCAATAGTTTACATAAAATTTTTATTTTAGTACCTGAAATATCTTTGTGGATCTTCTCCAAAATGTGCTGAAGAACTAGCAGGAAGTCTCCTACAGTTAAATTAACATGTGGAAAAAGGACATTTTCAATTATTAGAAATGAGACTGTATTTTAGAATTATTGGATTTCAAACAATAAAAAACTCAGAACAGAATTGTGTATTATTTTACAAGTGACTAATATGATACAGAAATAAATATTCATCACAAAATTTGTATTTAGTACAGGGGTAGGAAAAGCTGCTGAAGTACAAAAGAGAGAATAATTATGTGAGAGAGACAATATGGAAGAATTCTATATAGATTAAATATAAAAATGTTCTAAATCGCCGTATACCTGAGCTGGGACTTGCCACTTCAGACATTTTACACAAGAAATAAATTCCTATCTCACAATTTCTCATCAGCTGTGCACTAAGGCATGAAGAGCTCCACTTAATACCACAGCTTACACAAATAAACATGTTTGATTTTGATGACTCCTATGCTTGCTTTTTGATGAATACTTCTGAGACAGCTCATTAAAAACTAGGTTTTTTTACTTTGGTCACATTACTATCTAGAACAAAGTCAGACTGCTCTGAAAAAAAAAAAAGTTATATAATGACTTGGATTTCACCCCTGCTTATTAAAACAACATCACAGCCATGTGCTGTTTTTTCTAAGAGGAGGATTGATGTAGTCATGACAGGCAATGCTGTCTAACAGATATTGTCAGAAGTTTCAGTAGGTGTTTTTCTGTTGGGGGGGAGGGCTTTAGACATCCAGCATGTTTCTAAGACTACAACCCAAAGCAATATTGGAATTGCTGGTATCAACCATGGACAATCATGTTTGGGACCAAGAGAAGCAGTACAGCCATGGGAATGGCGCTATGCCCAAACTCACAAACCCTGCAGCTCAGTGCAAGTAATGAGGCTACATGGAGATCTGCACCAGTGTGGCTATACAGCTCCTAGCAAGGAATTTTCTTAAAGCTTGTATGAATAATTTTGCTGCATTATATTTTTTGGGTTCCCTGAATTCACTCTTCTTTAAAACAGAGGTTTTGATAAACAAGATTTGTCCTTTCTCCTCCTCTTTCTTATTGTAAATATAATCTGAAATTTCTAAAAGTTAAACTCCTTTACTGACTGATTGTATTAACTGTATGTATTTCAGAGTCCTTCTTTACTAGGGTTTAATGGAGATGGCCTAGGAGGCAGACCAATATCATTGCTTCCATTTGCTGACAGAGACATTAAGTGGCTTGTTTGAAAGCTGTGACAAAAGTGGAAACGTCAATCCCTGTTTTAGTTGCTAGGTCACAGATTTTCTTAGGGAACTGAAAGGAAAAAAAAAAAGTGATCTATGTATCAGTAAAACTATTCTTAAAATGGACAGCTCCTGACTTCTCTCTTTTGTGGGCATAATTTATCCATAAATAAAAATTAATTTTCTCACTTCAAAACATTATTTCTGGCTTGTATCAAAAATTAGGAAACATGGCAAATGGAATGTCTAAGAGATGTGTGTGGGTACCATGATGGGAATTTCTCAGGCCTGAAGATTGTTGCACTGTGGTCACAAGTCACTTAGATTTCCTTTTATTTGAGTAAGACTATGAGACTTCTTTTCCTTCTCTGTAAAAACTTCAAGAATAAATTAAACAGTTCAAAACCATTCAGATACTAACTATTCCACCTTTTCTGTTGCTAATAGCAAGTGTGGAAGAGAACAATGAAATAGCCTTGTGAGGTTATTTACTTTACTGAAGAACAGGTGTTGTTCCACTAGAAAAATAAGTGAAGGAACCATCTTTATCTGCTTATAACTAAACACACTCCGCAAGGAAAGAATGAATACATCCCGTTATGTCAAGTCAAAGCAGCTGTATAATAATTGACCAAAAGTTGATCATATTTTTCAGGTATAAATTTCTAATTGAGAATTTGTATACATTGTGTTAGCCAAATCGGATATTCTGTTTTCTTTGAAAGGCTTAATACAGTAATTACTGCTGAGTTATTATCTTGGTTTTCAATGTGACATGGCAATAACCACAGAAGGTTGAAACAAGAAGTGGTAAAATACTGTAGGCCCAATGTTGGTTTGCACTACTGAACAAATGATTTCTTCAGTGGAACTGTCTCTCATAGACATTGGTATAAGTGTGATGCTTAAGCTGCTCTGAAGTGATCTTGCATCACTGTAATGTCTAAGGAATTTCATCACCAAACACATAACAACTGAAAGCTATCCTCAACTGTTGACTGTTTTTGAAGAATATAACCTGATATAGATAGGTATTGAAGTGCCCAACAAACTTCATGGAGAATTATAAATGGACCTGGAAATGTAACCATAAGAAAGTGAGAATAGAACTTTAGAGTTCTCTAGCCATAGAGCCAGGCTTTGGCTCAGCTCCAAACACTTAACAAACAAGAATGTTTTGAGAAAACCAAATACTAATGATTAAAATGCAAAATTTAATCTGGTTTTACAGGTTTTTATTTCTGCTTTCAGGTAGAAAGACAAATAGATGTGTTAAATGCTGCTGGCAGTTATTTGCTCACAACATTATTATGTCTGTGAAAAGCCAGCATAATGAAAATTTCACAAGAACATCTACTTTTGTGTGACCTGCAATTAAGTTCTGCAGATGGTTTTGCAAATCACTTAGATAACTAATCTTTATTTGTCATTTTTGGCTAAAATATCATATGTTGAGGTGTGTCAACATCTGTGTTAAGTACTTGTGTAACAATCATGGAATCATAGAACGGTGAGGGGTGGAAAAGACCTTAAAGATCATCTAGTTCCACCCTCTCTGCCATGGACAGGGACACCTTCCACTAAACCAGGTTGCTCAAAACCCCATCCAACCTGGCCTTGAACACTACCAGGGATGGAGCATCCACAACTTCTCTGGGCAACCTGTGCAAGTGCTTCACCACCCCCACAGTAAAGAACTTCTTCCACGCACCTAATCTAAATCTACCTTTTTTCAGCTTAAAGCTATTCCTTCTTGTCACTACATGTCCTTGTAAAAAGTCCCTCTCCAGATTTCTTGTAGGCCTCCTTTAGGAACTGGAAGGCTGATCTAAGGTCCTCCCAGAGTCTCCTCTTCTCCAGGCTGAACAAGCCCAAGTCTCTCAGCCTGTCTTCGTAGGAGAGGTGCTCCAGCCTCCTGACCATCTTTGTGGCCCTCCTCTGGGCTCACTCCAACAGCTCCAGGTCCTTCTTATGTTGGAGGCCCCAGAACTGTATTCAGTAGTCCAGACAGGGTCTCGCAAGCGTGAAGCAAAGGGGGAGAATCACCTCCCTCAACCTGCTGGTCATGCTCGTTTGGATGCAGCCCAGGATATGGTTGGCTTTCTGGGCTGCGAGCACTCATGGCTGGCTCATGTTGAGCTTTTTGTCAACCAACACTCCCAAGTCCTTCTCCTCAGGGCTGCTGTCAGTCCAGTCTCTGCCCAACCTGTATTTGTGCTTGGGAAGCCCCGACCCCTGAGGAAAGCCACTTGTTCACTGGTCTTCTGCTGGACATGGAGCTATTGATTGAAGCTCTTCGAGTGTGACCATCCAGCCAATTCCTTATCCACCAAGTAGTCCATCCATCAAATCCATGTCTGTTCAATTTAGAGACAAGAATGTTGTGTGGGACACTGTTAAATGCTTTGCACAAGCCCAGGCAGATGACATCAGTTGATCTTCCCTTATCCACTCCATTGTAACCCCATTTAGAGAGCCATCAAATTTGCCATGCACCATTTGCCCTTAGTGAAGTCATGTTGGCTGTCACCAATCACCCCCATATTGGCCATGTGCTTTAGTGCAGTTTCGAGGAGGATCTGTTCCATTATATTATTGGATACCCAGTATAACTGAATATTACACAAAAACATCACTGTGCTTATCCCTTGCTCATGGCCAAAAGCAGTCACCTATTAAAGATCATGTGATTCTCTACTGTTTTAATTATTACTGCATATATACCTACCGATCCAAGATTTTGACAGCTGGCTTGCCATTTTTTGCTGGTTTGACTGATACCATATTAGGAAAGGAAGACCAGATACAATATTACTCAATACTTTAAATGTGATTCATATTCTAGAACTCTAAGTAATACAATGCTTGTATTAGGATTTATTTTTATCACAAGTTTTAATTAAGTTCAAATAGGATCATTAGGGATTCATTAAATATTTCACTTTAACTGAATATTTTTTTGGAAACCATAGCAATGGTGAATGCATTCCAAGTTGAATGTTACATAACTGAACAGAAGTTGCTCTGATGTTTGTGATGACTTTGCAGATTGATCAGCCTTGCTTATTTATTCACATGATAATTTTGTCATGTTGTTATGATCTTTATTATCCTTTATTTTCTAAAGCTTTATGAATAGAAATTAGAAAATAGCTACAATAGCAACAAAACCTTGAAAATCTTAAATATAAAGAAATGTTATATACTATTTTTTATTAGAATTCAAAAGTAAATGTTACATTGTCTTTTCATTAACTTCTTCCACTGTAAAAAGTTACCTTCAAAAAATCTATATATATTGTTTCTTACTTATATTCTTATGATTCTAATTAAAAGAGAAAAGGAAAATAAGACAGGTCACTGTTTGTTCATTCATCCCTTGAATGGCAGCTATTGTATGTAGTGTCTTTTCAGGATTCCAGAGCTTTTTGGCACAGTCAGAATAAGCGACCCTGACATTATCTTCACACTATTGATGTTTCACATGGTACCACGGGCTTTGTGAGAAAACTAAGTGCATAAAAGTGTGCACAGACATTTTCTATAGGACAATTTTAACCTAAAAAATCTTCACAAATGACTTGTAGTCAGTCTTTCATGTTGTTTAAATCTGTGGATCAGGTGTCTTGGACCTATATTTTACCAAGAGCTTTAAAATCATCAAAATGTGCTCTTGAATGCTTTCTGGGCTTCTTGTTGTTTTTGTTTGTTTGTTTGTTTTTTCTCATTCTCCATTAAAATCTGGGGTTTGAATTTGCTTTTGCAGATAAGCCCTGGCTTGCCTTACTCATGAGGACTTGAAGACTATATAAAAAGGTTCATATAAGGAGTAATAGCTTTGAAAAACCATAGATATTCCCAAATTTTTATTAATGGAAGATGAAGTGACTGAATTGCACCTCCTGGGATCACATTTAAATTTAAAAATACAAACCAAAACAACTTAAAATTTTAAAGTTGTATATTTATGTTAGTTTCTAAAAATCATACAAGATTTGAAATTAATTTCCTATTATTACCTTAAATTTATGTTATTCAGTAATCTATCCTACACATAACTGTAAATGTTTATGTGGACATAACATTAATTCACACTACCTACCTGACATGCATAGAAAGTTAATTTTGGGAGGAGAAGAAGGAAGAAAATTGTAGTCAATATCCATTTCTACTGATGGATTCAGCCAGCTGTGCCATTTGAATCTTATTTTGGATCTAAAGAGGCCATTCCATGGTACTCATGAAACTTCTATGGCTCAGCCACTTTCAAAAGTCTCTTTAGTGCTGAAAGGAGCCCTTAAGCTTTACAATCCTGTTAAAGCCTTCATTTTCCACTCAGATTAACTTTTATACTTTGAATCATTATGGTATTATCCTTACTTGAAAGCAGACTGAGGAAGCAATGGAAAGTTAGAGACAGGAGGTCATCATTTTGAGGTTTGCCCATTTTTAAATGAGGGGGGGAAATAAACGTCTCTCTTAGAGCCCTACAAATAAAAATGCTTCATTGTAATGAGGAGACATAAACTATCAAATGTAATGAAATTTTTTTGTTAAATAATAAGCAACAGAAGCGTAAAGAAATAAATATTTTTCATAGAGGTAAAATATATACAACTATAAAAGCATAAATATACTGGAGAATTATAATATGAATTTGTAAATTGTATGCAAATAGCTTGAAACCAGATCTACAAAGACATAAATAAAGCAACAAGACTGAAAGGTTTATATGCTGGCTTGTTTATAGAGTAGCACAAACATTTTTCTTTTTTAATTGGCAATTAATTTTCAGCAGCCATCTAGGTACTTTCATGTCAAATTACTTTCCCTATACTAAACAAGATCAGGCATCCAAGCAGCAAAGCACTTATGTGAAAAGTGAGAAACTGACTGTCAAGTAGATATTTTCCACATATAACCAATTAAAATGTTTCTTTTGTGATGAATGGGTGTTGTAATTCCACCTCTTGTATTTCTACTTTGGCCTGCACACCTGCCTAACTTCCTGGTTCTGAAGTCTGAAGATAGATAAAGGCAATACTGAGTTCTCTTGCTGTTCCTCTTGCTCTTTAACTCCAGGACAAATATAGTATATAAACATCTGTTATTGAGGTCTGAGTTATAAATAATATATCCAACCAGTAATGCTGCCCATACATATTTTAGTTCAGATGAATACCCACAATACAATGGATGAATGCAAGCTTTTTAGCAGGTCATTGCTTTGATGACTCTTTTCTTTTGCCCCACTTCAATATTTTCTCAAGATATCTCTAGATTTAGAAGTAGGGCTACTGACACATAAGGTATAAAGTAATGTATTATTGATACTCTTCAAATGAATGACATAAAAAGGAAAATATTGATTTTAAGAAGATGTCTCATTTTTCTTATTTCACAGAAGACTGATGCAGGTTCATGTTGCTATCAATATTATTTGAATTAATGCATATTCCTTACTATTGATTGTTTTAACAATGATTGTCATAACTGATTTATGGGCACTTACGCATGTTAAATTTTTAAAAAGGCAAATATCAGATTTGTATATATAGATGGATTGACTTGAATAAACAAGATTGCTAAATGTTAATGACACAGTGTTTGATAGAATTTACATTATAATATGTTATGCTCAATACTTTGTTTTTAAAGTGCTAGTGAAAAACCTCAAAGATTTCTTGGAGAAATTTTAGTGCAAGACAGATTCGCTACTCTTATTCATAGTATCTTACTTGACAAATTATACCTTTAATTTCAGTGGGACTTGTTGTAAATAAAATTAAGAAACACCTGCATTGACTTCAGTGGGCTTTGGAGCAGGCTCAAGGGTGGTCCCTATTCAATGTGAACATAAACAGGCAAAAATGAGTGGGAGAGTGGGAACTCAAAGCTTTTCAGAGGACGTGACTGTGTTTAACAGGGAAATAAAACCAGGTTAAAAGGAATGACCAGAAAAAAGTAGTTGAGATGAGTATGAGGAATTTAGGATATGTAGAAGAGATATTCTCTGTTTCAGAATTGCCTTGAATTACAGAGAAGAATCCTGGACAACAGAGTATGGTGACTTAAACTACACAAGTGTAGTATAGTGAAGAAACCATTTGGGAAAACATCTAGAAGGTTTATGAATTTGTCTTGTGCGTATGTCTAAAGGACTGGTATAGCCTGAAGAAGCTGGCTGCAGCACCTCAGCTCTCAGGCAAGGGCACTAGAGAGAAAAATAGGGGTTCATTTCACCTTAAGTTCAGTACCTGTAGGGTTGTTGCTAGTTTTCAAACTCTAATCAAGTCACCCATACATAATAAATGGGGAAAAAAGTCCAAAGGACAATACATCTAATCTTTAAATGGGTTTGCAAAACAGGTGAAGTGAAATATACTTCTGAACTACTTATTTTTTTCCACTGACTGGAAAGGGAAAACAATACAATTACTTTAGCTTTAGTAGACTATGTGTTAAATATTTCAAATTAGGTGAAATGAATTCCAGGTATGTGGAGAGTGCTCATAAACATGACAGAAAGTAACACTGTCTGGATTCTGTTAGGATGCAAGGAAATTAAGGATGGCTGGGGTCTGAGTTAGAAGCCAGCACAAGAGCCTACTGTATGTCCAGCAAGGCAGTTTCACCAGGATAGTTACCACATTGACACAAGTTAACCAATCTCTTTCAGAAGAAATTTTGAAAAAAGCAGAGGAAAATTTAAACCTGTTCAAACTTTACCTGTGAAAATAACTTTTGAGCTTATCTTTAATCATGTCATTTCTTATGATTTAATTTTATCACTTTGTGTTTAAAGATATGCATGAACTTAAATTGCTGTTTTGTTTCGTTGTTGTTGGTTTGTTTTGTTTTGTTTCATTTTTGCTTGGTTTGTTTCAGTTTCTAAAGAGCCATGCAAAGCAGTTTGATCAAGGCAAGAACATGCACATTTTTAACAATGCATTTTTAAAAAGATAATACCTTACCTTAAAAACTTCAGGTAACAATTATCCTAAATTCACATGCAATATAACTGTAAAAATATTTATTGAAGATACTAATATACAAAATGTCCAGATGTTTTTATATCAAAAACGTATGGAGTTTTTTTGTTGTTAGCATCTCTGTTAATTACAATTACAATATAGCTCAATATGAAGTCACTCTTACTACAGTTCCAACAAAGCAGCTTCTTTATGATAATACTTGGGATGCTTTGAGTTCTGTCACTCTTTTACATATCATATTTGGACTGGATAGATTGCAAACAGATAAATATTATTTTTTATTCACAGTTTATTTACTATGTAATTGCATAATAAGTACAGTATAATTAGAAAAAATCACGTTTGCTTATCTTTGTTAAAAAAGATATTCTGCAACTACAACTAAAATCATATAATAGTTACACTACAAATTATAAATATTAATCATATAATTAAAAGTAAATACTGTAGGTTTTATTTAGTAGAAAAAGAGACTCCCAAAGACTGTCACCTTAGATTTGGAATTTTCATAGCACTTCATGCTGTGATTAAGAAAATTGTATATTTTTTATATACGCATACTCCCTTTATATACGCGTACCTCTCCCACAGAAAGGATAAATTAGTCTTTGCAGTGTATTCAAAGAACACCAATAAGAATATAATAGCCATTTGCAAAATGTGTTTAGAAGACAGGCTTGAAAGATGTTGGTGTGATTCAGACAAGTAGTTTGTTTCCCAGCAAACATAGATTTTTCCCTGTCTTTCATTACGTTTTTGTGCCTACATCTAGGCCAAGGAACCTGAAAGTGTTTCTTGTATCCCATGGTCGTATATACACAGTGGTGGCATCCTATATCTGTGTTAGGTGAGACTTAGGTGTGTTTCACTGTTTATGTGGTGCTGTTTGTCTGGTGTTTCTAACCAGCTTCCACAAAGAATAAGTGCTGAGGCATTGATCAGATGGTATCTGTGGCCTACTCCAAAACCTAGGCAGTGTCAACAGCGAGAGGAATGGAACACTGGATACAAGAATGAGTCTAGATCTGGTCTGAGACCTTCATACCACTATGGCTTAACTTTCTGACTATGAAACAAGGACAAAGATCCTTTGCCTTTTTCACAACATGAAGACAAGTCATAGGAAGACAGCTGTACCGATACTAGTGGTACTTATTCACAGGTTAGAAGTATGCAAAGCTGATTTATTTATACATGCTATTGCTCCAGGAGGGTCAAAAATGGCTACAGTAATAGAAAACAGGCTCAGAGGGTTGTGTTCAGTGGCACAGAGTCTAGTTGGAGACCTGTGACAAGAAGTGTCCCCCTGGGATCTGTACTGGGTCCAATATTGTTTAACTTTTTCATCAATGACTTGGATGAAGGAATAGAGTGCATCCTCAGCAAGTTAGCTGATGATATGAAACTGGGAGGAGTGGCTAATACCCCAGAGTGCTGTGCTGTCATTCAGAAAGATCTAGACAGGCTGGAGGGATGAGCAGAGGGAAACCTTTTGAAATTCAACAAAGTACAGCATCCTATATCTGGGGAGGAATAACCCCATGCACCAGTACAGGCTGGGGGCTGACCTGCTGGAAAGTAGCTCTACAGAGAGGGACCTAAGGGTCCTGGTGGGCAACAAGTTGTCTGTAAGCCAGCAATGTGCCCTTGTGGCCAAGGCCAGTGGTGTCCTGAGCTGCGTTAGGAAGAGCATTGCCAGTAGGTCGAAGGAAGTGATCCTCCTTCTCAGCCCTGGTGAGGCAAACTGTGTCCAGTTCTGGCTTCCCAGTACAAGAAAGACATGGAGCTCCTGGAGCAAGTCCAGCAAAGGGCTAAGAGAAAGATTAAGGGAGTATCTCTCATATGAGGAAAGACTGAGGGAGCTGGGCCTGTTCAGCCTGGGGAAAAGAAGACTCAGGGGAGATCAGATCAATGCGTATAAGGATCTGAAGAGAGGGAGGGTGACAAGAGGATGGGGCCAGACTCTTTTCAGTGGTGCCAGGTGATAGGACAACAGACAACAGGCATAAACTCAAACACAGGAAATAACACCTGAACATGAGGAAGACTTCGCTTCAGGGTGACTGAGAATTGGAATAGGTTGCCCAGAGAAGTTGTGAAGTCTCATGCCCTGGAGATATTCAAGAACTGTCTGGACACAATCCTGAGTAATGTGGTCCTGATGACCCTGATTGAGCAAGAAAGTTGGACGAGATGACCTCCAATGGTCCCTTCCAACCTCAACCATTCTGTGATTTGTCTGTGATGGCAATGTGGTGGTTTAATTAGTCCATAAGAAACCCTGGGCATATTTAGTGGAAACCTGGATAACAACAACATTTTGTCTTACAAAGTAGAAATACAAAATGAAAAAGATGAAAAAGACATTTTCTGAGCAGCAATTCAACAACAGTTTTGACAACAGTAACGTATATTACACTTACAGCACATATCCATTCTGATTACTAAAATGTGTGTCATTTAGGAAGGATAGATAGATTCATGAACAGGAACAATTGCGACATTTTTAATCAGAAAAAAAAAACCAGAAGTAAATCCATACACACTTTACAGCATGCAGAGACTTCAAGATTGTCTTGAATAATTACATTAATAATTTTCTGTTGCTGCTGGCACTTTGCATGCTACACCCTATCTATCCTGTTTGCCTTTTTTCACAGTTACCTTATGCTGCTGGTTCTTAGTTATGCCTATGGTTTCAATACCATTATAAAGACAGTTTTAATTGTATAAACCCTCAGAACAGTTGTGGGTTTTTTGGGCTGGAGTCTATAATTATTTTCAAGCTTACAAATACATTACACTTTGCCAATCCCACTGAATCTTTCTCAGCCATCCTCTACCAAATTGTGCATGACCTCCCTGTTTCACGACATAAAGATTTAACGTATGTGGCTTACAGTTATATGTTACCTTCACCATTACAACACCCAGGAGGGTGAGGATTTTCCCAGTATATGTTTTAGAAACACTGAAGTTTTCTGCAATTTCACCTTCTTAAGTAGCCTCTGACAAACCTGCCATGAGATTACAGAAGCAGCAGACTCTGGATCAGGCTCAATTTTATATTGAATTGCTTTCACTTGCAAAGGAACTCAAATAATAACTTCTAAATTAAACAGCTGTAGAGATGTTAAGGTATTCTCTATGGACTCTCTGCTGTCTGCAAGCTGATGATTCTGGAATTCTCAGGTATTGTCCCCATGAGGTGCTTTTTGCACTGACCTGTACATCTTTTCTGCGTATGTCCCAGTTTCCTTACACAGTGTTTGTCCTTGAACCAACAATAATTGGCACTATGAGACTGTGTTTCATAATGAAACTATACAATCTGTAAGTGTTCCCTACACTGTCCTTCCTGCTTTTCTCCTGGTGTATTTGTTGAGAAACAGATTTTCTGATGCTGTAGTGATCCCTTGACATCTTCACTAGCACTCCAAATTAAACCAGTAATATCTAATATAAATTTTATGGTGAAAGCAACCACAATAAATAGCTGTTTTGTGTTTTCTTAATTTTCATACTACATATTATATGTCCTTTTACAAGTAAGAATTGTCCCTTAACTCTTCATTGAAATCACCTACTCACTGGCAGTGCATTTATTTAATTCAGCCACTTACTAATGTTTGTTTCTTTGGTTTTGTTTTCTTTAACCAGTCTGTAAACACTCTACAATCACTAGCAATTACTGAAGTAAGGTGAATTTCTAGAATTTCTACAATGTTAGCATTTGTGGTTTTGTGAAGCAGCAGAAGATATGTAAAAATTTATAGGTTCAACTCTTACTGCACTCAATAAAAGTGCTACCTTTTACTCATCACTAATATAATTATTGGCTGTATACTCTTATATTCTCTCAGTCTAGGTGCTTCGGTCCTCTACTGAGCTATCAAATAACATTACATTGTATGTGTCACACCTATCTCCTTAGGGGGAGGACTCCTCACACTCTTACCCTGCTCCAGCATGGGATCGCTCCCATAGGAGGCAGTTCTCCGTGAACTTCTCCAATGTGAGTCCTGCTCAAGGCCACAGTTCTTCATCAGCTGCTCCAGCGTGGGTTCCTGCCACAGGGTGCAGCCCTTCAGGATCAGACTGGTCCAGCATGGGTCCCTTCCACGGGGTGCAGTCCTTCAGGATCAGGCTGCTCCAGCATGGGTCCCATATGGGGTCACAAGTCCTGCCAGCAAACCTGCTCCAGCACAGGCTCCTCTCTCCATGGGGCCACAGGTCCTGTCAGGAGCCTGCTGCGACATGGTCTTCCCACAGGGTCACAGCCACCTTCAGGCATCCTCCTGCTCTGGTGTAGGGTTCTCCACGGGTTGCAGGTGGGTATCTGCTCCATCATGGATCTCCATGGGCTGCAGGGGCACAGTCTGCCTCACCACAGTCTGCACCACGGGCTGCAGGAGAATCTCTGCTCCAGTGCCTGGAGCACCTCCTGCCCTCCTTCTTCACTGACCTTGGTGTCTGCAGGGCTGTTTCTCTCACATATTGTCACTCGTTTCTCCATCTGCAATTGCTCCTGCACAGTAACTTTTTCCACTTACCTCAGAGGCATTACCACTCTCACTGATGGGCTCAGCCTTGGCCCATGATGGGTCCATCTTGGAACCAGCTGGCATTGGCTCTATTGGACATAGAGGAAGCTTCCAGAAGCTTTTCACAGAACGCACCCCTGTAGTTCCACCCTCCTCCTGCTATCAAAACCTTGCTATACAAACCCAGGACAACTGTATTCTCAGATTATGTTTTACAAGGTGCAAGACCTTACTTGTCATTGTTGAACTTCAGAAGGTTCTTGTTAGACCACACTTCCAGCTTCCTGCAGGGTGGCTCTCCCTTCCAAAGTATTCATTTCCCTGCTCAGTTTGGTATTGTTGGCAAACTTGGCCAGGGTACACTTGATCCCATCTTCCAGATCACTTGTGAAGATACTAAGTCTTGGGCTAAATATCGATCCCTGAGGGACCCCACCTGTGACAGGTTGCAATTTGAAAAGGAGTGATTCACCCTCTGGACAATAACATACTAGTCTCTGTTATGACTATATTCATTTTACAAAAGGAACTTGTGTTATCAAAAAGAAAACCACAAAGTTGTGTACCAGATGGTAGACATTAACAAATTTCCAACATTCTGTTGCATCTAATCTAACTTCTAGAAAAAAGCAAGAACTTAATTTTGCTTTTATTATATACAACACAACAGGTCTTCCATTTGTAACTAGAAAACATCCAACCATTTTGAGGTTATAAGGATAAGCTATAAGGGTGAAGCTCAACAGCAAAACAAGTACCTAAATTTTATGGGTCGTACTACAAAGGAAGAGAGACATCACCTAGTTGTACATTCTGCAATTATTTATTAATACTGGGAGAATTTATACGGATCCTCATGCTCACTTGCTTGTCAAGCTTTGTTTCTGAGTGTGAAGGGATGTTTGGTTTCAGATAACAGCCTGAATTTTCAGTAACAATATGGTTTTGTGGAATTGCTCTATGACAAAGGATGTGTTGACATGTCAGGTTTCTGAAAGAGGGGAGCCTGTGGATAATTACTCACACATTTAAGCATTTAGTACCTAATAGAAGAAAATTTATTCTTTTCTTCTCACAAAATCAGCTTCTTTAAGAGCATCACTTCGCTGGAAAAGCAAGAGGTCTAAGGGGACACTGTCATCAACTAACTAGGCTGTCATTCTATACACTACCATCAAAAATATTTGGGTCTCTCTTTAAACAAAGGAGGCTAAATATAAAGAGAGCCTTTCCCCACAGTTTCTGTAGAATATATATGAGCCCAACTGACACTATCTTTACAGTATTTCATACCCATGATTCAGATAAAATACATAGACAAGAGGTCAGAAAGAAAAAAACCCCTTCTTTCTTTCTTTCTTCTTTCTTTTTCTAGTTCTATTTTTTTCCAAGTATTCCAAGCCTTCATTTCCCATAACTCTTGTTCATTAGCTTTTATTTATGCAAATGTTTGCACATTATTTAGGTGTACGTTTTAAAATGGATACTCAAAGTGGTATTAGTGAGCTATTGATTTTTATTTTTTTTTACGTTATTGACTATATGGTTTGTAAGATAGAAGATATTGAGAAAAGAGAACTTTTTCAGGATTATGAAATGTTTTTCGTTTATAGAGTCATAGAATAATTTGGGTTGGAAGAGACCTTTAAAGGTCATCTAGGCCAAACTCCTATAATGAGCAGGGACATCTAACTAGATCAGATTGCTCAGAGCCCCATCCAACCCGACACTGAATGTTTCCAGGAATGGGGCATCTACCACCTCTCTGGGCAACATATTCTAGTGTTTCACCACCCTCATTGTGAAAAACTCCCTGTATCTAGTCTAAATCTTCTCTCTTTTAGTGTGGCGTATGAAAGACATGGACTCAAAGCATCGTCATGCAGCGAATAACTTTATTGCCTATTGCTCTAGCTTTTATGCCATTCTAGTGGAAGCTATCTTTAGCCTATTGCTCTAACTCTTATACCAAGCTATTTTATCACATCATGTTTAGTTGCTGGTTTACAGTTTAGTTTTTTCAACATTCTTTGTCATTTCACAAACAGTCCCAAAATAACCAGTTCCTTATCTTTCTATTCTCCTGCTTCTGTCCACCTGGGTTGCTCTGCTTGATTGCACAATGTACTTTGTTTCTTCTTTAACTCTTTCTTCTCCAGCCAAGCAATTACTTCTCTTTGGCAATAATCAAATAGTTTCCATCCTCTCCCGCATTTTAGAAAGCAGTTTGTCCCCTCGTCCTATCGCAACAGGCCCTACAAAAAAGTTTGTCCCTATCTTTCTTATAGGCTCCCTTTAGCACTGAAAGGCTGCAAGAAGTTCTCCCTGAAACCTTCTTTCCTCCAAGCTGAACAACCCCAACTCTTTCACCCCTCTCAGCCTTTCCTCACAGGGGAGGTATTCCATCCCTCTGATCATCTTTGTGGCCCTCCTCTGGATCTGTTCAAACAGGTCCATGTCAGTCCTGTGCTGAGGACTCCAGAGGAGAACTCCAGTCTCACAAGAGCAGCCTGCTGACCACACTTCTGATGCAGCCCAGGGTATAGTTGGCTTTCTTGGCTGTGAGTGCATGTTGCTGGCTCATGCCCACCTTTTCATCCACCAGTACCCCCAACTCCTTCTCCACAGGGCTGCTCATCCCCCAGCAGGGATGATGTTTTCGTCCCCCAGCCTGTCTTGATATTGGGATTGCTCTAATCCAGATGCAGGACCTTGCACTTGGCCTTGTTGAACCTCACTTCTCAAATTTGTCTGCGTCCCCCTGGATGACATCCCATCCCTCAGGTGTGTTAACCATACCACTCAGCTTGGTGTTGTCTGCAAATCTGCTGAGGATGTGCTCAATCTTGCTGCCTATGTCATTGATGAAGATATTAAATATTACTGGTCCCAGTACAGACACCTGAGGGACACCACTTGTCACCGATCTTCATCTGGACATTGAACTGTTGACGACTACCCTCTGGATGTGACCATCCAACCAATTCCTCATCCACTGAACAGTCCAGCCATCAAATCCATATCTCTCCAATTTAGAGAGAATGATGTTTTGAGGGATCATGTCAAAGGCCTTGCAGAACTCCAGATAGATGACATCTGTAGCTCTTGCTTTGTCCACTGGTGCAGTTACTCCGTTATAGAAGGGCACTAGGTTGGTCAGGCAGGACTTGCCCTTGGTAAAGCTATAATAGATGTCTTGAATCGCCTCTCCATCTTCCATGTGCCTTAGAATAGCTTCTAGAAGGATCTGTTCCATGGTCTTTCCTGGCAGAGAGGTGAGGCCAAGAGGTTGGTAGTTCTCAGGCTCCTCTTTTCTACCTTTTTTAAATGTGTGCAATGTTTCCGCTTTTCCAGTCACCAAGAACTTTTCAAATATCATGGAGAGTGGCTTGGTAACTACATCAGCCAATTCCCTCAGGACTCTGGGATGCATCTCATCAGGTCTCATAAGTTTATATATGTATTCGGATTCCTCAGGTGATCATGAAACTGATTTTCTCTTAGAGTGGGAAGGACTTTGCTCCCCCAATCCCAGTCTCGTTTTCCACCCACTTGAGAGTTGCCAGTGAAGACTGGGGCAAAAAAGTTGTTAAGAACCTCAGGCTTCTCCAGTCCATTGTTACCAGTTTGCCAGTCATGTTCATCAGGGGGCTAAACTTCCTTTGACCTTCCTTTTCTGGCTGACATAGCTGTAGAAGCCCTCCTTATTATTCTTGTCAACTCACACCTTGCCCATCTAGACACTGAGAAATTAATTTCCCCGAAAAGTAGGGGAAAACATGAAACATGCTTGATAGGTTATAAGGAAGACTGATTTTTAACAACTAGTTTATCAGGGAGAAGACTTGCTACAGGAACTTCTCGTATTTTTCTAGGGATCTCAGGATAACCTGGGTAATTATCTTTTTTCTTCCTTAATTTCATTAACTTCAATTTGTACCTTGTTCAAGGATTTATGCACTAATTTATGTTTTTACCTAAGGTGTGCTATAGTCCCACATATCCCATTTTAAAGGACAGTTACAGCATTAACAGATGCAGTCTTAGTCTCTAACGCTATGGGATAATGGTGTCAGAAGACTTGAAATGAAAATAAAGAGATTTTGCAAGTTAATTCGTTTTTCTTGTAGCTGTTCTAGACACCCAAGAAATCTCTTCCCCTCTCCATTTCACAGGTTTTCTCTATTTTAGACCAGAATGCTACACAAGTAGTTCTAAATTTTTTTGTGCTTTCCTATTGAATATCCATTCAAACATCCTTCTGAATACTTAAGTCAACGTGAAGACCAATCTTATGGTTGAACTCTTATTAATCCTTATTCTTTTTGTCTCTAATTATTGATAGAGAATCCATAGCTGGAGCAAACAGCAGTGATCATAATGACTATTTCTGATTATTCCCTTTTTTGGACTTGCATAATACAGTTGTTTTAAGTTTCTAATAAAAAACCAGATATGCAAATCCTCAGTTTAACTGCAACCCATTTTTCTAGCAGAGTTCCTAAATATACTTTTTCTATCTTGTCAAGTACATTTTTATGTATCAGCACCTCTCTCATTTTTACATCCTACATCTAAGGTTCAATATATCCCTTTTATTACAAGTCTGCCTGGCAAGTAGCCTAGTATCTCTCTTTTTTAGTGGTGACAACTCTTTTTACTTCCTTCCAAAAAAAGACAACTTCTCATTGTGTGATCTCATTAAGTAAGTCTATTTTCATAAGAGTGAAAGATTGTTTTAAAGCCCTGTGTATGCTAGCTACAAAAACTTTGAGTAAACTGCCTTAGAATTCTAATAATAATATCCACTTCTCCTTTGTAATGGAGCAACATAAGAATGTCTATTCTTTTCCAAAAGGAAGGACACTTCAAGATTGATTTTTAAATTTCCTTTTGGTTTATCTGTATCTTCCTTTATAAAATTACCAGAAAATGTTCATTCTCTTGCCTGAATAGTGGTCAACTTCACCTAATTTTATATTTCTTTACCTAACTAACAGGGAAAATTTCACCACCTACATTCACAATAAACCATTTATTTGACAGCCATGCAGTGTGCACTTCTTACCTACCTTTATTTCTGAACTTTGTATTTATTTTATGTGCTCTTTGTTGCTCTCAGTCTCATGATAATTATATTTTACTGTAAAACAAAGTCATTAAACCCCTGATATACTTAATATTACAAAGAAAAAATATGATAACTTACATATATAATATACATTATATATAGGTAATAGTATATATGGGTATGTATATATATGTACACATATATATAGCTATTAAATATACAGCTTTTATTCTTCTTCAAGGCATATTCCTCATTGTTACAGTGACAGCACGCTATGCCCTAGAGCTATTTCCTAAGAATGACAGCTTTATCTTTCTTTCGTAGCCCATTGCACTTTAAACACATCACACTAATCCTTTTTATACACTTTCCTTTCTTTAGATCCTCCTCCTTACACTAAATCTTCTCCCTGTAGTCTGACATATGTGAAAGTAGAGACTTGAACAAAAACATTCTTTCAATCCTTAGCATCCTAAGGTTAGTTATACAAGGACCTAAAGTTAGTGATATATATCTGGGGATCTGGATTTCTTTTCAGACTCTTACAGAGAAGAATATGGGCATTCGGTATGAGGTCTCTGCCATTCAGTTTGTCTAAAAGCTGGAGCTGATCATCTCTCTCTAATCATAGGGAGAAATTGGATCCTCCAGGGCACAAGTTTGCTTTTAAATAGTTTAAGAAAAATGGTTCTCCATTGACTACAGAAGGAGCAAGGAAAACTAGCTTAGGCTACCACTTAAACTGCAGATGGCTTAATTTAGGTGAGATTAATCTCTTCCCACAAGTGAGAGATTTCTTAATGACTCTTTTTAAACAGGTTAAAAAATAATATCTCTCTATGCCAGAGATGGTATTAGGCCAAATTAATATTATTCAAGGGTTTTTTTTATCTTACTATCTTGAAGGTATTGCCAAAATCCAATCCTCACCTAAAATGTCACCAATGCAATACAATGGCATGTTGGATAAATACACACTATCGGGTAAGTTGTTAATACATGAATAAAGTAAAAATTGCATATCGTAAGGTTTATTCTCTTTAAAAAGCCTAGATAATGTATAGTTAATAATGAACTACAAAGCTTAATAGCAACCTATATCTATGTCAACATCTTTATGAGTGGATTTATTCCCATTCTATTCCTTTAAAGTCTCTAATAGACTATATTATTCACAGCATTTTTTTTTTTTTCCTGTTAAAAATCCACATGGGGCTGGCAGACATGACACAGTACCTGCAGAAAACCCATACCCTTCCAAAATGGCAGCTAAAATTAAGGTAGGATACGCTAGCCATCTTAGATGGTGCTTATAGTTAGGCAACTGAATCATGCTTTTATAGCTACCACATGACTAAATTTATGGAAGCATTGATGGAACTGCAAAACATTTTCTGAACATATTAAATGTGTTTTGTATTTGCATAGTCAAGCTTACATTTTCATTATCCTTTCCTGAATATCCAATTAATATTTCTGTGGCAATTAAAAGTTAAACAGCAACACTATTTTGTTTATCTGATTAGCAACAATGAACTTCAGTAGGTCAAAATGATCAAAGCACAGATTATCAAATACAGCCCAAATTTACTAACACTCTTTGACAAAGTCTCACAGTAAAGGAACACCCACCCTTAAAATCACAGACCAAGTACTTCTTTTAGATCAGTTGTAGTGTATTTGCAAAGTTACATGATTGACACACAGCTTTAGAGTGTGCATTCCCGCAGATTGAACAGAATGTCATGTCCAGCTAATGCAGTTGTGCTTATGCTGATATAGGTCACCCACCAACAGTCTTTCTGTGCCACCCCCATTGAATCTAAAGAATTAAACAGATGAATGAAAAGGAAAGAGAAAAAAAAAAGTTTAGTCTGGAGAAAAGGAGGCTGAGGGGACACCTTATCACTCTCTACAACTATCCAAAAAAACATTGTAGTGAGGTGGGAGTCGGTCTCCTTTCCCAAGTAGCAAGTGATACAAGAAGAGGAAATGGCCTCAAGTTGTGTCAGTGGAGGTTTATATTGGATGTTAACAAAAATTTCTTCACCAGAAGGATTGCCAAGCATTGGAACAGGCTGCCCAGGGATGTGGTTGAGTTCACCATCCCTCATGGTATTTAAAAGTTGTGTAGGTGTGGCATTTAGGGACATGGTTTAGTGGTGGACTTGGCAGTGCTAGGTTAATGGTTGGACTTGATTATCTTTAAAAATCTTTTCTAATCTAAAGGATTCTGTAATTCTATGAGTCTAACTCCTCAGAAATACAGTGATTCATAGCTTCGCTCTCAGGGTATCCAGTTATCTCCAAAATGTAGCTGTCTTCCAGTTTTTCCAAACTTTCATCAGGTATTCAGTTTCTTAGATATTCTCTGCCCTCCCCTCACACCCCACACACCCCTCCCCCCCCATTTAGCTATCAACATTTTTTCAAACATTTACTATCATCCAGCCTAGCTTCCCTGGCAGTTTCCTCACCAACCCAGCTTCCCTATCCAGTGTATTCATTTGAAACAAGTTCGTGGCATTAGTGTTTCTCCTAATGCAGAATCTGCTTTTGATGTGATAATTGTATCACCTAAAGAGATGAAAGAGAACGAACTTTATCTGAGGAGACATGTAAATGGCACTGATTCTGGTCTTAATTGCCTAATGAATCAATTTTCATTGCAAAATTCGGAACAGAATATTTGCAGTACATTCTCTGATGTTGTGTCAAGCCATATTCTACCTTATTTACAATATTGTCCAGGGAAAATGATTTCATATACTTGCATTTATGCAGAATATGTAGCCACATGCTCTGTTAGACAGGAGCTACACTCAATCTTCTTATAAACTCTTATACTATATGTTGAAACACTAACACATTCGACATGTTGCTTAATTGCTGTCTAAGTCCTAATAACCTCAAAGAGAATAAGAACAGCTACTGGCAATTTAACAGTGCTAACATCACAAGATGAATCTAGGTAATGGATATAACATGTGAGGGACCAGTGGGCTAATTTACTTAAACCAAAATGTGATTAAATGATCTGAATACAAAATGCCATCAGCAGGTCAGGTACATCTATACTATGTGATCAACTGCTGGATGGATGCCCAAAACAGCTCTGGAAAGCTAGTATTTATAAAGTGTCAGTTCAGAAACCAAATGTATTATAGCCTGTAGCAAAATTTGCATTTTCTGAGGCAAAGGTGAGTTGGGAGTACTGCATTGAAAGTACTGCTAGGAAGCTCTGAGGAATGTGATAAAAACAAGTTCTAAGTGGAAATAAACAGGAAATATTGAAGTACTATTTATCTGATGTGTTTAGATGTCTAACTGAGACAAGATGAATTGTACCGTAGAGTACCTATTTATTTCCTTGGAGTATAGGTGAACTCATATGAAGATATATCTGGCTTGATTCATTTGCATGCAGAAAGGACTCTTAAGCCACTTGAGACACTCTAGAGTATTTGAGACAACAGTTCACAGATGTGACATACAACCTGGCAGAGCAAGTTGCTTCTGCTGTAGTAGTCACAGGCCAGATGGAAGATCTAGAACATCTCAACTGGTATTACTAGCCTCTGTTGTAAAAATGAACTAAACCCCACAGTGTAAGCATGAGAAAATGAGAGCTCAGGATTGTAGATAGCCATATGTAGGCCTCTGAATGTGAATGTATACCTGAAGGCTCTGTTTCTAAGCCCTCACAGAAATAAGCATTTTAGTGCCATTTCTGTCCTAGATTAGTTTCAATTGCTGCTCCTGAATTGTGCTCATATTCATTTTCATTGATAGAGTTGGGAGAGATACTTAACTACCCGTGCCTCTTTGCTTTAGGCTGCACACTGCAGACTACATTGACTGCTTTGATTATATCTCTATTGACTGTATCTCCACTGACTATAGTAAGAGCATGTTCCACATGTGGTCACCACAATTTAGATATCTGTATATAAACAAACTTATTTACAAGTTGGAAAGAAGTCCTACCCTGTAGCCCAAAGTTAAATCACATAGATCCCGTGCCTTTTGCTGAGTCTTTCTTGACTCCTATGTCCTGTAGTGATGTAAGTCTGGAAATTAACTTTAGCACAGTTTGACTTTAACACATAGAGATAGATCAGGCCTGGAACTATGTGAAAACTAATATGCGTCCTGGTATCTGGGGTACAGAGGAGCAGATGAAGGGAATGTTGCCTTCGAGCTAGCCTTATTACCTCCAATTTGGGACTGGTCGTCTCAGTTTCATGCTAGATTATACCTCACACTATGCATGTCTCTACATTTTGGTTTTGAGCACTTTGATGGGATAGTTTATTAGACTAGCACAATGTTAATATAGAGTTATAAGGCTGCTCAACTGAACAAAATGCCCAGAATATAAGTGTAAAGGAACAGGTGTGGAATAAATGGCTCAGCTCAGGTCTGGCATATGCAGATCTAGTAAGATTTGTCATGTCTCTGTAGAAATATGGATTGTCTCTTTACTAAGTTCTTGTTTCTGGAAACTTAGTGCAAATAGAGAGCAGCACAAGCAGGATGGGCTGCAATGTGCCCAAGAACTATACATCCTTTACTTCTCTTTATTGAAACTGTGAAAAGACTTTCTAATTCATAGACAATCAACACTGAGGATAAGAATCACAGAATCATAAAGTAACAGGTTGGAAGGGACCTCAAGGATCACCTGGTCCAACCTTTCTAGGCAAGCATGACCTCGACTAGATTTTGTACTTGATGTATGCAGTGACAGTGAGCTGGGCAGGTGTCCTGTCCCTGTGTTAGCAATACTACAAAGCAATTAGTGAGTTTATTTTGCCTCTGCTCTCTGTACAAATGCAAATGATAGTTATTTCTATTCCAAGTGAGAGGAAACTGGAGATAGAGATTAAATTTTGAGTTTTCTTCACCTGAAGTAAACAGCAAATACTTGTATGCATAAAGGATTTCCCATTGAATACAAATACACAGGCTTTCCAGTTACTAGTAAATAATGAGGAATAGTTTATAAAGAATGAGATAGAATATTTAAAAAAAAATCACAACAATTCTCTTAAGAAAATTATTCCATCAATGGTCCTTCCATCTAATGTAATCATTTTTTGTTTATGACGATCTTAATTTTGGTTGTGTATTCACCGTGCAATATTCCAACCTCCTTTTGTTTTAATTGCCTTCTGAGAATACCATGCAGGATTTTAGCTTGAGATCAGCTGTGTGTTGCTAAAATTTCCCTAATTTACTAAGGCCTATAAAAGTAAAACATGGGTTGGCACAGTTTCTCTGTGACTACTATGATGTGACTTCTTTTCATCACCTTGTTTTTCTCTAGGTGCTTACACACTGACTGCTTTAATAAATGTTCTAGAAATTTACTAGCTATTGAATTTAAATTTGCTGTTCTGTAATTTCCTAGATTAATTCCTTTGCTGTTCTAGTGGCAGCTATCCCATATTTTAGAGAAGCCATTCTTCCTCAAAAGGAAAACATAATAGTCTTTGAATGTTTTTCAACATAATATTTTCTATCTCAGGCATATTTTCACAATCTTCTAGTGTCAGATTTAGAATACCTGTGCATGTTGTGAACTTCTGCTATAGTTCCTGGTCCTTGGTCCTGTTTGAGTTACATTTAAATCCAGACAAATTCCACTGAAATGCCTTTTGTCAGTTTGAATTGCCTAAACACCTGAGAAGAAAATGAAGTCTCAGAAGCTCTGGGCATCAAATTCTCAGTTCAGCTAACTGTATAAAGCAGGGTCACAAAATTGAAAACTGACAGCATTTGCCATTCTTTGTGATGAACTGCTTGCTTAATTTGCTTCTACACTGTATAAAATGATGATTTTAAAAACATAATTTTTGATAGGATTTCTTTCTCATGGACACAGTATTTCTTTGTAATTAATCTCGCAGATAAAAAGTTCTGATTCAGTGAAATGCATCTATATTCCTGGTGACTGCCTCTTTTACACCTCTCCTCCAGGGAGCAGAGGATTGTACCAGCTGCTGACCAACGGAAGGTGATAGAAGGTTTAATACCAATATAATATTTGTGTAAGGATATAACCTCAAAGAACAACAACAACAAAAAAATCCCATTTAGATACCTGTTTATTTCTATATTCCATAACAAGTATCAGCTACTGCTTAACATCAGAGACTGCTGAGCTTTCTCATATTTTCACACACTTGGTAAACACCAAGTTCCTTAACTATGAAGTTCCTTGAAAGACTTCCTTGTTCTGTAAGTCCTATAGAGCTATGCTTTTGTTTGGAAGAGGATTCAAGGGTCCAACAGATAACGTAACCAAAATCACACACTGCAAGAAAAGCTTCCATCAGAAAAAAAATCCTTTGCATAAAATCCTTTTTCATATTATCAACAAAATCAAAAAGGTTCAATAAGGAACATGCAAGCAGAATCTTCAAAAGATAACAAAGAATTATTTTGATTTGTGGTATTAATCTTCATCTGTCTGTATCTACCTTTTCCACCTCATTTACATGTTCAGATGTGTATATGTGGATGCAGTGGGAATATTGCACAGATTTATTCTTTGCAGGACATATAACATCAGAATCATCCATCTGATGTGATTATTGAATTTTAGGGTCAGTTTTGCTGCTGTATAAAATGCACAACATTAAAGATATATGTGGAAGATTTAGAATCATAGAATGGTTCAGGTTGGAAGGGACCTTAAAGACCATCTGGTTCCAACCCCACTGTCATGGGCAGGCATCCCTTCCACTAGACCATGTTGCTCAAAGCCCCAGTGAACACTGCCAGGGATGGGACAGCCACAGCTTTACTGGGCAACCTATTCCAGTGTCTCATCACCTGACCCTTGTCCTATCACTACCTGCCCCTGTAAAAAGGCCCTCTCCAGGTTTCTTATAGGCCCCCTTTAGGGACTGGAAGCTACTCTAAGGTCCCCCTGGACCCTTCTCCAGGCTGAACAAGCCGAAGTCTCTCAGCCTGTCTTCATAGGAGAGGTGCTCCAGCCTCCTGATCATCTTTGTGGCCTCCTCTGGACTAACTCCAACAGCTCCAGGTCCCTCTTATGTTAGGGGTCCCAGAGCTAAACACAATACTTCAGGTGGGGTGTCTCTAGAGCAGAGTAGAGGGGGAGAATCATCTCAACCTGCCGGTCATTCTTCTTCTGATGCAGACCAGGAAATGGCTGGCTTCCTGGGCTGCAAACATACCCTGCTGGGTCATGTTGAGCTTTTTGTCAACCAACGCCCCCAAGTCCTTCTCCTCAGGGCTGCTCTCAATCTCTCCACCCAGCCTGTATTTGTGCTTGGAATTGCCTTAACTGAGGTGCAGGACCTTGCTCTTGGTTTTATTGAACTTCATGAGATTTGCACAAGTCCACCTCTCAAGCTTGTCAAGGTCCCTCTGGATGACATCCCTTCCCTCCAGCATGTCGACTGCATCACACAGCTTGGTGTCACGAAACTTGCTGAGGGTGTACTCAATACCACTGGGACTGAAATGTATGCAAGCACTAGGTTCATATATTACATGCTGTTTGTATTATGTTTTGTTTTTGAGAATATGCCTTTGGCCTGTTTACATCTTCAGTGTTTTGATAAATACTTGTAACCCTTATCTGTTAGGTAGGAATTTGTAGGAGAGAATTAAAGTAAGAAAGTTTAGTACCCTCTCATATGTTACTGAAAATCTTCCTCATCAGAAAGAGGGTTTTTTTGTTTTTTTTTTCTCCAAGAAGCCTCTGCATGACACATTTTTGCAGGTGCTCGGACTGCAAACATATGTTAGGCCTGAATAATGATGATTTTTAACCATGTTTAATTTGGAAATAAGAAAATCCCAGGCCCATAGTATTAATTTACTAAAACTATACACCCGAAGATTTTATTTTTCCGAAGTTTACAGATACAGAATTTACATTCATCAAAGTTATAATTACAAGCGAAAAATAAGCATGTAATGAGTGAAAGATACTACGTCTGGGGGTTTTTTTCCCCTTTTTTTAAGTTCAGGTATTCATGTCTGCTTGTTTTTGATGGAGAGTGTTTGAGGGAGGTGAAAAACAAAGAGACAAAAGTGACAAAAAAATGTTAATAAAATTTAAATGAATGTATGTTATTGTAGTAAAAAATATGAGATACAAAACCTGGTTAAAACATGATCAGAAGAGTATGGGGTTTTTTCTCTAATATTTTATTCATCTCTCCAAAGAGATGCCAGGATGAGACCCTGGGATAAACAGGAGGTTCCTGAAAGCAGTCACAGGAGCAGAACAGGCTCTGTTCCTTTCTGGCTCTCTGATAGGAACGTAGGAATATAGGGCTGTTTTGAGCAGCCTTTCCCTGGCCTTAAGCAACAAGTTCAAGCATACTATTCACTTGCGAGGGACAAGAGATATCTAGATTGGGAACATATATCCAAACCATCTTAATTTATGATTATAATGATTATAGGGGAGAAAAAGAAAGAAAAGGAAAAGAAAAAAAAAAGACAAAAAAGTGACATGAGGGGACCGTAAATGTAAGCTGCATGTTAGTGCCAAAAGATACAACAGCATCTCTCTCAACTTGCTCTGCTTGCCAAATTCACTGGAGTAATATCCGTTATAATAACATCTTCCAGCAAACAGCAGTGCAGGGTTGCTGCTGTCTGCCAAACCACAACAGCAAGTCCTTAGAACAGTATGACTTAGATCTAGATTATTTCCCAAAGACACAAACAAACCAACTCCCACCCTCCAAAAATAGCACCAAAAAAAATCAATGGATGTGCCCAAAGCCTGGGGGCTTTCTTTATTTTTTTCCTGTTTTTTAAGATGCAAATATGGTGGGTGATTTTGAAGACCCCAGCTATATGTGGGCTAAGGTTAGAAAAAAAAAAAAAAGAAGGATTTCACCCTAAAGTTTGCTTTCTAATTCAGAGTGCATGCTAATGGCAGTTCTTAGGTGACATCATATTGACATCTAGTACAGAACTAGAACTGATACATTTTCCTACTTTTATTCTGGCATTTGTAAGAAGAACCTACAAAACTGCTTGAGTATTATAAAAGATCTCAATAAATCAACACAGATAACCTGCAGCAATGTGATTCCTAGTGCTTGTGCCTATATAAAATGTTCAATGAAAAATATGACCTGTGTAATAAACATAGTGGAGGTACTTACTGTACACATACAGGACACTTTACTAAAAAAGCTCTTGAAACTTTATTGTATTCTTACCACTATTCTTACCACCATTTTGTGCTATGTAGATCTAAAAGCTGCCCTCTTAGTTAACTTGCTAACTTATTAACAGTAAATAAATGAGTAATTGATTGGCCATCACTTATATGAAGAACTCTACTCTCAGTGAGCTCGCGCTTATTGAAAGAAAACAATTTGCATATACCACACCTATTCCACATAACAAGCAATCCTAATATAACCCATTTGACAAAAAACTAGAAGCTTTAAAGGACTCAGATGTCATGCAGATTCTCTTTTATTTGCCTACTTCATATAGATATCTCAGGTACCACAAATGGCACCAGATACCTGAATGATATTCCTAAATTGGACCCTGGAAAAGACCAAATGTATAGATCTATTTCAAGGTGGGTTAAAATAGTTGTTCAAAAGCTTTTAATGAGAGGATGCTGTTAATTTCTTTAATTATTTTGATAGATGAGATATTGCTGATGTGATTGTATTTCTATGTTCTTCACTAGTTAAGTCCTACTATCCTTAATGTAAGTAAATCAAGTAACAGCAGATAATGCTCTGCTAACAGGTCCAAGCATTTTATCAACAGCTTGCTCATACCCATTTTTCTCTAGGGTCACACTGTAAGTCTAGCTGTGGCAGGTTTTTTAGTTTTATGCTATATTTTTGTCAGATATCTGTGGTCTTTCCATGATTTTGCAGTTAGAGAATAAGACAAAGAATCAGTATCCTGATTTTCAGTCATGAAGCTATAAAGGAGGCATGCCTTAATAGTCTTTTATTTTGTTTGTTTTCCCATAAGGCTTTTATACATTTTGCATTAAATGGTAATTCAATAAAAACTAGAAATAGTGTAGAGACTGGATCTCAGATCAGTTATCTTCAGGCTAGATCTAGAATTGGCAGACTTGAGTTCACAGAGATGCAGTTCTGGGTGAAGCACGTAATTCTTTAGGTATTGCTGGTGCTAAATCATTATCACTTAACTAGGTAGGCCTCATGTAATTATTTTAGTGATTGGAAAGCCTGGACAAATTTAGAGACTTAAACCTCTGCTTCCTAGTTCTCATGTTACTACACTTTGTTAGGTCTAATGTAAAGTTTATTTTTAATGTATTTGTCATTTTGTGCCCAGAGTTTTATTACAAATTCTTAGATCTTTGATGTGTGTGTGGTGAGATAAACCAAGGAAGAAAGAGTTATATGAGTAATTTTGAGACTAGAAGCTCCAGTTTACAAGAGAATATCACATAGATTCAGGGAAAGTGTCATCACTTCTAATACGGTCAACAGTAAGACTTCTTTTTTTTTTTTTTAAATCATATTGCATTTTCTGCTTTTGCCCTGAGAGGAAATATGATTTCAATCCTCATGAGAAATTAAAAGCAGAAACAAGGTTAAAAATGTGCAACAAATTGACTTCTTGTTAAGAAAAACAACAATTTTTCTGTTCTTATCTCAACCCGTGGGATTTATATTCTTTCAATTACCCTCCCCATCCCACGAGGAGCAGCAGGGAAGTGAAGGAGTGGCTGTGTGATTTTTAGTTACTGGCTGGGCTTAAACCATGACACCTTTGCATGACCTTCTATCAAAAACAAGTAAAATAAGTTATTGAGTCACAGAGGTATTACGTGAAGTCATCTTGTGTTTGCATATATGGAAATATGCCTCAGCAGGTGAAAAAAATCCGGGAAGTAAAACAGACCAATCGCCCCTAGATTAAGCACCCTGCTGTAACTACTGATGTGTATTTTAAAAAAATTTAATTTCTATCTATCTTCTATTTGAAAGCATCTTAAATTGCAACATACAAAGCTAGAATTCCTACCCAATATAGATATAGTAATAAATTTCTAATTAGTGTATTCATTGCTACAGTGCATAATCAGCTTGTTGAAGACATGTATTTTAGTAAAAGAGAAAAAAAATCCACTCAGTAGTAACATAGCTGTCCCATTAAAGTCTTGATTAACTTTATAACAATAATGCAATATCATTATGCTTTCATAAATTAGAAGACAAATTGGATATATATCAAATAATGGTCTTGTAACTTACAGAAGGATGCATGTTTAATTTAAAGTAAAATAACTCCAACAACATTAGTTTCTTAAGTAGGGGGGTGACATATGTAAACTCAACACAAAAATATAAACTGAATATTTCATTATCTCAACAGTATTATGTTAACATTTTTTTCAAAGAAAGCTAAACAACTCCTAGGCATTAAACAACATATAGTAACATCAAAAGCAATTTATGTGAGCAATGACAATTGAGATGATTAACTATTACAGATAGGCGAACCCATTCAGGTTGATTCCCACAGCTCTTGTTTGGTCAAGAGGCACATTTTACCATCTGCTTACCTATATTTGCTCCGTCTTTTCTATTATTATACAATAGAATGCAATTTGGATCCAAAATGCAGTCTGAAAATCACAGAATTTTCAATTTTTCCAGATTTAGAAAACATTTTTTTCATTGTTCATAATAAAAACTAAGATTAAGTTTATGAGAATTTAAAAGAAGACAGTATTGAGTTCTAAACCTATAGTTTCTATACATATTTATAAATAACAAAGCAAAGAAGGGTTTCCAAATGCCAGATTTTCATATTTAATACCAAAATAACTAAATTAAATGTTCACAGGCTAAATTTGACCTATGGGAAAACTTCTTAAAGGTAAAAAATATTCTACATATCACTTTTAGGAACAAAACTCCTCTCACCTCACAAACAAAGCCTTCAACAGCATTGCTCTATAACTATTCCAACAATAATTTTGAAACTATATTGCACAGTATCTTTGCAAAAATTGAGTGAATAACAAAGCATGATTTTCATAAAATCCTTGTATAACAATCAACCAGTCATTTAAAAGACAGTCTGTTGAAGTTTAGCCTCAAAGAGCCATATCAGCGTAAAAGAAAGGCAGTATATACAAAAGGAAGTCTGAGTCAAGCCCCTAATTTTTGGGGATCCCCTATGTCGCTGGCAATTTACTTCAATGTAGCTAATAAATTTTTGTCCACTCTTACTTCTCCTCTCAAAAGTTATTGCATAAAGTTCTAAAACTACTTTCTATTACGTTTATATGGTACCTGATGGTGGAGCTTCATCCAACATGAAGGTATACATGCATATTATAAGGTATTTCTAAAAGTAGGATATAAGGAAGATCCAAACTTTCATTGTACAAGTAAAGTGAATCCTGTTTCGCAAGAAAATACAGCAATTTACCAACAATTTATTAAAAGATATGAAATTTACTGGAAATCTGAATCACATTATGGTAATAAAATATCTACTAAGTATTATATTTTCTTTTTTTTCTTTTCCATCCCTTTCCCAGATTGTTCTGAAAAGTACTCATTTTGTCTTAGCCTCAGAGAAATAATTTGGATTTTTTTTCCCCATTGCTTTCGGCTCATGTAGAGATCTTTGGGAGAAATTCTATTGTTATTTAGATTTTTTTGGAAATGCTACAGAACAGAAACCATGAGTTAGCTAAAAGCAATGGGATTCTAGCGAATAAGATGTCACATCAGTATCCTAATCATTTCACAGCCTAAAGAGAACTGTAGTGAAGCCAACAAAACAGCGAGTAGATACTGCCAATGAACCAGATGCTACTGTTGGGAAAGAAATTTGTATGGCTTAACATCTGGGCACTGTGAATACTTTTCAGAAATGAAGGCAAGAACTCTCCTATACTGAGATACAGAGAATGTTTATGAAAATATATGCCACCAGCAGACACTTGCCACAAAAAAAAAAAAAAAAAAAAAAAGTCAATTAGATGGTATTTACTTGTAGATGATTCTGTTTAAAAAGAGAAGGAAAACAGAAATGTATCCTCTAGAACATATTTTAAAACATCCCTTGTGCCCATTTTGAATTATTAAGAGTGGTTGATAGGAGTCTTGTAATCAATATGGTGGCTAATTTGGGTATCGTTTTGATTCTATTTGACTTTAAAGGAAGTCTTAGTTTTACGCATGGTTGTACTTGCGATGTTGTGCAGCTTCTACAGCTCACCTAGAGATCACTGTTTCCTAGCTATCCCACTGGATGTAAGCTTTATCCATGTAAAGGTGTTGAACAAAACAGTGATTAAATGGATGTTGCACATGCTAATTGTGATTCATCTTTCTCCAAGGGCTGTAGCTTGAAGACTTTTTCCCTCGGTGAAGATGTGGGGAGAGAATGAGATTGCAGGCATAAAGGTGGATACTACCTTGCATTGGCCATCTTCATCAGCACAAAAACCAAGCAGATTAAAACGATGTGAATAAAGTAGGTTGATACCAAATAGAAATTAAAATTTGATGTTGTTTGTAGTCATATTTTTCATGTTAAGTGGAAAGGAAACAGTAGGAACGGTCATAGTTTGTGCAAATACTGGTGGAGAAGGTTTATGCACTGACATCTCATTTCTGAAACCTGCTCATATAATAAAATTGAAAAGACATTTGTCCTGGAATAATAGCTAAACTAAATTCCCACAAAGTCTAGAAAGGTGAGGGTTGAGTATTAGTGTATAGATGAGCTCGGCTGTGGCTCAAACACTAGACTTCAGTTTGGAGATAATTATACGTACCTTTTTATCAATTCCCAACCCTCTTTTTTTCTTTTTTATTAAACTGTATGAAAATAATTTTTGGAAATGTAAATTTTTTAATAGGACTCTTCATGAGAATAAAATGGGAAGCTTGCTAAATTCACATTAAAAACCTTATTGGAAATTTCTAGTTCTACTATGACAAGCAAATATTAATTTGCTATTTCCTTGTTCCACAAAAGGTAGCATTATGTGCAATAGTGACTACCCACACTCATGCAAGATGATAAATATTATCTACCTAAAGCCTCTGCGTTGTTAATGATGATAAAATATAAACATATTATGTGTAATTATTACAGTTCCTTTTTCTCAAATAGTAAAATATAGTCACAGAGAAAAAGCCGCTTATTATGTAACTAATGAATGAGGATTTTTTTTCAGTGGTGTGCCAGTATACTTGAAATTTTTAACTGTGTTAACAATTCAGAACGATTCAGAATTCAGAACAGTTCAGGAAAATTGAGACAGGCTTTCCATTACCACAACATAAGCTTTGAAGAAAACTTTTATAAAAACATGAAATCCAAACAAACCACAGATTTGACCTGATAAAGAAAAAGTTCTAATAAGAAGTCCTTAACCAGCTTCTCATTCACTATTGATTTTATGTGAGAAGCACTCAGAAAAATAACAATGGATACCATTATGACATCCTGTTTGTTATGATGATGTAACCAGGCGTTACCATGATGTCTTTGGATATACAAAACTTTGAGCCATATATTTTATGGCTCTAGTTTTATCTCTAAACTACTAGTACTTGTGTTCTATATCATTATCTATAAAACAATAGTTCTTAAAATTATGTATGTGTCTTTTCACTTAAAGAGGGTGCCTGATGAAGCAGACTTTGTAATATTATCTTTTCTCAAATAAATAGAAATTCATCAAGAGTGAAAAATGTCTAGTTTCCAAGTAAGAGTTTTACAAAATACTGCCCAGAGAAAAGAAAATTTACCACAGTTCAGGAAAAATGCCCACAGCCTTTATTTTCACATCATAATCACACTTTTACATCTCAGTACTCTTTTTTCCCCCTTGGGATATATTTTACAGCTATTGACTTTACAATCAGTCACTATTTATTTGCTGCCTTTTTTTTTTTTTCCTAGTGCAACATACACAATTTCGTGTTTCCTGTAGTGCATTTGACAAACATAAAATGGAGTAAAAGAATAAGAAAATGTTTCCCAAATGCTGGAAGAAGTTGAATAAATTTAAAAGCCTCAAACCTTAAATAGGCTGCAGCAGCTGATGTATCCTGCATCTCAGGAATTTCTATTTTAGCTCACAGTGTCAAGTGAACCTCTTGTAAGACTACTGCGAGATACTCAATAATTGAGGAAGAAAAAAAAAAGAGAAAACCTGAAAAACTAGCTGTACAATGCTACAAAATTATTTTTATTATGAATAATACTTTAGGTCATATGACCCTCTGTCAGTCCTTTGAATTGTGCTTGGCTGTTAACATGGTAGAATCCAGTCGCATAATTCTTGGCCTTAGGTGAGGAATTTGATCCTCTGTTATAAAACAATTGTCTACTAGTCAGATTTTAGACTTATGGTATGTTTATGGCTTTTAATTCACTATACAGATCTTCATTAAAGACTCTTGGAAGTACCTGTGATGGACTGGAAAGGCCAAGTAAGAACTACATCATGCTACTTGTGTATGTATGAAAGAAAATGCGATCATTAAGATTTTATCATTTCTATAAGATCTGTTGCATGAAACAATGCTTTGATATACAGTGTTTATTATATTTTAGTTTCATAATTGCTTGCATATATTTTTAATGGAATTAACTTTTTCTTCATTTACTTCTAAATGCTGTTTCCATTTTCTAGGCTCTGACATTTGCAGCAGATGAGTAAATATACTTATATGACTTTGAAACTACCTCATTTCTGACTGCAGCTTTGTTACTACTATGAATGACTTTCACAAAAGGAACGCAGGCCAATTTAAAGTCCAGGCACCGAGCAATTTGAGATCCACCAGCTTTATGCAGTAATATAATTATTCCCTCTGAGGCTCTTAATTGTATTCATCACACCATGATTTCTGCACAAATTAAGCATGCATTTACTGCTATATATAACTTGCTTTGCAGTTAACATCCTGGAAACAAATTTCAAGGCGATGATAGTATCTTGAACTTAGTCATCCCATGAAATCACTAGTTTCACTGCTCGGAAAAGTCACTTAGTCTGTAAGGTCATTATATTTTTACATCACCAAAGTATACACAGAAAAGCAGTGAAAAATGGTGTAATGAAAATATAAACAACTTTTATACAAATATTTTTTTCCCAGACTGTAATTGTTAAAACCCCTAGTAAAAAAATCCTTGGATATATTTTGAAGACACAAAGCAAAAAATGAACATTAAAAAAACCCCTTGCAGTCTGCAGAAGACAAAATGTCTGAAATTCAGAGACAGGAAAAGCATGATTCATATGTATCTATATCACATATATATGTGTGTATATGGCTATATATGCATGTGTGTGTGTGCCATTCAGACCTTTCACTTCACTAATTTTATAACAAATTACACATTTCTAAGGAACATTTCTAGTAAAAATAAATAAGTACTTACAAGGTACTTCATATAATTGTCCAAATAATAAACTATAATTAATGTATCATTTTTAGGAAATAATTCAATGTAGAAAACTTTTCCATGTATGGTTTTCAGCTTTCTTGTACAGAGGCATATCTACTCTGCTACCCCGCTATTTTTAAAATATGTATGTTTTCTTAATTACATCACAGCAGTGTTGGTATATGTGAATCAAGAATAACACACTCTATATTTTTCTTGATAAACTATTTTTTGGGGATGCTGGGATAGGGTGATGAAAAGGAAAACAAAGTCTGATGCTCTGCCTATCTCAATAACCCATATCTATGTGGGCCTAGGCGTTCCTTTTGTATTTCACTAAAAATTGGTTTTTATTTCTGTGGGCATTTCTCTGTACCGACAATTGTAGAAGATACTCATCAACAAAAGACAGAGATGAAAGATACAGGATACAGAGCTTGTGATCCATCTCCACCTTTCCGTACTCATTTTTCTGTGATTTTAAATTAGAGTACCATTTTGACACATCTGTAAATTGGACTGTAAATTGTCCAGTATTCCACAGAGTTAACAATCAAGATTTTTAGCAAGCCTCAGAATTGCTGTGGATACTAGAAATATCCAGAGTTAAAGACAGCATTAAGGGCAAGAAACAATAGCAAAAATCTGGGAAAACAATTTAAAGCTCCACGACTTGAATTGACCTCTACGTATCAAAGGACAAACCAGAAAACATCTATAAAGTGTCAGAGGCTGGTGAGCATCAGTAAAAGAATACTGACTTAATCTGATTGAGATGACAACTTTTACATCCTTGCAATATTATTGTGTTTTATTTCCAACTTTACCCGTCTCCCCCACTATTTTTTTATATTATATGTAACGTTTACTGAGTACATAAACTCTTTCAGGATTTATTCTATCTGTATTTAATGCAATTGGAAAGACTGATGGTTAGAGTTTAACGTTTGTTTCCTGTCTTAATTGTTTGAGGTGCTAGTAAAATAATGAAAATATCGAGTGAATTAATAATCAACAAACCTTTCAGTAAAGGCTTGGCTTGGCCTTGGTGTGCGATTAGACTCAAAATGTAAGGTTATAAGGACAATTTATATTTTCAGGAACAAGCCCTAATCTCCAGATGACAATGAAAAACATCTATGGACTAATAAAATTAAATTGGATATTGCCATGTGTAATGTGAGCAGAATTGCACTGATATACTGAGAGATCAGATATCTCATCTCACCATGCACATATAATATAAAAACATTTCTGTATTTTTTGCATATGTGAGGGAGAGCCTTTGTTAGGAAACTACTTGGGAAAATTCCCTTAAAAATCTGTAAGACATTTACCTGACTAAGGTCCTAAATTTGAAGTTTCAACAGCCTACAGGGAGCACCTCCCTCACAGTTCATATACCCAAGAATTATAACATGGGAGCAGCATGGAAGTGACTTGAAATGTTATATCAGGGCCAAGGGAGTCTTTAATTTAATGATCTCTCCTAGTTGCAGTTCACATGTGTGAACCCTCTACCCTTTAGTCCAATATGAGCATTCTCTCAGATCATTGCGTGGTGTGAATTAGCAGGTCTTATTTCTATATTTACAGTGCAGAAATGGTCCTTCAAAATCTACTTAAGATACCAGGCATCCTGCCACCAACTAATAAAAAACCATAATCCCTAAGCATAGAGCAAAACAAGCAACAAATTTTAGCCAAAATACAACAGCCAATCAGCGAACATCTATTGGCAATGAAAACTGCCAGCCTTTCCAGGTTCCAAAAAGAAGCCTGGACTGCAACAAAACTCAACTCTCTGCATGCATCTGTTCAGTATGACTGGCTTTGCAAAATTCTGGAAAGGACAAGACATTTAGATTTCTTACCTCTTCATTTTAATCCAGTCTTTACACTCCAAAACACCATCCCTGGCTTCTATATTCCCTGCTGAAAGAGAGGTTGTCCAGAGGTTATTAATATGATGAAACCGAAATTATAGCATATATGCAAATATATTTCTTGGTTTGTGAGATATATAAATGTTATTTGATTAGTTGGATTCTGAGCTCAAATATTTCATGGGCCATTATTGGCTTGCTTAGGTTTCTGCCACTTCTGGCCATATCTTCCAATTTGGATAAAAATTTATATTTATTTCTGATAATTTAGAGTACTTTAAAACTTACCAGAGACTTTTCACATCACTGTATAATGTATGCTCATGTAGCAAAATAAAGACAAGGTTGTAACATGTTCCATAAATCTCTGGTTTTCCAATCTAATAATAACATTTCAGGCATGGTACCCAAGCTGTGGCACTTACTATTGGCCAAAACACAGGCTCCCTGTTCTATGTGTGCTGTTACTCAAGTTCCTAGTATGTGCTGAAGCACATGCTCTTGCCTTCATCTTTTTTTTTTGTTGCCCTTGTTAAGTAGACAATACCAGAACACTGTTGTACCAGAACACTGTTGTTTTGTTCCTTTGACAACTTAGTTATGTGAAGAAAATTAGAATTCTCTTAAGTTTATACACCCTGAGTCCCAAAAGCCCTGCCAGATTGATAGGACACTCTGTACTGTGTAAAAATAAATTAAAATCTTAGTTTCACCACCATATTGAAGTCAATTTGAATCACAGCTCTTGAGGACGCCAATCCACCTATCACTGAGGCTGGTAGATTTCAGTAGCTACTGTATTATAGAACTATCAGCTTTTCCCACTTAGCTACTCATTTGTCACCTAATCAGCGTAGATTTTATCTCAGTAATAATAACAAACTAAAGCCAGTTACTTTTAATAGAAAGTATGTATGTAAAACAGATGTTCTGAGCACTCAGACACAGCAGCACAATTAATGTAATGAAAAGATTCAACAGGAAGTCTGTTGTGTCTGTTTCTCTTTTAATCAACAAAAAGTGTAAAGGAATTACAAGGTACTATAAAGTCATGTGAGAAATATGTCACTAGATATTTTCTTTGTATTTGAATGAAATTCCTTATTCATATGAGAAAAAGTAATCTGAAAAGATAAGTAATTTTAGTAGGTGCTTCTCACTTTTTCCCTTTCAGTTATGGGGCAAAGAAAATCCAGATTTCATGTTTTTGTTTATCTCATACCTGCATTTTGACATCAAAATAATAAAGCCAATGAAGTGAACATATTTCTAGATTTATGTCACACATATCATTCTGTCGGTAATTGACATAATGACAAAGTGGCCAGGGAAAATATAGGTGGAAATAAAAGGAATTTGGACAAACAAGATGTGCAAAAGAAGTAGTCTGGAGAATTTGCATACACCCAACGCCATGACTAGCTGCGTTACCATTGTATTGCTTAAAAAAATATCAAATATTCTGGGTCTTGTGGGTATGAGGTAAGTCTGATAAACATAAACCTTCTAATTTTCTACTTCCAAAGAAAGGTCTGTCAAGGTTAATGCTGAAGATTCCAGAAGAATTTTGATTGGCACTGAGCAATAGTTTGAGAAGTATAACTGAAGAAAATGAAACAATAGGCTACTGAAATATCAAGGGAACTGAGATTGTTAGCAGTGTTCATTCAGCATTGTACACTATGGCATCCTGGACATGAATATTCATGCAGCTACAGTTACATATGCACAAAAGCCCTAAAAAGTTCCCTGAGATATTATTATGCTGTAACTATTAATCCTAGTTAATATGTCCTGCAAAGAATAATGCCTGGGGCTGCAAAAAGGAAACTTTTACTAGCAATACTTGGTTTATATAAGAAACTTCTTTATTTGTACAGACTGAGTTTCGAACTATGGCATGAGAACATGAAAGGTGTTTGGTTGTGTCCTAGAGTAGTACCGTGTAGTATGGGTTCATACTGTGTTCAATTCTCTCCCTTTCCAAAACAATAATCCTACCCATAATTTCTGTCAGAAACTGTGCCAACCCATATTGCAGCCTGGATTCTAACTAGACACTGCGTTGGGTAAAAACATTCCAGGATGCATAATAGAAGCCAAAAAGCCTGAATGATTTTGTGATAGTGTTAGAATCTGAGCTTTGGCCCTGCTCGATCTACAAATAACAAACAGGTACATTGATAGTTCTAATGAACAGGGACATGGATGTGAACAGCTGTAACTGGTTCTTAAGTGGTTATTTAGCTGTTGTTTTAAAATTCACTCTCTGCATTTTTGGTTGGGGGTTTTGGGTGGTGGTGGGTTTTTTTGTTTGGTTGGTTGGTTTGTTTGTTTTGGTTTGTTTTTGGGTTTTTTTTTCTGATGGCTCTCCTCAAAAAGAAATTGATACAGAAGGTAGCCATAAGCAATGTCAAGGATGCAAGCCTGACCTTGAAACTCAGCCTTTAGATCAGTGGTTTATTCTTGTCCTCTTGTATTTAAAAGCATGGTTACAGATAGCAAATAATGCTTTGTTAGACACCTGTTTGAGGAAAACTCAGTCTCTAGTGGGAAAAGTAGCACTATCTCCAGAAAGCAGGAACAGCTCAGAAACATCCCTGCACTTAAAACTTCCTATTGGCCGTTGTCTAGGTGCCTTGCCACTCAGCAATGTGCTTTCCAGTTTTCTTTTAAGACATCTTAACCACACCATTAAATATATAAAGAACATCACTACTTAGTTTACATAATCTAACACTTTTGTTCACAAATATGTGCAAAAATCAGAGTTTGGTATTTATAATTATGATATGTATAGACTCCTTCACTTTACATGTGAGAGTCTTATTACTGATTATTTCCAAATCCATTGTAAAGATGTATGATACAAAATTCTAAATTGTTCTGAAGATAATTAAGCTAATGCTGAAATAAATCTCACAGATCTGCAGAACACCGAATTAAACAATAAGCAGTTACTTAGAAGATGGAAAAGTGTTCAGTTTCATTTTACTGTCTATATAAAACATGCCCCCCCCCAAGTGACCCATCTGAATTTATATTCTTAAGTAGTATGTAGCTACATTAAAAAAGGTGCATGTTTGTGGAGTTGACATGATGCATATTTATTTATAATTAAAGAAGCTCAGGAAGTCTTCATTATAAAACAAAATTTCATAATCTTAGTTGTAATAGAATCCTGCCATTATTTTAAAGACTTTTCTGTAGAAAATACGATTTATTTCTACACAATAATCCAAGCTCAATAATACGCACATGCAAGACCCATTACAATTTTCTCCTACTCGCCTCATTAGGCTCAATGCTCAAAAGAGCCCAATGACTGAGGTGAATTGGCAAAATGTGTATTTTATCTTTTGCTTATGCCCTGCCTTAAAGAGAGAAAGATTTAGTTTATTTTCTGAAGCATTTCTACTTTCATTTCTCTAAGTATTACCACATTCAGCTGCTTTCACACTCTTTCTGTTTTACTAGCAATCTGTTACTGATCTTTTCCTTTCATCTCTCCACATATATATCCTAATGAAATCATTATGGCTGAATAGTTAGTTTTCATCCTCCTCTATTCCTACAGTATATGGTGGTAATGATCTCATTTTATTTTCATACACTGACATTACAGCTGTCCTTTTCATCCCCTGAAATCTATTTTATGTTTATTTAAATAAATGTATTTAATTATTCAAATCACACAGCTGTATAATCTCACTTGATGTGAAGACATTTGATTATCAGATATGGGATACTGACACGGCTGCTAACATTTGTTTTGTTGTGTAAATTGCAAGTTGTTGAACAATAATACCCTGAACTACTGTACGACAGAAAAAGAAAAAGAAAAAAAGGTTTGATGATGGTTTGAAAGGTTTTGTTATTGAAGGGGGAATGTGTATCTCATTTTGGATCTTCTTGCATTATATTCCATTGTCAGCTCACATTATCTTATATTTTTAACTTCAAGGACAGTAATATGAATTTATTATTTACTTAAGTCTCAGGACTTAACTGAAATGTGGAAGTCTTACCAAAGCAAGGATTGCAAAAGTATGCAAATATTTATTAGCAGACCACTGTATGAACAGTGGAGCTTTACTGTTATGTCTGTTTCTGGGGAAGGGCTTGTGTAGTTTCTGGAGCTTGGAAACAAGTGGAAAGTTTAATCATCTTTTTGGCCTTATGCTTTGTCTTAAAATTTCTCCTTATCCACAAAAGTACTATTTTTGATTTTGTTCATAATGCTGGCCAGCTTTTCATCATGAAAAACATATAATCAAGACCTATAAAAAAGGGGGGGTTTATATTTCTTTTGGTCTGCTCATTTTCCATGTTCCATAAGGCACTGTTGAAGGGTTCCTTAAAAATGCATTATTTCCCTGAAGGCGTATGCATAGGGATTTTTTACCTCCTCCCTCTTTCCCTTCTGTACTTCTTCATGTCAGATGATGGCAAGAGCCTACTGCATGCTGGGAAAGTTGTGTGGGTTGATGAGAACTAACCCTTCAGCTGTCATTAGCTGGAAACTTTGGTAACAGATGTGAAATAGCATAGCTTATAGTTCTGATCTGAAATGTCTCAGCTGAAACAGATAAAAACTCAACTGATTCCATGTAGCTCACCAATAAGAGCATAAATCAACATTTTTGCTTGTTAAGGTACCTTCTTTTTCTTAGCTGCTCTGACAATTTGCTTTTGTGGCTCAGGGAAAGCGAAGGTAACTTCCTGTATTTCTTTCCCTTCCATGAAAAGAGAAACTGTGGAGTCCATGCTATCAAGGAAAGGACAGTCTCTGCTCACATCCTTTTTGGTCAATGTCAGAAATGATGGAGCCTGCTAAACAGCCCCCTGATAATATCTATGCTCAATGCCTTCCATCAACAGCAAGCATGATTCAAATACTTTAGTATAAAAATCCCAGGGGGAGGCTCATAGGACACTTTCATCTTACAAATGTGTGCAAATTTTCTCCTTACCTCTGCTCTCATGTGAACAAGAACTTGATGTCTTGAAGGTGAAAAGCACCCAAAGCTCACAATATGAACATCATTGATGCATGTCACTCTTATTCTCACCTTTTACCTATACTAAGTTAACATCACAGGCACACTATACTTATATTAGCTCAATTTCCACAATTGCACAATGCAAATGTACCCCAAAGAGGTTCCCTTGGGAAGCGACATATTAAAAAATATATTTCCAAAAATTTCTAACACATTTTGAAAGAACCTGTTTTCAGGCTTTCCTTAAGAGCTAAACTTACAGTTTATGCTTAAAGAAACTAAATATCAAGAGATTAGTCATAAAATAGAAGATTTAGTATAATCTGGTAAGCCAGTAAGATCAGATACATAATGTGAAGTTCGGTTTTATATCTCTTGGTCTTCTAATATGCCACATTAAGGTTTATCTTCTGCATTTGGTTCTAATTTAAAAAGCAAGTTTAAATACCTGTATTTATATTTTCATTTGTTATTTAGATGCAAACACAATTCTCATGAAAGTGTTATTGAGGAATACTGGATTTCCACAAGATCTTCACAGGCCATGCACTAGAGACTCACGTCCTTTGCATTAGTTAGAAGGGGAATGATAACTGCGAAACACATATTAAAAATGAAGTAAACACAGAAAATTTTCATTTGCTTCTTCAAAATAAAGAAGGAGGTTTCATGAATTATAAAGGCATAAAGCCAAGGCACAGGTGAGAATGGAGAAGTATATGAGCAGGGGCAGGTGCATAGGGCAGCCACTCATTTCAGACTCAGCTCTCTCAAGATGTTGAGCACTACTGTATACAGGAAAGAGAATCAGTGTTTACAGTTCAAGAATCATGCTTTCTAAGATTTCACACTTTGTGTGAAAAATATCCATTTTTCAGAGATCAGGAAAAGGTTCATATAAGAATGATATGTCTGGTTTATTCTGAAAGTGAAAAAAGGTTTCATCAGTATCTGAGTCTATGCTAGACTTCTACAAAGGAATAAAACTTGTTCACTGACTAGTACATTGTTATAATTGAAATTACTGCCTGAATAGATTACTATTCCATGGGAGTTAGTGGAACAGACCCAGGACTATGTTAGCTTTTTATCAATTAGTGAAAGAACTCAGAAGCTTTGCAGCTTTGAAGCATCATCATATTTTAATAACAGAAATCTGGTAAAAGGATTAGATAAGAATGAGTAGAAAAAAAAAAATAGTGTGCATAGGAAGGCAAATATGTTTTGGGGTTTGATCTTTATGAAATATTTCATGTGTATGTAAAAAAATACCAAACAAAGTTTTTTTTGCCTTTTTCTTTTTTTTTCATTTAATCAAACAGTAGAATGGTATATCAGTAAATAAACTGATCTCTTTTTTCCTTTGAGGTCAGAGAAGTAAACATAATGGACACAGGAATTATCTAGATATTACATATTTTTTACATATGTAGGGTAAGATAAATACATAGGTGACTGTGGTAGCTCAAGAGATTATTTTATTTCTGATTTAGCTATTTTTCTGTGCCGTCATCTATGCGAAAGTATTATATCATCTAAACTCTGGGAAGGACAGGAAGAGCAATATTGATCGGGACAAAATACTTTGCTGTATTTTTCCTAAAGGGTGTGAATCTGCCACTGATATAAGTTTATACTGAGTCCCTTTCTGATATATTCCATCTAGATAAATACTTTCTCTCAATATTTCTTGTTTTTATGCTTTCCCATTCAATCTCTATGTGATTTTACTCATATGTATGGAATCTTTGCAGTAGAACCCTTTCCCACAGCTTAGATGCAGGAGGTTACTGTTTGTGAAAATGCCTGCTTAAATGAGTGGATGGTAAGTGGCTTTAAAAGTGACCTAAAATAAATCATTCAGCTCTTCTCTACTATTTTTATTTCTCTTCATATTATTTCTTATTCATTCCTGCAATTTCTGCATATTAATAATATGCTTGATTTCAGGAATTTATGTTCAATTACAATGAATTCATACAATTACACTCCTCTTACTTCCAAAATGACACACCCATATTATTTCTACAACCACTAAAAATAAAAGTTTAAAAAAAGGAATAAGCTGAGTCCCTTTGTTGAGGACCAGCTGAATGGAGGGCTTGCACATTCACAGGGAAGATGGAACCAAAAATCAAGAAACATCATCTATGATTGCAAAAACATCTTAATTTCTGAAAGTTCTCTTCTCCCACCCTCATAATTTGTTCTCTCCAAATTCAGACATACAGTTTGCATTCAGTTCACTTTTATTTTCTGGGTGAGTCTTTTAATTTGGCAAATTTTTGAATTTCTGCTATCAAAAAACCTCATTATTCTTTAGAACAACACGTTTTAAGTTACTTGCAAGCAATAGTGTAAAGTGATGAACACAGTGCTCTGCTCAATGCATTTCTTGAAGATTTTGGTTACACTATACGAGTCATAAATGTAGTGATTATGGATCTTTCACCTTGGTCTTAGAGTCTGCAACCTTTAGGTCTCATTTGTCTTACATCATACATCACTGTGGTAGTTTAATTGTCTTCAGTAGAGGCACTCCCAAGGATATTCTTGAAATGTTTTAGGAAGAATATTTTTCCATTGGTGAACACTATACTAGGCAATCCCTGATGAAATCTTTTTTTTTTTTTGTTTTAACATAACAGATAAGTTTGGGGTTTTTTTTTCTCCTTCTCCTTTCTCCTTTCCCATGTCCCTTCTCCTTGGAATTATATTTATTAATTTTGTTAAAGTCTCTCACATTCAAGAAAAAGGTTTTATTTTCTTTGTATGTAACTTTTGCATTTCTACTTTTACTGCATATTCCAGACAATTTTCCAGACAACAAAGAAGAGCATTCTGATTTTCATTTCTTTTACCATCTTAGTGTATTTTAAGACTAGAACAACAATAATATTTTCCTAATCTATGGAATTGATTTTGGACACACGAAAGTTAAATCACTTAACTAAATCAGTATGAATTTAATCTATTTAAATTGGCTCAACCCTGTCATGATACACCTCAATTATTTTAAGGGTTCTTATCAAGAATTTAAAATCAAGATATTCTTGATTTTAAATGCCATTTCTAAACTAGGTATTAAATGAATTGTATACTTCTGTTATCAGTTTGATGACTTTATTCTTACTTCTGCTATTATAGCCTTTGCTCTCAGTGAATACTTGCTCATTCATGCATAGTTTTGTTCAAATATAGTCCGTTTTGACACAGCAATCTCTTCTTGTATTAACTTTAACATCTGAAATATATTTGCACAAGGTGGATATGTAAGTAACATTATGGTAAAAAAAATACAAATAAAAATGTTTCACCTGATGTATAATGCCCTCTTCCATTCCAATTACTGCCTTCTGCTTAAGTGAACTGATAGATTTCCTGCACAACTTTATTATGCCTTTCTTGACCCTCTCATGTCTATTTTATAAAAAATACATTCTTATGACTGCATGGTACAGTTTTTAAACAGACATCAGAGATTTGAATTTCTTCTCCTTTGATGTCAGGGTATTCTTGATAAGCTTCTCCATGTTTTGCAGCCCTTTCCTAAAATGTACTGTCTAAATTTTGGGAGAGTCCCTTTCCTAAAGATAGTGAATGTAGGCATACTGTTACTTTGTAGCTGTGATGTTCTCTTATTCCTTAAATTAAAGAGTTCAAAGGCAACAGCTTTGAATACATGTTATTTAGTATTAAATAAAGAACACATTTTTAGTATTAAATCAAGAAGAGTTTTTTGGTTTTTTTTTAATAATTGTTTAGGGTATCTATTATTAATGTTAGCTCAGAAATTTGGTCTTTTAAGTCTTGTTCCACTTGGGTATTTGACCAGCAACTAGGCAGCTAGATGAAGCTATCCAACTCTTTGTTTTCTATAGGTAATTCCATAATAGTCTTCCTAGAAAAGCAGTCTAGACTGAGAAATTGATTTCTTTTTCCGATTAATACCACATATATTTGCAGGATTTTGGTGAGATCTTAAAAAACATGTCAAAGAGTAAGATCTGGAACTGCTCATAGAAATGCAAAAACTGTTATTTTGTAATAGTGTAAAATAATTTCCTACACTTTATCAGTCATTTCATAAGAAATGGCAGTCTTGTTAGAACTCTCAGCTGAACTATTGTGCAAAGTATGGGAAATCAGAACAGAGAACAGGAGCAGTGTAGTGTTTTGTTCTGCTTTATTTTTCCCCTCTTCTTTTACAGCGGTTAAGAGTTCATTCAGGCTTCTGATCTGAAAATGAGAAAAAGTCTTTGTAAACTAGATTCTCATAAATTTACTAACTCAAATGGGAACAGAGCTCATATTAAGTATTCTCTAATTCCCTCTGGAAGTATAAACTGGATTTGGGTCTTTCTTTTCCTATGTTAGCGACTGAAAAAGAAATAGTATTTCCATTTCTTCTCTGTAATAGAAGATGTCAAAAGATGAAGATTATAAAAAATTAATTATTAATAAAAATTAATATTAAGATCAAAGGCAATGGGAAGGATGCAATGTAAAACTTGGTGTGTTTGTGGCAGGATGTGTGCCTTGCTGTATTTCCAGTGCATTTCTACCCTGATGCCCTTTTCATGGCAAACCTGAAAATGGTCAAAATCACTGTTTACTTATGTGTCTAATTGTTATTTCAAATAAGTAACTCTAGGCATAAACTCTTTCGGGAAAAAGAAAGAAAAAAAAAAGAAAAGGCCTGTAATCCATAATCTGTTGTTGGAGTTCTCTTGTCAATATGACAATCACTAGATCTTACATTAGAGCCCAATTCTTTAGTGTCTTATGATTTTTAACTCAGTTTTTATTCATAAATTTATTTGCAGTTCCTAATGTACTCTGCAATTCCAAGCAATCTCTGCTACCCACCTAAGCTCTATGAAACATACAGGCCCTCCGTATAACTTGCGAAACTAGTCAAATCTCTTCAGATCATTAGTACTCAGCCAGTACTATGTAAGCTATGGTCTGCAGAGATGGCTTAAATATTTTCTCCATGCATCACTTCCCCTGTTAGTTTCTATGTCTTCCCAGGAAACACTGGCTCTAGTTCTGGACCCACCAATTCTCTCCTCTATTCTCTGAATTCCCTTAAGTTACAAGAAGTTTTTTACATAAAATTGCACTCACGTGAAACAGGTGAAGTCTCTAACTGTTTCAAAGACTGATCAGGCAATTCTCTGGGCTCTAAGTCCAAACACACCCCCTGTATACTGTAGAAGGAAGCTATAGCATTGCATTAATTAATTTTACTTGAATTAGGAAAAATCTAATTAAATGAGCAATTAATTACTTGATTACTTTTCATTGTTAAAACTCCAAAGTTTGTCTTAAGGTCTTTTAACTTTTGCTGAGTGCATTGCTGAGATGATAGGTCTCCTGATGTTTGGTTTAAGATGTAGGTTGAAAGACAACAATAAGAATATAATGTTGATAAAAACCAAATGAAGTGTATTAAAAAAATAGCTTCTAATATAATATATGAATAAACAACTCTTTAGGGAATAATAAAACATAATGAAAAGCCTTATTTCATATAAACCTACATAATTTTTATATAGAAGACTTTTTGGTAAACGTGTTGAGAAGAGAGTCATAGAATAACTAGCCTTTTAACTACCACTATTCAATGTCATTGTTAACAAAGAATCTTTGATCTTATAATTACTTCAAAGTAGGACAAATTAATTTTATTAAAAATTAGTGATTTAAATGAACAATTTTAATCAGCAAGCTGAAAAATTTGATTTAAAAATGACAACTTTTTCCTTTTTACTATTTAGGAATTTTCTAAAGAAAGAATGAGTCATTGTTTTCTATAGTTTTCTATTTTCTATTTTTAATTGCCTTTTAGGATAAACAATACCCACATATATTTTAAAATAACTAAGTTATTAAACAAAGGGACTATTATCTTTACTTACTGTGCTTAAGTGATTGTTTCTGATCATTGCATCCTTGAAGAACTTAAAATTGATATAGATTAGTTTCTTATATACTTTTTTTAAGTACACTGGAAAAGCCTCGTTGCTTTCTCAAATAAAAGTTGTTTGTTTGTTTAAGTTTAAATAAACTATTTACTGAATATAACTAGGTCCAAAATGAAGCAAAATGTTCTACTTGCAAGCACAGAAGATGCTAGTTATCAAAAGCTTGTTTAGCACATAGTGCAACTGGACTACATTACTGATACTTAAGTCACCTTTAGATACCGGCCATTCTTCATTATATAAGTATTTGGAAATTATTTTTTGTTCATCTAGGCAGACATGATTATTATGAAACAGTTATCCAGACCTCAGGTTGCATGGAGCTCCAGCACCTGGAAGGTCCTGCACCTCAAGGCAACTGCTAGTGTGCCCAGCGAGGAGAACTCTTCAAAAATGTAACTCTGGTACAAGAGGAGCTCAACAGGCAGCACATCATCTGGAAATGTGAGTGGGAAATTGATATGTGGTATTATGGGCTGTTCCAGGCTGAGTGAGAGTCCTGCCTTATAGCTATGTAAGGGGAAGATAAACCTGAATTCAACCTCAAGCTGACTGAAGCAAGTAACCCATGAGATGAAGATTGGACCTTGTCTCTAATTGGGAGGAAGAAAGAACCTTTCTGCTTCTTTTCCCTAAAGCGTCCTTACCTAACAGGTATGATGCTCTGGGGGTGGAGAGTGAAGGGCACGTGAGTAATGGAGAGGACCCAGGGGAAGCTAACCACATAAAACAGATCTACCTGCTCAACTGCATCAGAACCAGTGCCACCAGAAAAACATGCAAATTATTAGTAATTGAACATTCCTTACTGAAAGGCACTGAAGCACCCATTTACCATTCAAACAACTCCTTTAGAGAAATTTGGTGCCTACCTGTAAATCACTTTCACAACATTACTAAGATGCTGCTGAGTCTGGTGAACGTCACAGGCTATAATGCACTCTTATTATTCCATGTAATGCCCAATGATTCTTCAATGAGGCAACCTAGAACAATCAAAAGAGACTATATGTCCCTCGAAGCAAAGTTAAAAGGATCTAGAGCACAGGTGGTGTTCTCCTTTAGCATCCTAGTCAGAGGAAGCACCTTAGAAAGGAAGAGATGAACTGTACAGGTGATTGCTTGGCTGTGTGGGTGGTGGTGTACTCAAGATTTTGGCTTCTCTGATCATGGGTCTACCTTTGAGAAGCTGGTCTGCTGGGAGCTAATGGGATTCACCTGACAAAGTAGGACAAGATAGTCTTTGCCAAGAAGTTGGCCAGACTTATAGAGAGAGCTGTAAACTAGACTTAGTAGGGGAAGGGGAATGGGGTTTTGAGCAACCAGGGTCTTGCTAATGTATTAGGATCCAAGATGGAAATACCTGTGAGGTGCCTCAAAAGAATTAGGGCTTGTTCCTCTAAAAAAAAATGACATGGTTAATATCCCAGCTGATGCACTTCTGCATCAGTGCATGGAGTATGGGTAACAAACAGGAGAACCTGGAAGCCATCATGCGGCTAGAAAGCTGTGAAATCACTGAAATGTGGTGAGATGAATCATACAACTAGAGCACTGCATGAGGGACAGGCAAGGAGGGAGGCTCAGGGCAGGGGTTGTGCCTTTTGTGTAAAAGAGTGTCTGACTAAACTAGTAGCCTTCTATGATGGAGCGACTGCAACAGTGGACAAGGGAAGAGCTACAGAGGTCATCTACATAGACTTCTGTAAGGCGTTGATATGGTTTCCCACAATATCCTTGCTATTAAATTTGAGGTATATTGGTTTGATGGATGAACTGATAGATGGATAAGGAACTGGCTGGATGGCTGTGTCCAAACAGTTATAGTCAATGGCTCAATGTTCACTCAAACCAATTAACAAGTGCTGTTCTTTAAGGGTCTGAAGTGGGACCAATGCTTTTTAATATCTTCATCAACAACATACTGAAATTTGAGTGCATCCTCAAAAGATTTGAAGATGACACCAAGTGGTGCAATTGATTTGCTAGAAGGAAGAGATGCCATCCGGAGGGACCTCAATAGCTCGAGGAGTGGGCCCATGTGAATCTCATTAAGTTCAATAAGGCCACATCCTGCACTTCGGTCAGGTTAACCCCCAGTATCAATACATACTGGGGGGTGAATGGATAGTTAAAAATACAGGATACAGATTAGCAACTTCAAAATAAATTGCATTTTACCAGCTGATATTATTATGTTGAAATATCTTTCTCATGGTACTGAAATTACTCACATATGTATATTTATTCATACACACACACATAGATATACAATTATACAAATGAAGTGTTAGGGAAAAAAAAAAGCTTACATGAAATCTTTTTCTCCTTTCTTCCAAATATGGAGCTATTTTATAAGGTCAGTAAATCCAGATAAAACAGATACACTAGAGTTAGTTCCTAACTGATATGCGATAGATTAATTTCTTAACTTTGGAAATAGCTTTTAAAACCTCTAAAAATATTGTAATCTGTATTTTTGATGTCACTAGAGCTCAACAAATGATAAAATGGTTTCAATTGTCTCTTTTTTTTTATCATGTCTCAAGAACAAAGATGAGTTCACCTAGTTTAGAGGCATAACTATGTCACTTTCACTGCAAAATTGCAATCTTCTGACTTAATCCTGCTCACTGCCCCACCTGCAAACGCACACACAGAGTATGAGACAATGTAGTGAAAGAGCATTTCTCAGTTGACACTAGTATTCTGGAGATTGTGATCCAGTCCCTATGTTCAGCATGTGCTGCTCTACTGGCATACAAAGCAAAGAGGAAATGGGTTCATCCCCTCTGTTCACTTAGCAACCAATCAGCTCTCCCTAATCTCATGCTGGGTGCTTAATACTTTGAAAAACCCAATATCTCTACAGCAGGCTCTGATGGAACTACCTGCCTAGGAAATGGAAGGTATGAATTCCAGACTGTGTCCCCATTTCATGTATCCAAAGGCATATCTAATAGACCGTGGAATATATTTGTGGTGAATTTTCTATTGCCTGTCAGTTAAAAATGGCCCATGATGCAGCCAGATACAAAGTGAGTAGGTAAGCCTGACAGTTCATTTTTTTAACTTACAACTATATATCCATGGGTTCTGTTTTCTGCTGCTAAGATATGTTTAAATTATTATTGTGGTTGTTGTTCTTACTGCTATTAAGGAAAATTGTTAGTTCAATGCAAAGAGCATTCCAGGGACTGAGATATGGATTTTCCAGTTTGACTCGTCAGTGCTTCTTTGCATCTTAGGGAGCCTGAATTACATCAACCAATGCATAAGGACCAAACAGGGCAAGGCCAGCTGCTGAGCAACGGGGAAACCTATAGACTTTGAGAAATTACTTCTGTGACTGAATAATGAGCCTTGGATTCTGCAACCTGGCACCTGCCAGGATTACTAAATTAATTGAAAAGGAAAACCCTTAGAGTTGTAATAGAGGCATAAAAGCTGGTGTTAGAGAGTGGTGAATCAAGCAGTAACCTTTATGAATAGATACTGCAGTGTTTTACAATAATGATCAAAAGCACTATAGTTTGTAACACTATTACTGGGCTTTTTATGGATAAGAAGCACTACTCTACTAAGAATTTTTATAGTTCTGAATCTACCAAGCTTTGTTGTAAGTGGCCCCCTGTAAAAGACTTTAAGTTAATACCAGTATTTTCTGCTGTACTACCTTTTCTCTGAGGCCAATGTCTCCATTCATTTATCTTTATTACATTTCAGTAGATGGAACTGTAGGGCCAGATCCAAGAAAAAGGATTCGTGTGTGCTTAAGGTTTTATGCTGGAAACTGTGATCTAGAAAAACCCCTTTGAGATTTTACTTTCAGTATTTGCTGTCAAAATTTGCTAGGTGTCATTTCAATGAGTTTTCTGGAAGACTTGAATTCTTCTTCAAGGCATGTGTATAAGGAACCTGACTTTGGAACCTAATGGGTAAATTACTTAACTATGAAGATGGAGACCTATGCCTATTGTCATCCACTGACTCTTTGTATAAAACGCATTTAGCATCCATTCAGAAGACTACCTGAATTTACAAATGTCTAACCCTGTATCATTAAACTCTTTATAGGATCTGACCTTTATTAAATTCAGAGCTTTAGCAATTATTGAACTAGTAATATTATTTACTGTTGTATAAAGTATACATCATTCACATATTCCTTTGAAATTTGTGTGGTTCTAAAGTATTTCTTCCTACAGAGAACCATGTTAAATATTAATAATATAAAGAAAGTTCTGATGTAGTTATGGCATATAACCTTTGGATTATGGCTATAGGAATTTATGGTTATAGTATTATAGTTATACATTAGGCTTCAGGCAGCATTGGGAAGAATACTCTTTTTGCATTTTGTTGATATGTAACTAGTCGTTTTGTCCTCTTTCTTTTTTCCTAATCATCTTCTTAAAAGATTGCAAGACCTTCTAATTCAAAATCTTTCTGATAATACTGCAGTGAAACATGTCACTTAAAAGATGGCCAGCTGTGGATTTGTCAACATGCTACATAGAGTTACAGAGTAAATATATAATGTGTTGAAGACTTCTGGAATTCTGCTGCCAGCAGTGAACTCAACAGGCAAGCAATACTATATTAATTGGGGAAAACCTATTTTAAAATCTGTTTAATTGGCACAAGTGGAATAAACCGCAAGGATTCAGAAGAGTGTGACAGGGTGACTTCTTTTGAAGCTTTAAAAGTTTCAGGCAAGAGGTCCATTTATGGAATCACATTCACCTCACTGTGATTCCTTTAACTGGTGCTTTCCTGTTGGTTGTACCACAACTAGGAATTTCTGCTGAAGCATTTACAGGCTCATTTCTGCTGACAGGATTAACAAAGCTCTACTTAATCTGGATCAACCACTGAACAGGTGAAGGTAATAATGTCCTTTCTCTTTCATCCTTTCCCATCCTCAGATTCATGCGTCTAACATCTTTGCTGCTTATTTACATTTTAGGAAAACACAGTAAAATAAAATATAAAATATATCACAAAAAAGGCTTCCTGAGCTCACTTGATTAATTTTTTATGGCCATGGTGCTCATATTTCAATGCGATATATGTTTTTTATGCTACGTGTGCCCTGAAATGCAAGCAGTATGAGTTTAAGACAGAACTATTTTGAAAAGGCCTTTACTGATCTTTTCAGATGTAAATTAACCTTTTTCATATATGTGTGGATCCTTTAAAATCGTTTTTAAAAATCTTGTATCAGGTGAAATTGTTCTAATGAATTTCACTAAATGTACTGAAATTCACCAATGTTCATACAAATTTTTGCTGAAAGAAATGCTGCAAAATCTGTCTAATATCATATCTTCCCACATGACTTCAGTACTGGGGAATGGTCATGAAAATGCTATTTTCTGCATCCATTAAGACATTGCAGTAACTTTCAGTTTGCAAGCCCGTACGGTACAATCACACAGTTCTCTGACATTAAAGGACTCTGATAGCAGGCAGAATGAGATATGAAATGTCAAATCTCTTTATACAGTTCGAATTAGTTTGAGTGCAAAAAGCTTGGGATGCTGATTTCTGTATGGCTTGTAAATCTTGATAGGTCAGTGAGAAAGAAAATGTATCTTGAATTTCTAGGGCAATCAACACAAAGTTTTACCCTTTAGCTTTCTCTGTTCGTAGAACATGTTTCCTCAGATACGGAAAGAAGCCTCATTTTGGCAGGTCCCCTCAAAATAAAATAGAATAGTTACAGTGATTCTAATGCACAATGCTGGACTTCATAGAACTCAGAAAGTCTTCAAATTAAACCTTTAGCAAGGTGCTTGATATTGCCAGCTGTGAAGACATCATAGAACCTCATTTACTGCCCCCAGATAAGGCTCTTCTCTGAACAGTTGGTCTAGAAAATGTGTCAATTTGCCATGGAAACATATTTTCATATCATGGAACTCCACAAAAATATCTATGACAATGTTTTATCTTGGAAAGATGCTGTGACACCATCTAGGTATGTTCAAAGTGCAGGAGGTTTCTCAGAAGATAACATGTTCTTCATTCCTCTTCCATGTATATAAACATTTATGTCCATTTAAAAAGGTTTGTTTTAGGTTTTCTTATGACATAAATTGTATACTATTTTTACATAATAAATATTAAAAAGTTGCTAACAACAGTGTTGTTAGCAACACAAGCATCAAAAAGAAAGATACTATTCAAGCAAAGTTAATTCAGGCAGGTGGTGAACAGCATATAGGTATCCAGGTACCACACATAACTTACTTAAGAAACAGTATTTTTTTTTTTTTTTTTAACTTCAATTTCAGCTTCAAAACTTCAGGAATCATACTTACTGCAATTCTTAAATAATCCTATTTCAAAGGTAGAAATATACACCAATATCAAAACTGTAAGTAAATGTCCTTAAGGAAGAAGACCCTTAAAATATTGCATATTCAGAAAGCTTTCCTTTTCAAGAAGATGCCTCTATTTTGTGTTTGATTTTCAGTATTGGAGCTGCTGTAACTACTCTTTATTTGCATTAGAGGAGAGAATTGTTTTTGGAATGTTGTTTTTACAGTTATAAAATGAAAACAAAAGGTAAGTGCCACAAAGATATTTACATGAGACTGTTTTATACTTAAGTTTCTACAGTCACATATTCTCCTTTTTCATTCTTGTATTGTGATCTGCATTACTGCAAAGTAATGCACAGCTTTTGTAAAAGGTATCTTTACTCACAGGAAAATATTAAAAAACACTGACTTGTAGTGTGCATTACGCAAAGAAAATGGTATATCTGGAAACTATGACATAAAAAAAATATCAAAACATAATTAAACATTTTCTTATACACAGAACTAATTTAAGTTGTAGGATTTGCAATAATTACTTTGTACGTACGCAAAGTTATTCACATCATTTAACATTAGATATTTAACTTCACAAGCTATATTAGAGGACTGAATTCCCTACATGATCTATAAAACCCGGAAAAGAGAATTCATAGCATGTATGCTAGGAGCTGACTCATCCCATTAAGAACCTTACACTTTAACCTGCTGTTTAGATAGAGGGACTGTATAACTTCAGCAGTGTGAAGCAGCATCCATTGTGTAACTTCTTTCTGCTGGAAATGCCTGCAGTGATAACCTTTTCTTACAGCTGTACTAGAGTAATCTTTGTGCTAGAGTACATGAGAAAATGTAGTACAGTGGATAGAGAAAAGTGATAGAAGAAAAGGTGTTGCAATACCTACCTCCTGTCTGCCTTGGGAAGCTTCAGGAGGAATTACATACTACTATTGTGAGACAACGGGTATACTGAGGGAACAGGTGAGAATGTTAAAAGCAAATGTATTCAAAAACAGAAACTGGGCTGGGGTAGAAATAGGACAACAGTGTCTGGAACTGCAGGAAAGAACAAGTTTCTAAGATTCTAGGGAGTAATATAAGGTCTTTTCCCCCATGTAACCAAGGAGAACTGTTATATTATTGGAGGTTTCATGGAGCCTTGTGGTCAGTTATGCATAGTTGATTTTTCCTTCCCCTATTCTGAAGTTCTTCTTTGAGTTGCCTATGTTGACAAAGGTAACAGATCATATACAGCAGCAACTGTAGCTTCTGAATTTACAGCTAAATTATGTTAGAGGAATAGCTGTTTCCATCATCACCCACACTGACAGAATTTCCAAGTCATCTAAATGCGGTTGGTTGGGCCAAACAGGAGAAAAAAAAGAATTATAATTCCTTGGCTCTCAGTAGCCTAACCATGACCTATGCAAAATAAATACACAATGGTGTACACACAGCTCAGATTGATAGATCTCTTTTTCATATCTGAGAAACTCTAGACTGTATAATCTCACCAAAGCTACTGCCCCTGTGTTTTGTAAATGTGCTGGTCTTCTCCTGGGTAAATACTTTTGAAACTAGTGAGTGTTTGAGCTGCTGAAGTAAGGCGGAGTATAAAAAAGCATTCAGATTTTTTGTACAGTATTTGTCTCAAACACAAATTGTTGCCAAAGATTCAGGCCACATGCCAGGCAGAGCTGGGATCACATGAATTCTGAAGGGAAATCAAGGGGTTGAATGCTTGTTATGCAGGGCTTGTATATGTGTGAAAGAGAACCAGATGAAATAACCAAAAAGTACTGAGAGAAAGTAAGCAAGGAAATTCTAGAGAGATCTGTAGAAACAGCTGTTATTCTGTAATTGAATAGTCTGGAATAGTAGACCACATCCTGTAGACTTCATTCTGATTCATCACTTTTGTCCAGTCTTCACAGGAGTTTGCACTAGCCTTGTCCAATAATACTGACAGAAGCTTGAAAACTGTTTTTGAAAATAGAGTGGTAATGTAGTTCAGATGCCTAAAAATGGTGCATAAGCAAAACTAAGTAAGTTCTTCATTTGAGGCTGGCAGATGAGCTTCTTGAGAACAATTGAGGATGAACAAAGATATCTCAGGACATCTCAGATGGCATTGCCCAGCAAAATTTAGGCAATGGAAAAATTCCTTGTATGTCTGAAGCCTTTGGCCTTGTTGGTTTAACGACATAAAACTAGAGAGCAATTTGAAATAATCTATATAATCTTTATATCTGGAATTGTGGGCTTTCCAAGTACCTTTGTGAAGCCAAAAGCCTTGATATAGTTCTGCGGCAAATAAAGAAAATGGACAATAAGACCTCTTCTACAACAGCCTCTAATGTGACAAAAGTTTCTGAAAAAGATAAGGTAGGGAGAAATTCCTAAAGGGATTTTCTTACAATTTCTGATACACACCCTTTTCAGACTCAGGGAAGGATGACAATACAGATGAGAGACTCAATAAAATGAGTAACATGGTAGAGTATGCTTCAGAAACACAGCCAGAGCCAGGTTGTCAGGCGGCTGATGTTTTTCTGTGCTTATGATTATGGCTAGTGCACCTTGTTTCTCCTTGCAGGGCCCTTGCACATCTAATGGGTTATTTTGCAGCATCATGTTCAGCTACCTGCATTCAGATATTTAGTTTCCACTAGTGTCTTCTACTATTTATCCATTAGCAAGTGCAAGCAGGACTCCTCCCCTGCCTTCAGCAGCCTGAACTTTACTAGGTCAGAGCCCCAGGGCTTTCTGAGGAAACAGTCTGGGGGTTTTATAAACCAAATAACCTCAAGCTGTTCAATAAATGTTTAAAATGTAAGTACTGTACCACTAGTGTCATTAGGACCTCAAATGTGCAGTACTGTAGCTATCCTATATCTAATAGAATATGAAATTATAGATGTTTCTACATAATATTGCTTTATGAGACCTAGCAATAAAATAACATATGCAGATGGTTTCTAGAATGCACTTGGAGCACCTCAGAAAGATTCTCACAGTAAGAGGCATCTTTGCTTGGTGGGATAAACTCCAGAGACGAGTGTGCTACATTAGTATCAGCTTCAAACTGACATTTCAGGGTCAGTGAATAAATATCCTAAATCCCAAGTGTTTATTTTTGAGAAATTTCATATGTAATGACCTCGACTTTACATTGTTTTTTAGGTATGCATATGACCTCTATCCAAACCACAGTTTGCTGTGATTTACTTCAGGAATATTATTCCTGCACTATGAAAATGAATTAATCAAAGCTTGATACAGTGCTTTTTCTTTCCCATTTGTGCTTTTATTCTTTCTTGTGTGTTGATGAAATAGAGTAAGGACTTTGAATTATTAAAGCACATGCACCCGCACATACATACGCACGCATATGTTCATATGTATATAGGATTTATTTCCCTGATCTCCAATTTGTAAACATATGAAACATAAAAATGTATCAAAATAAGGAAGATCCAGTTCACTATCAAACCAGTTGGTAATTTTTCGTGTGTGCCTAGCGAGGTTACTTTTCTGCTTACTCTTCAGGGTGAAAGCAACTATACAAAAAGATTGTTATCCTACCCTAGCAGAGTTGCCATGAATCATATGTTTGGCCATAGAAGATACAGGGACTTAGTCACAAAACCTTAAAGATCTACAGATTATAATCTTGTTTGCCTTTATCCTTGCAAGGAGACATTCCCACTATCTTTCTGAAAGCAGAATCTTGATCTTTAGTGACTACGAAAAAGAATCCCTTCATTGGAACATTATAACATAAAGCAAGTCATACATCTGGGCAATCCCCAATTGTATTAAATTTAACAAGCCTGAGTGCCAGATTTTCTGCCTGCGACAGGATAATCCTGGTTATATGTGCAAACTGGGGAATGAGAGGTTGAAGAGCAGCCTGTGGAAGTAGATTTAGGGATTTGGGTTGATGCTAAATTGAATATGAGTCAACAGGATGCACTGGCAGCTAAAGGGGCTAACCATGTCCTGGGTGCATCAGCACAGCACAGATAGCCGGTTGAGAGAGCTGACTGTCCCACCCTGCACTGCACTGGTGCAGCCCCACCTCCAATACTTTGTGCAGTTTGGGGTGCCACAATATAAGAAGGACATCAGCCTATTGGTGTGTGTCCAGAGGAGGGTGAAGAAGATTGTGAAAGGCCTTGAGGGCAAGATTCCAAGGAGCAGCTCTCATTTGGTTTGTTCAGCTTGGAGAAGAGAAAGCTGAGGGGTGACCTCATTGCAGTCTACAGCTTCCCCAAGGTGGGCAGAGGAGGGGAAGGTGCTGGTCTCCTTTCTCTGGTGACCACCAATAGGATATAAGGAAATGGAATGAAGCTGTGTCAGGGGAAGTTCCGGCTGAACATTAGGAAGCGGTTCTTCACTGAGAGTGTGGTCGGCCACTAGAACAGGCACCCCAGGGAAGTGATAATGGAATCAAATCTGTCAGAATTCAAGGAATCTTGGGGCAATACTCCTAGTCATACGGTTTAGTTTCAGGTAGTCCTGTGAAGAGCAGAGAGTTAGATTCAATGATCCTTGTGAGTATCTTCCAACTTGAGATATTCTATCACTCTATTCTATGATTCTAAGTCATTGGAATTGAAGTTTTCAGTATAAAATGAAAGAACTAAAATCTTGCAGCTGTTACCAAGAATAGATATGTGCACAGGAAATGCAACAGCAGCAGCTGTGTGCCACACCCATTATTTAACAGAGCCTGGGTGACGGGGGGGGGGGGGAGAGATAACAGATGATGATTATTAATTATTCACGGGCATCTGGCTGTTACTTAATTTACCCCTATATTGTGATTGAAAGAGTGGGCTTCCAATCTGAGTAGCCTTCTTTGTGCTTTTATATAGCATTTGTTAATATTGATAATGACTACTACCTTAGAAAAATACTAGTACTCATGAAAAGATGACAGACCAATCTTGATGAATATCTTTGTTTATTCATTGAATGGGATGCATGGCGTAACACAAACATTAGCAGTTTAAGATATTCCATACTGTCTGTCAATGAGGGACAAAGTCTAGCCTTGTTATGAAGAACATGTTTGCCATGGATAAAATCTCATTAAATCACAGACATAGATCTGGATCTATGCCCTCTGTTGCTTTTGCATCACATTAAAGCTGTACTGTGTAGACTTTCTCCACATCTACCTCTACCTGGAACAGGAAGAAGGCTGGTTGGACTCTTCATCCCTCTGGTATCCTCTAACGCCTCTGAAAGACGTCAACAAAGGGAACATGGGAGAGCAGTCCTAATGCAGCCGTAAGGTATCCTGGAATCACCTGGCCAAATGACTCAGTGGATTGATTCAATAAGACATATACCTAAGAGAGAATGCAGCCTCTGTGATGTACACAATGACCTTGGCTCCTGTACTGACAGCACTACAGCTGTGTTACTGCACCGTCAGCCAGGGATAGAAAAACATTTCTCGGTAGCTTACCACTGGCTTGATGATTTCTGTACTATGTACTATTTTACAACACAAAACATGTCATATAAAGACTTTTTTGTGCTTCATCATAAATTATCTTGGAGATTTAATCTCTAGGCTGAAACCTTGGTCCTTCAAAATCTGTGGGTATTTTCTCAGGATTTCATCTGATCTGCAATTTCATTTTGGTATCTCTTTAAGACCTGAACTTTATGTTTCATGGGCAGATTTGCTTATTTTTTTTCCTGGTTTCATGATGCATAGAGTTGGAATCTAATAGATTTCAAGGATTATGCTATTCCATTCTCTGATTTGTCGTAGTGGTTAAGTATTCAGTGACTATTTCGAAAAAAAATTTAATTGCAACTTGCATTTTAACTTATTACATGATAGAAATTTGGGTTCTGTGAGACTGATAGAGATTAAAGAATTTTCAAGACAAGAAAGTTACAGATATTATGTATTATTACCCTCTCTTATTCATTTCCTTTCTATATATGCATACCCATAAAAATATCTCTAAAATACCCTTAAGTAGTATACCAGTTCTACTTAACTGTTATTCATTAGTTCCATACTTTTCAGCATTTGAGTCCAATCTAGGATAAAGCTTTTACAACTGGCATTTCTATTCTATGTCAAACATGAGAGCAAAGTGCAACACCTGCATAGGTTCATTTACCTGGTTTTGTTACTGTTGATACTTTTAAACATCAAAGATTTCAATAAGAACCTTAGCTCCCTAGGTATCTTCTTTTATTTGCTACAGATATCTAATTCTACATGTTATGAGTCTATCTATCTGCTCTCCCACTGATGGGTACTGGCAAATTCAACTGGAGTATTTGGCTCTCAACTACCTTTTAAGCATTGGTAAATAGTTACTTCACAAAACCTCTCTTATTTATCCATCTTTTCAGATGGGAAAACACTTTTCTCAGAATTGATGACTACTTATTTTTCAGCTAAAGTAAATACAGATCTATATCTCTTTTCATTTGTGCAAGAAGCTGACACATTCTGTCACAACATAGCATGAGTAAATGGGAAAGTGACAGCTTCCTGGCAAAATTTTAAAGATATAAACATCTATTTTTGTTTAAACAGCTACTAAAAAAAAAAAAACGGATAGAAGCTTTCCAAGCTGAAAGGCTGTGGAATATATGAGTGTTGCAAACTGGCAAATGAATGCAGAAATAAGATCCTCATGCTTACTGTTACACCTACTATTTTCACTGTATTTGTCCATTACCTAGTATGAAAAGTTTAAGTGATGTACAAGTATTATTAACATAGGTATGTGAAATGATATAGCAAACACTGCATTTTATTATTTTTCAGAATGATAAATAAATAAATTTTAAAAAATGCAGGAATGCATTTTTGCATACTTGCATGCTGTATCTGACAAGGTTTTGGTAGTGCGGGAAGGGGTGTAGAGGCCTGGCTTCTGTAAGAATAGATCAGGAGCTGATCCCATGTAGGACAGAGCTAGCTTCAGCCAGCTCCAAAACAGATCTGCTGTTGTCCAAAACTGAGCCCATCAGTGGTGTTGGTGGTGCCTTTGTGATAACATTTACAAAAAAGTAAAAAATGCTGCATGGAAACTGCGAGAGAGAAGTGAGAAAATGTGAAACAGCCCTGCAGACACCAAGATCAGTGAAGAATGATGGAGAGGAGGTGTTTCAGATGCCAGAGCAGTTTCCCCTGCTGCCTGTGGTGCAGACTATGGTGAGGCAGGCTATGCATCTGTGGACCATGGAGGTCTACGGTGGAGCAGACACCCACCTGAGGACCCCACACTGGAGCAGGTGGATATGCCCTGAAGGAAGTTCACACTGGAGCAGGCTCCTGGCAGGAGCTGTCGCCCTTGGAGAGGAGGACACACAAGAGCAGGTTGTCTGACATGAACTGTAGTGGCTCATGGGAGACCCACACTGGAGCGGTACATTCCTGAAGGACTCTATCCTGTGGAAACCAATCATGTTAGAGCAGTCTGTGAATGACTGTATCCTGTGGAGGGACCTCACGCTGGACCAGGGGAATAGTGTGAGGAGGAAGGAGTGGCAGAGAAAAGGTGTTGTTGACTGATCACAACTTCCATTCCCCATCCTGCTGTGTTGCTCTAAGGGAGGAGGCAGAACAGTCAGCAGTGAAGCTGGGTGTGGAAAGAAGGGAGAGTGGAAAGAAGATAGTTATAATTTTGTTTTTATTTATCACTATCCTACTCTGGTTTTAATTGGCAATAAACTAAATTAATCTTCCCCTAGACAAGTCTTTTTTGATTGTGAGAGTAATTGATAAGTGATCTCCCTTTCTTTAGCTCAACCCGTGACCTTTTTCATCTTATTTCCCCCCGGCCCATCTTGATGAGGAGGGGGAGTGATAGAGTAGCTTGGTGAGCACCTGGTGGTCAGTCAGGATTAACCTACTACACACATTTATAGATAAAGTGATTACAGATTCTTACACCAACAGATTCAAAATTGTTCAGGCTATCAGATTCTTTTTGCTCACAATCAACAAGATGAAGAGATATCAAAAGTTCTTTTACTATATTTCCTAAGTTTAAATTCAGAAATGGTAAGAAGAAAAAAAGAAAGAAATAAATAAAAAGGAAATCTCACAAGGATGATAAATACATGTACAGAGGAACGCAAATGTAGGATTGTATAAAAGATAACTTTGGATAAGATATACAGCAGCTGAGAAAAGGTCAGAGAAAGGATGGAAAATTTATACCATTGTATGAAAGGAAAGCAGGAAAGACTATTGTCAAGGAAAGGAAAACAGAAAGAGTGAAATGCTGGGAGTGGGGGAAAAGACTGTAAAATCACAAGAAAGAGAAAGTAAAAGATCTGAATAAAGGAAGAAGAATCATTGCATAACCTAGCGAAATATCACAGAGATAAGTGGTGTGAAAAAACAGTGAGATAAAACAAAGTTGTTTTGTTTTGTATTGCTAGGTTTAAAAGTTTCTTAGGCTTCTTCTTTAGCCTTACAAAGCTAAAAGGAGAATGTTTACAAGGATTGTTGTCCAGGAGCTGTATGCATTTTCCTTCATTTTGAATACTAGGTATCTCCGATAGCTATTGGCAAACACTTCTAAGCATGAAAGTGCTTTTATTAGCTCAATTTTGCAAATGGGGAAATTGAGGTAGCAACTAATCATTTTCCTGGGGCTTCAGTGCAGTCACAATCATAAAGCCAGGTTAACTGTATTCTAAACCTAGTGCTGAAATTTCAGACTTAAGCTCTTTTTGTGTTGCATGTATTGCTTTTACACATATTAAGATCAATGTAGAGCTCACAGAAGAAGGAGAGTTGAGCTTGGATTTAAATGCAGTATATCTTCAATTTCTATCATGTTTCTCACTTAACACTAGAGGACAACTCTTCTGCAAGCATCTGCAGTGTCAGTAATTCCATTAACAAAGAAGGCACTGTATTATCAACATACTGTAGCTTCATTTTAATGTGTCATTTGCACTTCAAAGTCACAAACTTTTCTTATGGTAAATCAATTAAAACTATTTCTCATGATAATTTATCTTCTACAGAGTTTATCATCTCAGAGAATGCAATATTTCCCAATTTAACTTCCAAGACAAAAGTGATATAATTTGAATGCCTTTTACTGAGCTTATTAAGCATAAAGATCACAGAAATTTCAAACCCTGAAAGATAACTGTTTCATCTATGTGATAAAATGGAAGTCACATTTTAGTAACTTACTGGAGGTAGTAGGAAAGCGTATGCTAATTAGTAATATAACCTCATTTACTTATTTGGTATGTCTCTTGTTTTAAATGATAGTCTGTCTAGAATAGATATCCAGCTTGATATAAATATGAAAAGGAAATCAAGTGAAGCTACTGTATATTCAAGAAAGCTGTTTGTAGCATTCATTTGATTATGCTTTTCTTTGTGTGTTTATAATCCAGGAATCACCTTGAAATAAAGTAAACATTTTCAAAGATCTTGTAAGGAAAAACAGGGGTTTGTATAGAAAAAGTCCCCTTCAAAAGAGAGAGGTGGGTCAACTCCTTAACTAACATAAATTGTCAGAACTTCAGGGAAGTCAGGAGACAAATGTCAGTGTACAGCAGTTGAAAGCCTGATGATGTGCAAGTGTTGAAAAACTACAAAAAACCAAAAAAACCCCAACCAGTATACAACAACCACCCCCTTGAAATGTAGAAGCATTAATATAGGATGAAACAGTCATTGCATCTTTAGTGCTGTCCTAGGTTCAGCTGTAGCAGTCATTTTTCTCCTTCTTAGTAGCTGGTGCAGTGCTGTGTTTTTGACTTTCAGCCTGGGAACAACGCTGATAACACCAATGTTTTTATTTCTTGTTAAGTAATGTTTACTCCGATCAAGGACTTACTTGGTCTCATGTTCTGCCAGGGATGAGGTGAAGCCAGGAGGAAGCAGAGACAGGACATCTGACCCAAAATGGCCAAAGGGGTATTCCATACCACAGCATGTCATGCCCAGTATATAAACTGGGGGGAAGTCACCTGGAGGGCCCAGATCGCTGCTCGGGTCAGGCTGGGTATCAGTTGGTGGGTGGTGAGCAATTGTATCCTCTCCCCTTGTTATTTCCCTTATAATTATCATTATTGGTGGTAGCAGTAGTGGTTTTATATTATACCTTAGTTACTGGACGGTTCTTATCTCAACCCGTGGGAGTTGTTACACTCTTTTGATTTTCCTCCCCATCCCTCCGGGAGCAGGGGGGAAGAAGAAGGGGGTGGAGTGAGCGAGCAGCTGCTTGGTTCTGAGTTACCAGCTGGGCTTAAACCACGACAGTTCTTGCTTAAACCATGGCAAGTGCATATATTTGAGTGTGACTTATTTTTTCTTTAGTGGCAGAAGCCTTGATTTTCAAATGCTTTTTTGTGAATGTGCTTTCGAATGTGCATCTGCCCCTGTCTTGCACTGTGATTTGTACTCTAAGCTATTCAAAAGGTTTTTAAAACGCTGTCGGTTTCTAGTCCCTGTCTCTTCTTTAGGTAGAAGTACTGGGTTCACGCATTACATTATAATATGGGGGAAGCTGACAAATCAGAAACTAACAAATAAGAACATAATAGCCCTTGACCCCTAAAATCAGACCATGCAAGTGTATGCAGAGCAGTAGCAAAAATAGTCCCAACAACCAGTCAGGCCTCTGGCCTCTTTTCTTTACATCTGCACTAGCAATAAATAATTGCTGCGCCTAAGCCCTAGACTTCAACAGGAAGAGGGAGAGCTGCTTCTGGGTAGTGCAAGTCATTTGATGGCTTGTGGCTAATGCCTCGTGGCTAATGCCTCATGGCTCACCACAGGAGTCATAGAATCATAGAATAGTTGGGGTTGGAAAGGACCTTAAGATCATCTAGTTCCAACCCCCCTGCCATGGGCAGGGACACCTCACACTAAACCATGTCACCCAAGGCTCTGTCCAACTTGGGCTTGAACATTGCCACAGATGGAGCATCCACAACTTCCTTGGGCAACCCATTCCAGTGCCTCACCACCCTCACAGTAAAGAACTTCTTCCTTATATCTAACCTAAACTTCCCCTGTTCAAGTTTGAAGCCATTACCCGTTGTCCTATCACTACAGTCCCTAAGGAAGAGTCCCTCCCCAGCATCCTTGGAGGCCCCCTTCAGATACTGGAAGGCTGCTCTATGAGGTCTCCATGCAGCCCTCTCTTCCCCAGGCTGAACAGCCCCAACTTGCTCAGCCTGTCTTCATACGGGAGGTGCTCCAGCCCTCTTATCATCCCCGTGGCCCTCCTCTGGGCTTGCTCCAACAGCTCCATGTCCTTTTTATGTTGAGGACACCAGAACTGTACACAGTACTCCAAGTGAGGTCTCACAAGAGCAGAGTAGAGGGGCAGGATCACCTCCTTCGACCTGCTGGTCACACTTCTTTTGATGCAGCCCAGGATGCGGTTGGCTTTCTGGGCAAGCGCACACTGCTGGCTCATGTTAAGCTTCTCACCAACACCCCCAAGTCCTTCTCTGCAGGGCTGCTCTGAATCTCTTCTCCGCCCAACCTGTGGCTGTGCCTGGGATTGCCCTGACCCAGGTGTAGGACCTTGCACTTGGCTTGGTTAAACTTCATAAGGTTGGCATCGGCCCACCTCAAAAGTGTGTCAAGGTCCCTCTGGATGGCATCCCTTCCCTCCAGCGTGTCAACCGAACCACACAGCTTGGTGTCGTCAGCAAACTTGCTGAGGGTGCACTCAATCCCACTGTCCATGGTCCATGCAGCCGACAAAGATGCTGAACAGGACTGGTCCCAACATCGATTCCTGAGGGACACCACTCATTACTGTCTTCCAAGAGGACATCAAGCCATTTACCACAACTCTTTGTGTGTGGCCATGGAGCCAGTTCTTTACCCTCTAAGTGGTCCATCTATCAAGTTGATGTCTCTCCAATTTACAGACAAGGATGTCATGCGGGACAGTGTTGAACGCTTTGCACAAGTCCAGGTAGGTGATGTCAGCTGCTCGGCCCCTATCCATCAGTTCTGTAGCCCCATCATAGAAGGCCACCAAATTGGTCAGGCAGTCATTGGTGCATGGTGGCTTTCAGCTAGAGTAAGTGGTTTTGGCTGGAGTAGGATAATTGGGAACACCGGGCTGCCCTTTGAGCCAAAGAGGAATACATATTAACTATTTAGAGGTCAGGTATAAACTTAAAACACTTGACTTGGCCTCTTTTTGGTCTCTGTTTCTGAATCTGAAGTATAGAAGATGTTTCTACTGTAGGTGGAGTTTATGCTCATATTTCACATGGTGAGGAAGACTAAACTGCTGAAAGTATTCTCTCTCACTTGCTCTACAGTAATTATTCTGGGTACAAATTTAATTTTGTGTCATTCCATTCAGCCTTGCTCATAAAAGTACAGTAGTATCTTATCAGTTCATTTTTTTGGCTCTAAGACCTTTGGTGCATTGTTGGATTTTATTAACAAGTGATGTAAATATCATTGAAAAAAGGGTTTGTGACAGTGCATGGGCATATAACTACTTAAAAGGGATGATGTATATATAAAAAAAAGGAAATTTAAAAAGAAAAACTGCCTTAATGATGTGATTTGTTGTACAACACCATAGTCTCCCAAGGGAGGTGGTCGAAGCCCTATTAAGTAATGGAAAACCTCACATCTCCTGAGGACCAGAACATATGGGAAGTAAACATAGAAAAACTGAAGAGATCTAAGCTAGAACTGGCTAGTCTCTTCTGCCATTACAATATTCCCAAAGGAAAAGCAGAATGGATATGCAACACTTTCCAACCATTTGTATTTGTATGGCATAAAAGGCATGAAGTATGAAGTGCAAGGTCCTACACCTGGGTCGGGGCAATCCCAGGCACAGCCACAGGTTGGGCGGAGAAGAGATTCAGAGCAGCCCTGCAGAGAAGGACTTGGGGGTGTTGGTTGATGAGAAACTTTACATGAGCCGGCAGCGTGCGCTTGCAGCCCAGAAAGCCAACCGTATCCTGGGCTGCATCAAAAGAAGTGTGACCAGCAGGTCAAGGGAGATGATCCTGCCCCTCTACTCTGCTCTCGTGAGACCTCACTTGGAGTACTGTGTACAGTTCTGGTGTCCTCAACATAAAAAGGACATGGAGCTGTTGGAGCAAGCCCAGAGGAGGGCCACGGGGATGATAAGAGGGCTGGAGCACCTCCCGTATGAAGACAGGCTGAGCAAGTTGGGGCTGTTCAGCCTGGGGAAGAGAGGGCTGCATGGAGACCTCATAGAGCAGCCTTCCAGTATCTGAAGGGGGCCTCCAAGGATGCTGGGGAGGGACTCTTCCTTAGGGACTGTAGTGATAGGACAACGGGTAGTGGCTTCAAACTTGAACAGGGGAAGTTTAGGTTAGATATAAGGAAGAAGTTCTTTACTGTGAGGGTGGTGAGACACTGGAATGGGTTGCCCAAGGAAGTTGTGGATGCTCCATCCCTGGTGGTGTTCAAGGCCAGGTTGGATGGAGCCTTGGGCCACATGGTTTAGTGCGAGGCATCCCTGTCCATGGCAGGGGGTTGGAACTAGATGATCTTAAGGTCCTTTCCAATCCTTACTATTCTATGATTCTATGATTCTATGTTCCAAAATTATTTCCCTTGATGACTATTATTTGTTACGATGCAAAGTAACTAGTTTAACACTAGGAATATTGTCCTTAAATTTATCATGTCATGTTGTGGCCATTCAAGGAAGCAAAGAATGAGCTATTCTATTTCATAATTAGCCTGGAAAATGCTTGCTTAAGAATCAATATTTAAGACTTGCTTTTGCACAAGTAAAAGGGAGTTTTCTGTTGACTTCAATGGGAACAGTCAAAAAACTAGTTTCTCAGGAGGTGCTGAGGTCTTTTTGAAATTGGTTGTATTTGACTTTACTCAATATGTGGAAGAAAATGCTTAGTATCTCATTGACAAAACCCATTTGGTCTAGGCCTACCCACTGCTGGACTGATTACACACCCAGTAACATTTTGAGAACAGAATTGCATTTTTAATCTATGAAGGACTCAAATGTCCCTTGCTTTGTGCTTTGTTTAGTCCTCTGAACTTTTGAAAATGAATGTAAAATTCTACTCTATCACCGATTTAGAGTTTACAATGCAGTTACGCTTTCTTTCCTTTGGTAAAAGGGGAGTCTCATCTACATTCTACATTTCAGCTATTGGAGAAGTAAAGACCCGCTTATTCAAGGTTACGTATAAGAATTCTTTTTTCATCCACTAGAATTATGCATCAAGACATTTGGACTATAATGCAAAAAGCTGCCTATCTATTATATTACCACCTGAATGTGTTATTAAAATGTTACTGGAGTGCTGCACTTTGATGGTTTCATGCAGTCAGAATCCAACAAACAGCATTTTAGAATTCCATCTTTGCATTACTATTTTTAAGGGTATTGATTTTTTTCTAATAGCCTTTTTGAACTATTTCTTGGGTTCAATGAGGTTTCTTTATTCCCTAATTACAGAAAGCTTACTGGAGATAATACTATTTCAAAAGAGTTTTTTTCAGTTTAGTTTTGTTTTGATATGCTGACATTTATGTAAATAAAGTCCTGTTTACTCAGTTTCAATATACAGTAGTCTTAAAACAGAAAGAGCTCATAATAAATATGAAACTAGAACATTCTTTTTTGTAAACACATCTGCAAGCCTGACTGCATCTCACTAAGCATTTTATAGGTTCATTACACTACTTGGCTCACATTGAAGTCACCTCAAATTTTTATTTTTATTTTTTCTAACCATCATATGAACAAAGTTTGTCTCATATTTAGACTGGAAAATATCCAGTATCTGCTTATGATCTACAGATTCAGGAAAACATAAGGGTTATTACTGGTAGTAAGGCATTTCTCTACACCTGTGTGTCACATACTAAACTTTAGGAGAGGTCAGCAGAGGTGTCAATTTCTAGAACTGTGTGGTCTATTTTATGTAGACATCCAAAACTAAAATGAATTGCCTTTCACTTGGATAAATGTGAAAAGTTTGGAGCAAAGTTAACTGACATGCATAAGCATATAACCAGTGGTAATGAGGGACGGTTTGTAAATATCCTATTGTTACAGTTTGAACAAGAGCCCTGAAAACAATTATAGCAATTGTTTGTTTTATTTCCCTCACCCCCCACTTTATAGCTCAGAGGATTTTGAGGAGCTTCATCATTAGCTCCCTAAGAACTGATTTAAGAAGCAATTTAGGACAACCTCATCTATGAGTTCCCCTACCTGCAGCGATACAGTGTTCTATCAGGCTACACTGGACCAGCTTCCCATCTAGTGCTCTTGGCATTAAGATTCTTACCACTCTACTCTACAGCATATGCCTAGAGTGTACTCAGAAGATGTAAGATTAGTTCATTGTTAAGAAGCTATCAAGAGCTATTTTAATGTTCCCAAGAAATTAAACATAGTTTTGTTATAAGTTTTATAATCCTATAAACTGTAGAAGGACAAAGATATGTACAAATGCAGTCATGGCTTCAGCATGAAGTATTTAAAACTAGATTAAGGCATTCTTGAGAATGGACGAGCAAGCAATATAATGAGACATATATACTATAGATTGAAGAGTATCAGACTTAAAAAAATACATTCTTCTTTTAACAGGATGGTATACTTATCTGCAAACCCATAGACTTCTGTGTAAACTCACCATTTGTAAAAATGGCAATGTCAAGTCCACCAATGACAATACCTGTATTGTAGTTCACAAGATTCTTTCATGCATAACAAATGTTTAACTCCTTATCAGCATGAACAAAATGTTACTTGTGTTGTTTAAATATTATTATTGATAGTTATTAGAAGTTGTTATATGCAGCTAGCTAAGATATCAGCAATTTCAGGAGAACAGTGTTATAAGAATTGTATTTTCCAAGACTAATATTGAAGTTTAATTACTTGGTCAGCTGGATTGAAAAACTTTAATTCATCAGTGTGAATAGTGTTGCAAAAAGTCAGTATGTCTAGGATCAATCAAGTCCTACTTTTTGTTTGGGTAGATATAGAACTGTCTAAAAGCTTGAAAAAAAGATACTCAAATTTACTTAATCTTGTCAGTGCTTGTAAAACTTCAGGTAATAATTATTTATTAAATATTTACTTGAAGTGAAAAGTAGACTTCAACAATTGAAAATAGATTCAAAGATGCTTGGATCTGTAAGGGTTTTCTTCCTTAAATTTAAACTTTAAACCAGTCTCTTGAGATTCATCTTGTGTCTGAGAACCCTAGGGAATAGCAGGAAATTCATACATATTTAATATTAGTCAAATCACCCAATGCAGTAACCATGCTAATAGAACAATTATGCAGACTATTTATGTAAATATGGAATAGGAATTACGTGTTTTTATTTAAAACATTGGAAAGACTTGTAAATTATTTAATGTAAGAAGACATGCTTTGGAGTGATTTTGAGCAATTTATTTACAATATATATGTATCATAGCAAAATATTTTAATATATTTGTATTTTTCTATTCATTTCAATCATAACCAGGTTAAGACTAGTATAATGCTCAGAGAACAGAATTGCTTTACCTTTTATAGAAAATTAATTCAAATATTTGTATGTACCAGAGGTAATTTATTTAACATTTTATTTAAACTTTATATGGCAATGTGTTTCAATAGTAATAAAATAATATTATATTAAATACATATAATAACTTTAAAAACTTGCAAATATGTTTTGCATTTTCCTGATCTAATCTAATGATGGAGAATGATGCACATTTTAGTGAGCCTGAAAACCAGTCTCCACTTATCTTCCATCTCCAAGGATAGATATGCTTCTAGAGGAACAGCAGAAGGTATTCACAAAAACCACGAATTCACCCTTGCAGAAACTACTTTCTTATTTTAGTATCATAGGTAATCCTTGATTGTTCACGTTTCTCATGATGTCTATTCTTAAATGAAGAAAATCTTGGGTTCAGAGGTATTTGCACTGAAACATGGGGTGAAGAAGCAATGTCAAGAATTAGGGTCAAGGAAAGACCTTTGGAATCTCTGTGCTATTCAAAGACTTAATGCTGAGAAGGATCAGGGAATTCATATTAATTTAGTTCAGGATTTCTTCATAGCCATTCTACTGGTTTCTTTCCTGTGAAAAAGAAATAACTGACTTGGCAGTAAACAGGTTTATATCGAAGTGTGTTTGGGTTTTTTGTTTGTTTGTTCATTTTTGTTTTTTGTGGTGGGTTGTTTTTTTGTTTGTTTGTTTGGTTGGTTTTTTTTTATTAGCAATTGATTTGACAAAGCCATTTTGGGGGTTTATTCTGTCCAGGTATAGATGATTACAATTGTCTAAACCATAGAGAACTAAACTCTTTCACATTCAGTTTTCTGACTCATTTGATATATATGCATAAGATGTGTTTTACACTAAATATGCAAGCTTTTCATTGACTGTAAGGAGAAGCTAGAATGACTAGCTCAGCTAGTCACTCAACTAACTCCAATAAAGATGTCTGTAGTGTAGACACCCGTATTTACTCCTGCTAACTTTCCATGGAATTACGCCTCAACTTCTCTAGGTCTCTGCTATTATATTAGCTACCTGACTAGGCACTTTGACTGATTATGGTTTTGGTGCCAGCTAGAATTTTGAGTTGATCCCAGAATGATATAGGTGGCCTGCCAAAAAGAGGAAGTTGAAGATGACTGTGGTTTCAGTTTGAACTCTGCCTTTACAATGCTTCAAGCCATATAGGTTGGCAAGGCTAGCCATAACTGTGCAAAGTGCTTAACAGTATACTGTGCGAAAACATGGCCAGATCTAAGAAAGGATTTGGATGCCTGAAATTAAGTCCTTCAATTGAAAACCCTGGGTTCAAAGCTGCAAATCTGAAAACCAAGTGTATGTAGCTGCTACTTCTTTTGAGAGTTTTCTCATACATACATATTGCTGATATCCCACCAAATATCAGAAATTAGTCCTTTTTACATTTAATCGGAAGCACTTCAGCTGCTAGAGCTTCTTCAGAGAAACTCCGTGTGCAGTTAAGTAGAATAGGTCTTGCTAAACTGTGCAAGCATAGCTGCTTTCATTTAAGAGGTCAGAGGAAAAAGTTCATCCCTCGTTTTCATGTAAAAGCACAGTAATCACAATATTTACCTGAGTTTCTGAGTACAATCCCTGTCTGTCAAGGAAGATTTTGTCCAAGTTCCTCTTATAGAGTAGTGCAGAAATGACACAGGGGAGAAAGGATACAAAAGGAAAGGAACTCACTCTCTTGTTCTTTTCAGAAATTCTCTTTTATCCTGTCTTCTCAGGAAGGCACATATGGAACTAAGACACTGTCTCCCACAATTCGGGAGCATAGCTGCACTTACTTTTCTCAATATCCAGCACAGACAGGCAATTGTATAGGGTGACAGTAATGAATGGGATGAATATGAACATAGGGATGAAGAGAGGTACCTGGAAATTCTCTTTTTTTTCTATGACAATGTTTGTTCATTTTTAAGATTTAAAAAAACCCAAAAAACCACTAAACCCAAACCCCATAATATAAAAAACAGTCTTAAGGATAAGGCCAGAATCTAGGTACCAGCTTTCTGAAGTCAGTCATTTATTTTACCTAGAAAAGAACTATAGAATTATAGAATAGTTAGGGTTGGAAAGGACCTTAAGATCATCCAGTTTCAACCCCCCTGCCATGGGCAGGGACACCTCGCTCTAAACCATGTCACCCAAGGCTCCATCCAACCTGGCCTTGAACACCGCCAGGGATGGATCATCCACAACTTCCTTGGGCAACCCATTCCAGTGCCTCACCACCCTCACAGTAAAGAACTTCTTCCTTATATCTAACCTAAACTTCCCCTGTTCAAGTTTGAAGCCATTACCCGTTGTCCTATCACTACAGTCCCTAAGGAAGAGTCCCTCCCCAGCATCCTTGGAGGCCCCCTTCAGATACTGGAAGGCTGCTCTATGAGGTCTCCATGCAGCCCTCTCTTCCCCAGGCTGAACAGCCCCAACTTGCTCAGCCTGTCTTCATACGGGAGGTGCTCCAGCCCTCTTATCATCCCCGTGGCCCTCCTCTGGGCTTGCTCCAACAGCTCCATGTCCTTTTTATGTTGAGGACACCAGAACTGTACACAGTACTCCAAGTGAGGTCTCACGAGAGCAGAGTAGAGGGGCAGGATCACCTCCCTTGACCTGCTGGTCACACTTCTTTTGATGCAGCCCAGGATACAGTTGGCTTTCTGGGCTGCAAGCGCACGCTGCCGGCTCATGTTAAGCTTCTCATCAACCAACATCCCCAAGCCCTTCTCTGCAGGGCTGCTCTGAATCACTTTTCTGCCCAAACAAGACACTGTCCTAACACCTTTTAGATTTGCCTTTGTCTTTTGAGGGAAAAAACAGAAGATGTATTTGTACCTGACAGGCACAGTGTTATGAACTTAGCAACTAATGTGCATGCCTTTACTGCTGTTTTCTGCTCCTGTTCTGTTTCACATTCTAGAAAAGCCTACAATGCTAAAGTTAAATTAGAAAGCAGTACTAAGCGAAGATTAGCTGGAAAAAATCAATAATGACATTACTATATATTAACTGTTACTGTTATCCTAAAAGAAACATTGGTTCATTAGTTCATTTCAGAAAGAAAATATTGATGCTATAGATTCCTGAACAAAATTGTATAAATATGAAGCTTTAGTAACTGCAAAGAATTGCAGGAACGATTTTACCTTCTGTGGACTAGTTCTTCATATTGCAATCCTGAGAATGTCATGCAGCAAACTAGCTTGTCGATTACAGTTGTGTGGATTTTCGAGCATAATTTAATTATTTCATAGCCAGTAAATCAACATTCATTTTTACATGAACACCCATGGGGTGAATACTTTTAAAACCACTATATCCTTCTTTACTTCCCAATATTCTGATTCTGTAATTATTAACAGAGCTACAATTCATACTATGGGATATTTTGATTTATAATGCAACTTTGACCTAAATCGTGTTATTCTACTGTGCCTGACCTCACTTAATGTGTTTTTGTTGTTGTTGCATTGCTGGAGTAATAGTTACTGTTGAAAGGTTTACCTTTTCTATGCTTTAATTTCCAGCAAAGTGAGGTTTATAAATTTGAACTAGAAATAGCTACTTTGTGTCAGACCCCCAAACGAGTTCTGATCTATTCAAGTCTAGAGATTTACTTGGGAATCTGGCCCAATATCTCTGTTTAACTCTAACTTAATAGATAAATTTAATTAAGTTTTTAATTAATGTAGGGTAAACAATCCTTAAATCTTTCTTTTCTGACTAGAAGAAAAGAACGATTATTCATTACAAATAACCATTCATTAAAAATCTGTAAGAATGTCAGGAGGATCACCAGAATATTTCTGCAAAATTTTAGTTTAATAATAATTCAGTTCTGTCTTACAAGAAAAGAAAATGAAAAATAACACCACTGAAGAGAGCTTTTGTCATTAACTAAAATTATATTATCTTGGTAACTGCATTGCAGAAAGCAATTATTTTGTTCGTTTGCTTGTTTTAAATATAAATTATTAGTAATGTACCTAAAATGGTGTGTGTATATACACACATACATTGTGGTGGGTTGACCTTGGCCAGCTGCCAGGCGCCCACCCAGCAGCTCTCCTACTTTCCCTCGTCAAGAGGACAAGGGGGAGAAAATAAGATGGAAGAGCTCATGGGTAAATATGAAGACTTGGGATCACTTACCAACTGCTGCCCAGGCAAAACAGACTCGACTTGGGGAAAATTAATATAAACTACTGCCCATTTGTTAAAAAAAGAGTTGGATGGGGGTGGGGAAGAAAAGACAAAAATTAAAAATAACTTTGGCTTTGCCTCTTTTTCCCAGCCTCACTTTCACTCTTTCATTCTCAGTTCCTTGACCTTCACCCTCTGAGGTGACACAAGGTGGTGGAGAATGGGGACAGCTATTCATAGAATCATAGAATAGTTAGGGTTGGAAAGGACCTTAAGATCATCTAGTTCCAACCGCCCTGCCATAGGCAGGGACAACTTGCACTAAACCATGTCATTCATGATTAGTCCATAACAATTCCTCTCTGCTTCTCCTTTCTCCTCATATGTTTCCTCTGCTCCAGCTTGGGCCCTTCTGTGGGCTGCAGTCTTTCAGAATGAACTGCCTCCACTGTGGTCTCTTCCATGGGCTTCAGGGGAACTTCTGCTCCAACTAATGGAACACTTCCTTCCCTTCTTCCTCTTTGACCTTGGTGTTTGCAGGGCTGTTCGTCACACTTTTTTCCTTCATTACATTCTCAGTGCAGCATTTTGTTCTTTCTTAAATACCTTTTTCCTAAGGCACCACCATATTGGCTGAGGTGCTCAGCTGTGGCCTGTGGTGGGTCTGTTGGATCTGACTGGAGCTTGCTGGAACTGGTTCACAGAGGCCCTTGCAGACCCCACTACCAATACCTGAGCACTTACACCCAATACAGTACATAAATATATCTCTCAACATATATAGAATTTTTCTGATTTTTTTTTTCATTTGTAAACCGTGAACAGGCTCCATAACAGGAATTCAACATATGACCAATCAAACCAATCTCCTTTGGCCATACCTATAACTGTAGTACTCATTCGTTCAGTCAGTGCTGAAAGACCAATACCTGAAATAATTAAAAACTAATGATCCAGATAGCCGCATGATCTTGCTTTTACACTGGATATCTATATCGTATTCGTTTTATTGAATGACTAGACCACAGGAATACGATCTGCAAGTTTTATTGGCAGATTGAGTTCCTTTATTTCAAATGGAAAAAACTTCATATTAAAGGTTTCAGGTTCACTTACTGGTGACCTCTGTTTAGGTATATTACATGTGAGAGTAATAAAATGGAATGAGAAGTGATGTAAAGAATTTTATCAAAAATGCTCTTGTATATGTATGCATTGTGAATACAGGAGGTTTTAATATACACATTCATCTTAGATTCTAACACAGAACAAGAAGCTAATTCTGCAAACACAATAGGGCTATTGAATCGTAAATGGTACACTGATGACTAAAGTTTGTGACATCAAACTTCTAATCATGGGTCTTAAATCAGTGTGCTTATATTTTTAAATTAGGTTGTTATATTAACTTTATTAGCCTCTGTGACAAAACATATAGCGAATTTTCTGCTTTAAAGGCAAACTGCAAGAAGAGTAGCAGAAGTTATTGCATATACAGGTCATCAAAAGATAGTTTCAAAGGTTCTTTTTAACTTTTGGGACTATGCTTTTCTATGTATATGTAGCTTTTGCAGTAAATTTTCAAGGAAAAAATAGGACACAGAAAGCTGAAGTAGGTTACTAATAGCAAAAGACTCATACCTGAAGATTTTCCAGTAACATTGAAATGAGGATTGAATTGATCTAAAAATCTGAAAGGGATTGCTGAGCTACGGTTCTAATGAACAGAAAAAAGCAGAGATGGGAACAGAAATCTGTACTAATGGCAGTAACAAATTTATCACGGAATTTCCCATGGTCATCAAACTGTGCGCAATTGGTAGACAATACCCCCCAGGATATGACTACTGAAACTTTCTGAAATCTTTAGTTTTGTGTTGACTACTCTTGACTACTGATATTTATCCTTGGAAAGAATATATAGCTTTTTTTTCCCCAATAAAGTGGACTCCATTCATCTTGGAAAAATCAAAAGGCATTTTAATAATATACCAACACTAGCAATTATTATGGAGCTTGCTTCACTGTAGGTCCTTGTCAGACTGGATTTTAGTTACATAGAAATACATAGTACTTTGGGGCAGAAATGCAATATAGCCACGTCTCCCTAGCCAGTGTTGAACTTGCAAATGACCTAAGATGGCTTTTAAGTCAAAGATGAAGTAGATTTTGGATTAAAGTGTACTTTTAGGTACTATTAGGTAATACCTTTACCTAGTGTAAAGGTACTTTGGTACCTTTTTTTTTTGTTTAGTTTTGGTTTTGTTTTGGTTTTATTTTTGTTTTGTTTTTATTTTGAGGGGTTTTGTTTTTGTTTGGTTTTTCTTGGTTTGTTTTTGGTTTTGATATTTTTTCTTTTTTTGTTCATTTGTTTTGTTTAAAGCAAGCTTATTATAGAAAGATAACTATTACTACATAGATATCTACAGTCAAACTAGATTTCTTTTAGACATCTATTTTGAAGGACAAACATACAAAATTAAACTAGAGAGAAATTACTTAGACCAGGAATCTGTACCATCAAATTACAGCATTTTCATGCATTTATATTCTGCTGCTTTTCTCAAATTCCAAAGCATGTATATACTGGCTTATAGGGACCCACAACATGCAGATACCCAGGCATATCCCAGCAAACAGCAGAACTGTGAACTCTCTATACAGTACACATGCAGGCCAATGGTGAGAATGACATAACATCTAGGGTAAATGGATGTTACAAGTATGAAAAATGCATGGCAAAAGGGGATCCATTCTCAGATCGCAGAAGTTAAAATAATTCTGATAAAATCAAAAGTCTAAGAGTGCCATGTAAAGTTAGAAGCTTAGTTTTTCCTTGTCTTTTTTTTTTCCCCCATGAACCAATGTCATCAGGGAATGATAAAATTCTTATTTAAATGTTTGATGGTTACTAAAAGTTGATCATCAGAAAATATAAAATAAAATATGGATTGAAGCAGTCAGTATACTATGCAAATTATGAATGGTAAATTCAACAGATTGATTAAATCCTAGTAGGTGGAATAGTTTGAGAAATGATGCCTGTCACCTAAGCTTTTGACAGGTACCAAGTAAACTGAACAATTTTTTTTTATGGGATACCTTTTAACTGAAATCAAATTCCGTAGGAAAGCTTATTTTCTGCTCTCAGGGTCCAGTTATTAGCTTGTTGAACTCTGGAATAAACTGTATCTATCTTCTTCTTTCCCTTCATTTCCAGGCATCATTCTTGACTTAGGCTCACTTGGTATTCTATTTTATATATATATACATATACATATGTGTGTGTGTGTGTAATCTAAAAAAAATGGATACAGTAACTTCAAAGTACTTCGTGAAGTTTCAGATACCCCACTGCTGCAATATCAAAGTGAATAACATTGATAAAAATCATGAAACTCTTGGAAAATGTATCCACAAACACATAGTTAATCATTGCTATTACATTAAGTATAGTGAAGCAGTAATGTGCCTGGTAAATTACAGTATATTATGCAATATACCGTAAACACACATAGTCATAAAAATAATCATATATTTTAAAACAGATAAAGCAAAACTTCCCCTTGTAAATGACAATTCCTTTCACGTAGATATGATGTAGAGACATATTTAGCAATATGTGTATGACTTCTAAATCAGTTTGCACAGATTTTAGTGGCATGATGTAGACATATTTGGCCAAATATGTTGGTATTAAGAAAAAACACTTAATAGAAGCTTTGACCACTGGAAATGTTCACAACAAAAAAGAAAAAAGTTTCAAAATGAACCTGTTTATTTGTTTAAAAAAAATAAAAACATTCCATCTTAGTGAATACAAAATGAAAAATTAAGCAAACTTGTATTTAAATAAGATATGGCAGTCTTAAATTTTGTTCTAGCTCCTTTCTCTTCTTCCATTATATTCTAATGAATGCAAGAGACTACGTTTTAATAAGCTTTTTGTTGCAGTGTATTTGGACTGGTTCCAAATTTAACAAAACAACATATATGAAGGAGTTTTAGGCCTGCAGAATCAATATGTTGGTAATTGAAGTTACCAGTTACAGTCCATTTTCCACAAATACTCACTCATCTGTGCATGTCTGACTTGAACTTCAGGTGTATGGTTTGTTGAATCAGAGTACACGAAGAGAAAAAAAAGGTACAAGTATCTGCTATTAGACAAGGAGTGTTAAATTCAAATGAATAGGGGGCCTAGTGAAATCTCCGGCAAGTTCTCCCCCTGCTCTGCATCTATATGCCTCCTTCCGTACTGTCTGTCTCTTTCCCTTCTGTCCCATGGCGATGTCTCTTCTCTCAAGAAGCCACTAATCATCTTTACTGAAACACACACTGTTTCTCCTATCACAATCCTGTAATGTTGAGGGTACCAGGTTGGTGGCTGAAAAATACTAATTGGCTAGATTGCACTTATATCACATATTCCTTGTATCTTCACAGGGTACCAAAGAGCATATATAGATGGTATGGAATTAAACAGGACAAACATATTGTTTGGTTGGATGTGCGTCTAAGTGAAGAGTTACTTGAAAGGTAGAAAGCCTAGGTCAAGAATCATTTGCAGTAGTGATTTTAGGAAGTCAAACCTAATATCACACTTGCAGTTTTTTGGTTAGAAAACTGAAAAGTCTTACTATAAAGATACTTACAGGTTGCCCAGGGAGTTTGTGGAGTCTTCATTTTTGGACATACTCAAAAGGCATCTGGACACAATCCTGAACAACTGGCTCTAGATGTTCCTGCTTGACCAGGGATGTTAAACAAGATGACCTCCAGAGGTCCCTCCCAACCTCAACCATTCTGTGATTCTGTGATATATTTTATATTTTCATAGTTTATAAATATACAAACCATAATTATACATCTAAAATATTCTCAGGTCACTTCATCATTCTGTAAAAAAACTTAACTTACAGGAATTTGTTAAACATTAACATTAATTCAGTCTGGTAATTACTTCAAGTGTGCAGTGTACAGAGCAACAACATAGAATGAAGACCTTGACATCCACTACTCTAACTTAATAACACTGCAAACCACTTGATCTTCACTTTTTATGTTTTCCATGGTGTGTGGTGACCTCCTTGAAAAGAGAATCTCTCTCTTTTAAAAGGGAAGCTGTTTTTACCTTCCAACTCCAGTCATTAATCAATGCAAAATTCTTAGTTACGGCTGAAACTTCTTATCATGATATCATAATTTTGCTCTTGAAATGTAGCTTTTGTTTTAAGATATCGATAACAGAAACTAGATAACAAACTTTACTTTGCCTTCCAGCATTAGAAAATGTCTTGCACTGCTAATCAATTATTTCTTTGCTTTTAAAATAACTCTACTTTGGGAATAATAGGATTTTGCATATGAATATACAATGTGTCCTTGTGCGCACACGTGTTTGTGTGTAGATGAGTATGTACTCTGTCCTTTTTGTGAATGTAAGGAAGAGTTTTAAATAACTGTTCTCAAGGAAAAGAAATCCTTTTCCTCTCTTACAGAAATCAAGATGAAATCTTTTAAGCATTGATGTAAAAATAAGTTTCAAGACTGAGCCAGAATTTCAGGCTTACAGTTAGCATATTTTGTTTTAATATTTATTTTTTAATGACAAATTAAAATTCATATATAGTTGACCAATAGGCTGTATGTTCACATATTCAAATGTCATTTTAATATGATATATAATATTTGGATTTTTTTTATTAAGGTAAGATGCAAAACAAAAAATAAAAGCTCTATGTTGGGCATTTTTTGTATCAAGAACTGTAACTGTGTAGCCAAATAGTTCCAACAATAGGTGTTTTTCATATAAAGGTTTAAAAACTCTAATCAGATCAGCAGTACTGTGGCCAAATCATAAATGGTAACTTCCTTTGAAAATTAGATCTTTACATTTGGGGGGAAAAACAAAAAAATCAATTAAAAACTATACCAGCCATGGGATTAGCATCAAGTTTCTTAGTAATAATACTAATATTGGAAAATACAAACTTCTTTACCAAAGTCATTAATTCCACGATTTGTGCAGATCTAGTGTAAGTTTATTGGCTCTTCTACAGCACTGCAAAAAAGGGTCCAAAATGATCAAAAATTGCCATTTTTAGTGAGGAATACAAGCTTTTAAAAAGTAATGCAAGTTTGTAAAAGATACTTGTAAAAACAGTTTTCCCATAGTAAAAGTGGGGGCTAAAGGAAATGAGAAAGGGAAAAAGCGCCACCTATTGATCATGGCTTGCTATCTTATTTTTTGCTGTTTTCACCTGTTGTGTTTTAATGAGCATAGCTGACATTCTAGATGTACATATATCTTTCAAGTTTCAATATTTTCAGGCTTCATGCTAAAATGTTTAAAGAATATATAAAATATAACTAAAGCCAAATAAATACTTTACACAGTAGTAATCCTGTAACATAGGAACAAAAATTTTTTTCCTTCCCTCCTTCCCTCCTTCCCTCCTTCCCTCCTTCCCTCCCTCCCTCCCTCCCTCCCTCCCTCCTTCCTTCCTTCCTTCCTTCCTTCCTTCCTTCCTTCCTTCCTTCCTTCCTTCCTTCCTCCCTTCCTCCCTCCCTCCCTCCCTCCCTCCTCCCTTCCTCCCTTCCTCCCTTCCTCCCTCCCTCCCTCCCTCCTTCCTTCCTCCCTCCCTCCCTCCCTCCCTCCCTCCCTCCCTCCCTCCCTCCCTCCCTCCCTCCCTCCCTCCCTCCCTCCCTCCCTCCTTCCTTCCTTCCTTCCTTCCTTCCTTCCTTCCTTCCTTCCTTCCTTCCTTCCTTCCTTCTTCCTTCCTTCCTTCCTTCCTTCCTTCCTTCCTTCCTTCCTTCCTTCCTTCCTTCCTTTCCTTCCTTCCTTCCTTCCTTCCTTCCTTCCTTCCTTCCTTCCTTCCTTCCTTCCTTCCTTCCTTCCTTCCTTCCTTCCTTCCTTCTTCCTTCCTTCCTTCCTTCCTTCCTTCCTTCCTTCCTTCCTTCCTTCCTTCCTTCCTTCCTTCCTTCCTTCCTTCCTTCCTTCCTTCCTTCCTTCCTTCCTTCCTTCCTTCCTTCCTTCCTTCCTTCCTTCCTTCCTTCCTTCCTTCCTTCCTTCCTTCCTTCCTTCCTTCCTTCCTTCCTTCCTTCCTTCCTTCCTTCCTTCCTTCCTTCCTTCCTTCCTTCCTTCCTTCCTTTCCTTCCTTCCTTCCTTCCTCCCTCCCTCCCTCCCTCCCTCCCTCCCTCCCTCCTCCTTCCTTCCTTCCTTCCTTCCTTCCTTCCTTCCTTCCTTCCTTCCTTCCTTCCTTCCTTCCTTCCTTCCCTTCCTTCCTTCCTTCCTTCCTTCCTTCCTTCCTTCCTTCCTTCCTTCCTTCCTTCCTTCCTTCCTTCCTTCCTTCCTTCCTTCCTTCCTTCCTTCCTTCCTTCCTTCCTTCCTTCCTTCCTTCCTTCCTTCCTTCCTTCCTTCCTTCCTTCCTTCCTTCCTTCCCTCCCTCCCTCCCTCCTTCCCTCCCTCCCTCCTTCCCTCCTTTTCTTCTCTCTTGTATCTCTAAAAAGATCTTTCTTTTGTGAGGTACAGGACAGAGGACTTGGGAAACAGCTTTAACAGAAATTCTGCTACAGTTAGTAGAATATGAGGCTGTACAGACTGCAATACTTTTGGGCTTGGTAGAGAATTTTGAATAGACAAGCTCATGTATCTTCCAGTAGCTAAGGGAATAAACAGTTCATTTTCCCGTGGTTGGGGGTGTGGTTTGCTACAGATGATAGATATAAAAAAGTTGGCAACAAAGCAATTCTGATTTTGTGTTTCAAAGTTTATTGTGTAGATATTGCAATATGTTTTTAGCATATTTCGAATCCTACCAAGATTTCCGGAATTTGATATTTTTTTTCCAAATGGGCAATAATGATGTACGTATTGTGACTTTTAAATCACGGGGTTCAATAATGAACACTTCATTGACTGCTGGTTCAATGAATTGTGTGGAAACTCATGGACCATGCAGGCAAAGAGAAAAGGTAACTGTTATTATTTCAAATGAAGATTTTATGTCTTAGTGGCATTGTGAAAGATTGACCTTCACATGAGATATTGCTGTTCTTGCATTACCACCCTGATATCAATAGAAAACTGCTTTTAATCTACACAAAGGGTCCTGTTATCCTCTCAATGCATGGGGGATTATCATGCTTAACTCTCCAGAACATCGAGAGGCAAATAGTCCCCACAGTCACCATGGTTGTGAAGCAATTTCTTGAACATATTTCACATCCTTTTAAATGACGGGTTTTAAAAGTTGAGGGGGGTGTGCGTGTTTTGTTTTGCTTTGTTTTATAGTAAGATGTTGACATTTTGTTGTAAACTTGTACAAGAACACTACTGTCTTTGGTATGTGGTAAGAAAGGGGTTTTTGAGTTCTCAATATTAGTAATTAGATTAAAATATTTATTATCATCTCAGTTAACCATACAATCTCTTTTTAGTAATGCCCATCATAGAAGCTAAGTACTTTGTGTTGTACTGGAACTGTAGATATGATATTTCTACAGGAATCTGGCAGAGGGCACATCTAATTTACAAAGAAAAACAGGTAATAATGATAATATATTTATTTATCAGCATTTATTTTCATAATCTGCAATTCTGTTGGTATTCTTCCTTGCTAAAATTACATTGCATATTTGTCTTTTGTATTTCCAAATCAATAAGGTAACCATGGGTTACTATGTTCTTATAAACATATCTATAAACACATAGATATATGTACAGGTATGTGTGTACTGCGTTCACTCAGTGAAAACTTTTAAATATTAAAAAGAAGTATTGCATCCCATATTTCATCTATTCTTACAAGACAAGAATGACAGCATTAAGATGCACATTCAGGATAGCACTCTTTCTACTTTGAACGCTGTCAAGAACAAAGTGCTTTACAGACTTAAAATAAATCTAGGTACTAATCCATTGAATTTCTGACAACAGGAGCCCAAGGTTTCCATGCACTTAGCTGAGTACTGCATAAGAGCTTGTGCATTATTTATGTCCACTCATGGTGTTGCAATGCTCTTTGTGTGAAGCAGTGACAGTGCAATCTACTAAGATAGCTGCTGCTGTGGACAAAGCCATATATTTTCCTGGGCTTGAATTTTTGACAGAATACTCTATTAATGCCAATTCTGCTTAAGTAAATGCTGAACAGGGGTCAGTTCCTTCCCCCCCCATTGCCCTTATTATTTAAGAAAGCAGTGCCATAAAACTGAAAATTATGTTCTGGTCTTTGCTGAATTTTGCAACACAATAGTAGCTGATAAAGGTCAGTCTGCTTTTTTTTGTCTACTTTTATGATTTTGTGTGATGGTTCACAGACTAAATAGAAAAGCTATTAGCATTGAAGAAGGGAGGTGCTATTAATTCCAGTTTCATTGCCATTATACTCTTCAGTGGATCAATAGAATTAAATGAGCTGAGATATTAGGAAAATATTGTGAAGAGAAGTAGGTTAGTATTATTTGACCAAGGTTAGGATGAATAGAAAATAAAGAACCATTTATACTAGGATGTCAATAAATCATAGAACCCATATATAAAATGGAATAGGGCATAACAATCATAAGCATTCAAATGATCATAATATCTTTTTTTAAAAAAAATACATTAATGTTTGGCTAGCAATTTAAAGGGCCACTGCAAACATTTATTTTTTTTTTTAACTGGATGAATTAAAAACAAAAATCTATTTGTATGGCAGTTCCTGTTTAAATTGAATAATTGCAGTAAGTTTATAATAATTCTTTTTAAATATCAGTTTTCTTTACTTACTTCTCTAACCATTTAGGACCTGGAAGTTCTAATGGGGACATGGCTGAGCCTGGGGTACATTTTTGCTCTGTGCTTTCCTGTTTGTACTCTCTGCTGCCTCTGCAATTTCCATTTCAGCCTAGCAGTTGCTGCTTCTAGCAAATGCTTTTCTGGAGAGCTTGTAAAACCTTGTGTACATCAAATAAATCTGCAGAAATTACTATTCCAAAGGACATGAAGTAGCTTCTTTGGGAGTCAACATACACAGATGCCTGTGGGAGATAGACGAAAGACTTGCAGGAATTCGAGGAGCAAAGAAAAAATTAAAAGGAACAATGGAGATTAGCACATTTGTCTTTATTCCTTTTCAGAATTAACAGTATTAACAGCAACAATTCTCACCATCTAAAGAGCTCAGTGACTATAAAGAAAGCTTTCTTCATTGTTCTCTTCTACAGATAGGAAAACTGAGATTACATACAGGTGAAGTTTTTCCAGAGTAACAGACCTAAAGGCAGAGGTATAGCTTTGTCACAAGCTTAATGGTTATTTGTAAGTAATGTATTTCAGCTAGAAGTGAAGTCCTTTCTTAGGATCACAAAATCTTGTATATTTTTCCAGGACCCCTAGAAGTCTTTTGACCGATGCCCTTTATATCACATTGAATACCATACCTTAGCTTTCCTTTTCAAGACCATTCTTAAGCTACCCCTGACCTATATTCACTTCACATTAAACACAGTTTTAAACACTAACCTTTGAGCAGTGTGTAACATGTGCCATCGCTCTCTATTTGTCATTTTTTTGGAATCATAGATCATTGTAAGGCAAGCATTGTATAACATGGGTTCCTTAGAAACATGTGTAAGCCTACCTGCAGTCTTCCTTCACTTCTTTTTCTTAAAACTCCACTGTGATTTCTTGAGAGCGGGGACAGGATGGAAAAATGGGAAAACAAAGATCATTGACAGCACTTATGTCAAATATATATTTGGTACCTTCCCTATTCTTAGCTTTTCATTTCTAGATCTTGTGACAGCCTTATACAGAGATCAGGCATCATATATTTGTTTCACCTTTGTGTGAAATCTAGCTGTTCCTTGACTACCAACTCTGAATGCTTATAGCAGAATTCATCTCACCTAAGACTGGCAATGGAGCTCTCTAGATCTGAACTAATCAATTTACAATACCATCAATCAATGGGAAAAATAAACATGATTAATCTGATCTATTTTTGATATCTGCATTTTGATGGAATGCATCACACTAAAATTACTTAAGAAGTTTATGTTTGGTACAATTATGTATCTATCTATCTATCTCAGCCAGTGGAGAAAATATTGCTGAGTTGGAGTCCTGAAACTGACAATTACAATTGCAATGAGTAGTGGGAAAAAGTGTAGAAGTCCCACAAAATGTTCAAATAACATAGAAGCAGGTCGTGCTTCCTGTCAAGGTTAAGTTCAAAGGTCAGTCTTGAGAGACAAAGATTAAATAATCTCTCTATTTAAGCTCTTATATAATTTAGTTTGCAATCTATATTCTGAACTATGGCACTGAAAATCTGAAGTAGTTCAACTGCCTTGCAGGGAACTTAAGTAGGAGCTGTATCTGGTCTGCATGTCTGGCCTTATACAGAAGGATATATGCCTATCAGCGATGTTGTAAATTTCTATATATTTTCTTGATTTCAGTGACCGATTTGCATGTGTTGAGAGGCTGATCCCTTTCATCTAGAATAGAAGGAAATAAAAGCAAGATTATTTAGTGTTACTATATAGAAGCTTCTCTACTTGTGCTAGAAAATCTGACATAAACTGTGATTTTCAGTGGTTCATCTTAGACATGAAAAAGATCACTTTAGCTTAAAGTTGGGTGCACCAGGTGTCTGCCTGAAGCTATTTCATTTTTGCAAAATTTGAAAAGCTGGTTGAGCCAATTTTAGTTATAAAAGTGTCAAAAGAAGTTGCTAGTGGTTTCAGAGAGTTGTACTCTCACAGCTAAAATGCTTCAAACCTTTAAGAGATCCATTCAATTATAGATATTTTCTAGCTTCTGAAGAAAAGAATCTATGGAAATTTATTAGGTAACCAGACAGCTGATTCAGCAAGAAAGAAACAATAATCATAGAAACATAGAATCGTAAGGGTTGGAAAGGACCTTAAGATCATCTAGTTCCAACCCCCCTGCCATGGGCAGGGACACCTTGCCCTAAACCATGTGGCTCAAGGCTCTGTCCAACCTGGCCTTGAACACCGCCAGGGATGGAGCATCCACAACCTCCCTGGGCAACCCATTCCAGTGCTTCACCACCCTCACTGTAAAGAACTTCTTCCTTATATCTAATCTAAACTTCCCCTGTTTAAGTTTGAACCCATTACCCCTTGTCCTACCACTACAGTCCCTAAGGAAGAGTCCCTCCCCAGCATCCTTGTAGACCCCCTTCAGATACTGGAAGGCTGCTATGAGGTCACCACGCAGCCTTCTCTTCTCCAGGCTGAACAGCCCCAACTCTCTCAGCCTGTCTTCATATGGGAGGTGCTCCAGCCCTCTTATCATCCTCGTGGCCCTCCTCTGGACTTGCTCCAACATCTCCATGTCCTTTTTATGTTGAGGACACCAGAACTGTACGCAGTACTCCAAGTGGGGTCTCACAAGAGCAGAGTAGAGGGGCAGGATCACCTCCTTCGACCTGCTGGTCACGCTTCTTTTGATGCAGCCCAGGATGCGGTTGGCTTTCTGGGCTGCAACCGCACACTGCCGGCTCATGTTAAGCTTCTCGTCAACCAACACCCCCAAGTCCTTTTCTGCAGGGCTGCTCTGAATCTCTTCTCTGCCCAGCCTGTAGCAGTGCCTGGGGTTGCCCCGACCCAGGTGTAGGACCTTGCACTTGGCTTGGTTAAACTTCATAAGGTTGGCATCGGCCCACCTCACAAGCGTGTCAAGGTCCCTCTGGATGGCATCCCTTCCCTCCAGTGTATCAACCGAACCACACAGCTTGGTGTCGTCGGCAAACTTGCTGAGGGTGCACTCAATCCCACTGTCCATGTCACCGACAAAGATGTTGAACAGGACCGGTCCCAACACCGATCCCTGAGGGACACCACTCGTTACTGCTTTCCAACTGGACATCGAGCCATTTACCACAACTCTTTGCGTGCGGCCATCGAGCCAGTTTTTTATCCACCCAGTGGTCCATCTATCAAATTGATGTCTCTCCAATTTAGAGACAAGGATGTCATATGGGACAGTGTCAAATGCTTTGCACAAGTCCAGGTAGATGACATCAACTGCTCTGCCCCTGTCCATCAGTTCCGTGGCTCCATCATAGAAGGCCACCAAATTGGTCAGGCAGGATTTCCCCTTAGTGAAGCCATGTTGGCTGTCACCAACCACCTCGTTGTTTTTCATGTGCCTTAGCATGTTTTCCAGGAGAAACTGTTCCAAGATTTTGCCAGGCACAGAGGTGAGACTGACTGGTCTGTAGTTCCCAGGGTCTTCCACCTTCCCCTTCTTGAAAATGGGGGTTATATTACCCTTCTTCCAGTCATTGGGAACTTCACCTGACTGCCAGGATTTTTCAAATATGATGGACAGTGGCTTAGCAACTTCATTTGCCAGCTCCTTCAGGACCCGTGGATGGATTTCATCAGGTCCCATGGACTTGTGCACGTTCAGGTTCTTAAGATGGTCTCGAACCTGATCCTCTCCTACAGTGGGCCTAAGGTCTTCGTTCTCACAGTCCCTGCATTTGCTTTCCAAGACTTGGGTTGTGTGGTCAGAGCATTTGCTGGTGAAGACTGAGGCAAAGAAGTCATTAAGAACCTCAGCCTTCTCCAAATCCATGGTAGCCAGTTCTCCTGATAGCTTCTGGAGAGGGCCTACATTGTCCCTACTCTGTCTTTTATTTGCTACGTATCTATAGAATCCTTTCCTGTTATCTTTTACATCCCTTGCCAAACTTAATTCTAGCTGGGCCTTAGCTTTCCTAACCTGGTCCCTAGCTTCTCGGGCAATGCTCCTGTATTCTTCCCAGGCCGCCTGTCCTTGCTTCCACCTTCTATAAGCTTCTTTTTTCCCTCTAAGTTTCCTCAGCAGCTCCTTGTCCATCCATGGAGGTCTCCTGGCCCTCCTGCTGCACTTTCTTCTAGTCGGGATGCAACACTCTTGAGCACGTAGCAGGTGATCCTTGAATACCGACCAGCAGTCTTGGGCCCCCCTGCCCTCTAGGACTGTATCCCATGAAACCTTACTAAGGAGGTTCCTGAAGAGGCCAAAGTCTGCTTTCTTGAAGTCCAGGGCAGTGAGCTTGCTGCACACTCTTCTCACTGTCCTGAGGATCTCAAACTCAACCATCTCGTGATCACTAGAGCCAAGGTTGCCCTGGAGCGTTACATTTCCAACCAGTCCCTCCCTGTTGGTGAGCACAAGGTCCAGCATGGCACCTCTCCTCGTCGGCTCCTCTACTGCTTGAAAGAGGAAGTTGTCTTCCACACAATCGAGGAACCTCCTGGATTGCTTGTGCCAGGCCGTACCGTCCCTCCAACAGATGTCAGGATGGTTGAAGTCCCCCATGAGGACCAGGGCCTGCAAGCGTGAGGCTGCTCCTATCTGTCTGTAGAGCGCTTCATCCACAGAGTCCTCTTGATCAGGCGGCCCGTAACAGACCCCCACCGTAATGTCCCCTGTTGCTGTTTTCCCTTTGATCCTGACCCACAAACACTCTGTTACCTCATCACCCGTCCCCAGACAGAGTTCCATACTCTCTAGCCTATCACTGACATAGATAGCAACACCCCCTCCCCGTCTGCCTGGCCTGTCTTTTCTAAACAGCCTGTAACCTTCCATTCCGACATTCCAGTCATAGGAGCCATCCCACCATGTTTCTGTGATACCAATGACATCATATTCCCGTAGCCTTGCACACATCTCTAATTCCTCTTGCTTGTTCCCCATACTACAGGCGTTTGTATAGAGGCACCTTAGCCGAGCTCTAAATGAAGCCAACTCAATGGCTGGGGCAGCTGGAACATCTCTACATCGCTCCAAGCACTTATTACAGGTGCTGGCAACTGACCAGGAATGTTAGGATGGATCAATGCTCTCCTCCCCCAACACATCTAGTTTAAAGCTTTCTTGACCAGCCTGGCAAGCCTCCTACCAAAACAGCTCTTCCCCTTCTTTGTCAGACCAGCTCCACCAGCCTCCAGGAGATCTGGCCTCCCAAATGGAGCCCCATGTTCTAAATAGCCAAACCCCTGACTATGGAACCACCATTCTAACCATTTATTAACCTGCCAAGTGCGCCTAACTTTTTTAAGGTCCTCCCCTTTGCCCTGGAGAATCGATGAAAAAACTATCTGAGCTCCAGAGCCCCTAACCACCTCTCCCAGGGCTCTGTAGTCCTTCTTAATGTTATCCAGGCTACTGCTATCTATATCTCTAGCACCCACATGGACCACTAGGAGGGGGTAACAGTCAGCAGGACTTACTAGAGCAGGCAGCCTCTCAGCAACATCCCTGATCCGAGCCCCCGGCAGGCAACACACCTCCCTCGAGACTGGATCAGGCCAGCAGATGAGCGCCTCTGTACCTTTCAAAGTAGAGTCCCCTACTACTATGACCCTCCTCTTTTTCCTGGAGGCACCAGTAGCGATCCTCTTTACTGGTGCATCAGCAGGGTGCTCATTAGGTGTGGTGGGTGCTTTCTCATTAGCCCCCTGGAGAACCGCGAAGCGGTTCTGGGTGGGGACATCAGATTTAGGAGGAAGCCCCTTGTCGTTAATTGTCCTCTTCCTCCTTTTTTTGTTAGTTTTTCTCGTGACTAATTCCCAGCTTCCTGGGTTGCTGCCCTCCTTCTTTCCTATATGAGCAATGCTGGACGTTTGCAGCCCCTGCGCAGTTTGGGTCTGGAGCAAGCAGCCCAGCTTCCTCTCAGCTTCCCTAGCATCTTTTAGCTCTCCAACAGCCTCCCGCAGCTCAGTCACCTGCTGCAGGAGGACCTCCACCAGGGCGCACCGAGTGCAGCCCTGTCCATCGTGCACCCCCGCCTCACGAGACCAGTCGAGGCACTTTCTACACTCCGAGGTCTGCGCCGCAGCCTCCCCTCTCATCGGCTCTGTCTGGGTGCCTACGCTGGCCACCGCCGGGGCAGAGCTCCCAGAGCGGGCCCTGCTCCTGAGGCGAGTGCTCACCATCCCGCTCGCTACCCGCTCGCCCTGCCTGCGCGAACTGCCGCACCCCACCCTGGTCGCCCGCGCTCCCTCGGATGGGTTTTTACCCACTGAGGGCTGGTGCCGTCACTCCTGGCGCCGCCCCCTGTGAGTCAGCTGCTCGCGTGAGCTGAGCTGCCGGCTCCTGGGCAAGTCCTGTCGAGGACTTGAGGCTCCCTCGGTCGCTCTTGCCGCTCCGAACTGAGGCTCCGGGACTCTCTGCTTCCCCCCGCTCCGGTGTTAAAGGCGTCCTCTCTGGAGATACTCACCTCGGCAATTGGTGAGTGCAATAAACAGCAGAGGTGTAAGTTACCATTTATGGTGTTTGTTTATTTCTACTAGGAATCTTGTAGAGCTGTAATGTCTACCAGTATGCATTTGTACCGTGGCTGAGAAATGGTATGGAAGCTACCAAATCTTTTTGGAGGGACATTGCTACTTCTGTCACTACCAAAGAACAAGATTCCTTCCTACACACACTTATGTAGCACAACCATGTATGACACCATAGCACACCTGAATTTTTGATCACCTGTGCCCACAGCACCAGGTCTACTGGGCCGGGAGGAAGGACAGGGATAGCAGTACTTGCTACAACTTGGTGCACACTACTTAACAAGTGTTTCTCATCTTTCACAATCAAACAGTATGCCCCTTCTTGTAATGAGACTTGTGGAATTATATGCATCCCATGACATGTGACAGGTTGTATTCCTGAGAGAACTCTGTGACTATGTCTGTGCCAGTATACTACTAAATGAAATGGCCTGTGCAAAGGTTCTAACAGTGTACCAGGATTTTCTAGCAGTTAGTTGTGATCATGTTCCCTGACACATTTTAGTTCTGTACCAACTATCCTTTATAGATAATGTTCCCATCACCTGGGAGGCGAGTAGCAACCCTACATACTGTTTACCAAGATCATACTCTTAAAATTTATCTATGGTAAAAGTTAGAAGGAAAATCTCAGCCCAAATGCAACCGTTTTAAGCAGAAAAAAAAAAAAAAAAAATCCTTATTTAGATATTGAATCACACTGCCAAAGATCAGTCATTTATCCTGCTTCAGAATCCAAGTATTATTATAATTTGACACTGATTTTAAACAGCTAAGAGCTAAATTTGTCAAGAAAATTACCTGTGACATGTTCCAAATTATTTTAAAATTTTTCAGGGGAAAACAAAGAAAGTTGTTTAAATACTACAGTATATAGCAAGTGCTTGGCGTGTTTCGCTCGCAAATATTGTATTCTGTCTATAAGGCTATGTCTACAGTAGTTAAACAAAGATACCTAGGACTGTGTTCTGGCACTGAGATCTGCTAGCACTAAGTTACTTACACCCACACATACCTTTGTCTCTAGGCAGGGTAGGCACAATCACCTGATAGGAATAGTTCTTTTCCCTGGCTTATTCCTGAAATGTGTTCAGAATTATAGTAGCTGCATGTCATTTAAAAGATTTATTTATATACACATGAAATTATATGAGCCTGAAAACATTTCCTACGCTGATGTTGTACATTTGGTATAGCTGAGCAGATCACTGAAGGAGGAGGTTGCCAAAGCCACAATGGCTACAACTTCTCACTTAATGATTTAATGATGAGAATGATTGCAAAGGAATTGAGGAGTTAGTATAGGATTTAAGTCCTCCTTGCTTCCCAGAACTCTACCCCAATCATCAATCTATTGGGTGAACACCTGGCATTTCTAATTCATCCTGCGGAAGTAAAAGAACAACCAGAAATACAAGAATTCTGGAGCCAGAAGAAGGGGGAGATAATCCAGCTTTTCTGCCTCTGGAAATGTTGAGAATTAAGTGAGAGTAGTAACAGAAAAGGCAGAGCACATGTGACTAATTTTAGATATGGTGTGATTCCTAGATTCAAGAAGCAGTTATGAAACTGGAGTGCACATTTTCTTCAGGAAATTTCACTTTAATTTCATAGATGTAAGAGTTAGTAGTGTTCAGAGTAAAGATATAAAGAGAATATAAGGGATACTTTATAAGATCTGGTCTTGCCCAGATCTAGTCTAACCTAGTCCAAGTCCAGATCTAGTCCAGACTAGCCTATCTAGCATACTACCGTTTGTCAAAAATGCTGTTTAGGGACAACACACTAGTCTCAGCCCTTCCAGCTATTCTGCTCTTACAGCATTCACGTTTTTTACATTAAAGTTTTAGAATGTGGTACTTTGCTTGGTTCAGTGTACATGTACAACTCTCGCCCACTTCAAAATACCTACCTTTTCGTAACATAGTTGTTTATGAAGTGGTCGGTATTCACAGGTTTGGTAGCATGTTAGCAACCTGATAAGAAGGAACAATGCTGTGAACAACCACATAGAAAGTAAAAGAACTGTGAAATGAGGCCTGTACATAATGTGATACTTCTTGTATTGAAATCTCAGCATGTCTTCCTACCTCTCCTCTCCCTATGTTACTGTTGCTGAATAACGTGTCTACAAACACACAACTTGCTTATGTTAATGAATGCTAGTACTATCTGATTGGTTGAAGATTCCAGAAATAAAAAACAGAAACAAGAAAGCAGTTGAATATGTCTTTAAGGTGTACAAATTTAGAGATTTACATTCTTTTAAAGTTTCTGGCAGAAATCAACACTGCTGGTAAATATATAACAGATGCACCAAAGTGCCTTGAGATGAATACGTTATGGACAAAAAATCATATTTATTCCCATCACAATAACAGTTTGTTTAGATCACCTGCTCTTTCTGGTTGCACCTGTGGCTTGTTCATTTGGTTGGAACATGGGAAAATGCCAGGATCAATACAAGCTGTGGATTCTTGTTCCTCTGAATTTCTTCTAGTTATTCCCCAAATATTCTTTGTGTACAGTCTTTTTAAGAAAAAAAAAAAAAAAAAAAAAAAAGAAAAAAAAAAATGAGAAAGGCGTTGATGCAATATTAGGACTTGAGAAAATGAAGCAGTCAAAAACCAGGGAACCCCAAACTCCAGAGTAGTTTCTAAACTGTATCTCAATTATACCTTTAAAACGTGGTGGTTAAATGGGGATGAACAATTCAGATGAAATGAAAAGCAATTCAACAGTATTTACAATATTATTACTAGTAGGGGAAACATAAATACATTGATATTTTGAGGCTGCAAAAGCAGTACCTTTAAATTCTTACACAATCTGTGTGTGTCTCCTGTATGACTTTTGCCTGTAATTAATCTCAATTTTTTTTATACATACACATGTAGCCTATACTGTACAGTTGTTACTCAAAAAGAGCTTCTTTCCCCTCTGCACAAAGTTTTTTCTGACTTCAGTTATAGTATGCTGGAAGAAGAAAGATACATGATATACTGTTTAATGGACAGGCAAGTTATGGAGAGTAACTTTGTGGTTTCTGGAGTAGCGGACTATTCTTTGTGTTAAAGAGAGATCCGTCCTACCCAAAACAGTACACCAGCATGAGGCATTTAATGTGGGTGCATTGTCATCTGAGACTTTAGGTTAAAAATTGTATAATGTAGTGGACACTTCCTCAGGGCGAAGTGTCTGTAAAAGGACGTATCTCTAATTATTCAATATAGCAGCAGCCTACGGTGGCTGTGTTTCCAATTTACTTCAGTTAAGTTCTTAAAGTCAGGGAAGATTAAACCTAACTTAAGGATTTCAGGCATCCTGAGACATCTGTAGAGATTCAGATGCAATATAATTCTTTAAGCTGTAACTTTTTTTGAGTTTGTTTAACTGAACACATAAGTGTTATGTTTTTATAAAGAATCCCAATGTACCCATAAAATATCCAAAACCAATTAGCAAAATAAAATTTTAAAATTATATGTGAAGCCATGTACAATAAGCTTTGAAAGAGAAATCATTTTAACAGATTTATTACAACACACTTATATAATGCACTCAACATATTTGTCTCCAGGATATTTTCCTCTTCAGGTATGGTGTGAGAGGAAATTCATAGCTGAGTTAATAAGCCACTATTTCTGATTTAATTTTCATATTTGAGGTTGGAATTGTTTTGGAATTAAATTGCACTTGAAAAAAAAATATTTCAGATGTTTTAATGTGTTAGTTTATCGGTGTTTGAAATGTCCAGTGCCTTGAGGAACTCAAGAACTTGGTGGCTGTGTAATGATGTCTGGGTTCATAACATCATCCAATGCTACTCAAGATGTTTCTGGAAATGTTATCATCAGTTCAGATGAAGTATCATGGTAATGGGTATTTTATGCCAACAGTATGCCAGAGCTTTATTCCCAACTTCGTGCCAGAGTTGACTCTGATCTGTGAAAATGAGGGTTCAGCTAGTGCATAAAGATTTTACCCTTCTATGTAACAAACACTAACAGTGTTGCACTAACATTTTCAATCTGTGGAGTGTATCCAAAGACATCACTCTGAGCCAATTTCTTGTTTATAAGACATCATTCTTTTAAAACAGAGGAACACAATTATTGATTACAATAGACAGAATGCCTGAAATAGAATCTGACCACTGGAACTGTCTGCATCTGGTATTACTGAACAAAAGAACATATCCTCTATTTAGCAAAAATGCATGGATTTGTGCCCAGTAAAGATATCTGCTGTCAGAAAGATCTTCAGGAGATTAGCTCAGTTTCCTGTGCCAATATACTTCACCATTCATTCACCAGGAATGCTATTATGATAGTGTAAACTCATAACAAATCTTCCAACCAGAACAGCTACTTACAGCTATTATGAAAGTGACATAATATAGTTTGAATATGGACATACTGTATTATCCCTCGTTTGTAAGAGAGTCTTAGAGATTTACCAGTCATTGGAACTTTCCCCCAGATGCGCTACTCTATTAATCTGTTACTATTTTCTCAAAAACTGTGGATCATTAGTTAGCAGTAATGTTTTCCATTGTAAGATTTTCAGTAATCACAGGCCAAGACATTACAGGCTCAAAAAGAAACATGTGCTTTTGTGCATCTTCTGTATAGTAGCTTTCAACAATAACTAAAAAAAAGTGTAGATAAAACGTAGGGCTGGAAAGATAGATTAGGTAAATATACACGTAAACTTTAGCTGAACAAACGATAGCTCAAATTTAAATTAACCAGAATATGAGTCTGCAAGTCCTTTAAAGTTCCTGGCAAGTCGAATTATAAGTAAAGTATAGCACCACAATGCTCCTCTTCGAGACTTTATTTTCTTTTTCTTTTTTTAATTTTTAAATACTTTTTCTCTAGCCTCACAAGATAGCAGTTCAAGTTTTTCTAATTTTATTGGTTCAATTGACATGGACACTATATGAAATCCAGAAGTGAGAAGTATGTGAAGAATCAAAAATAAAGATTAAGTATTTTCTGACAGAGTTCCCTCTGATATTTTTGGGTTTGTTCACAAATGATATTCCAGAAGAGGGAACATAATTTGTTAATAATCCAAAATTCATTATTTCTTTACTGGCAGAAAAGCTTATGTTTGACTGGAATTTTTTGGTCAAGTAGACCTCTCTTAATTAACCTAGTACATGGACTGTTAGAGCCAGCTCCAGATCTATTGAGCCTTGCTTTAAATGGCAGATTACAGGTTACTGATAACAATTTCATAGTTTTCATTTTTCACGTTTGTTATCTTTCTTTATTGCCATACATCTTGTTCTGTTAGCTAAGCAGAATCTTCAAAATAAAAGTATGTTTTCCATAGATACGTAAACAAAATATCAAACAAACAAATAAATAAATAAATAAAATCTTACTAAGTTTACAATAAACGGGAAGTTACAGTTACAGGAAAGTCCTCTGCTGCATTATTGTGATAATACAACAAAGGGGAATGCATGTAGATAATTTGCTCATATCATCAGAAAGATTACATTCTAAGGAAAGTATATCCACTAGGTCATCTGAATTAACTGTATTTTTGGCTACTTCAGGTAAATATCATGACTCATAGTCAACTTTATTTTCTCCAGGAATACTCTTGGCTTCTATAGTAAAAGGCCTAATAATTCCTATAAGAATAGTATTTAATGCAGCTTATGACATCCTGTATATAAATTTACAAAATCTGTCTTGATAGAGTTATTTTGGCAGGCAACTTTGTTAGAAGTGGTTGTGTGTTTTACTACATTTCTGTTCATGATGTTCCCTGAAAGAGTTATAGCTTGACTGAATCACAACCACTGGAAGTTTATTACCATTCTTTTCAGTTAGTTTTAAACTGGTACTTATCTCCACAGGGGTAGACAGTAAAAGGCAGATGTTTATTCTTTTTCTTAGTTTCTTTGGCTTGGAAAAATTTAAAGATAGTAGTAGAAAGCAGTTCATACAGAATAATTGTGAAAAATGTCATTTTGAAGTCCTGATTCTCTTCCCTATCTTCAGTCTATTACTGAATGATGTCTTTTGAGTTATACAGATGGGTTATCAGACTCCAAATGAATTGTTAATTTAATAATGAGGATAGCAATTAGGCAGAATAAATAGGTACATTGTGGTGCTTTCCTCCTAGAGTCACTTACAGAATTCTCTGTATTTACAGTGTAAATAAAGTTAATGGGAAACGACTGCCCATTTTCTGCTGTTAATTTGCAATTTATAAGGAGGCTTTATGTCTATTGGAAAGGCAGACTTTGAAAATTTTTTTTAAAGCTTTTTCCATTATGATCTATGCACTGATCACAAGAAAGAATCTAATCTGAGTGTGTGGTTTGGTTTTTTTTAAATAGGTATATATTTTAAGACTGATAATTTACTTCCAGGACATAGCAGAGATCATTGAAAATATTTATCAGCTGGATACTTTTACAACTTATGATACCAAATTCAATGGAAACATTATAATATAGAAAGAGATAACATTTATCCTGGGTAATTTAAGACAGCAGCTGTACCTCCACTGTTTGGCCAGTGCTTTGATTATATTAGGATATTGAGCACTCGACATATTTGATATTTTCCACTTTTTTAAGCGAAATGAATGATGAGTACTTTCTAGCCACCAGTGGGACTGCAACAGTTATTAGAGACCTGACAAGCAGAAGCTAGGTGATTATGCATTAGCTAATTGCTTACTTAATAATAAAACAATAAAAATTCTGACATATTGGGAAGTCTAAAGACAACTTCAGTGCTAAGCCTGATTAAAATTAAAGTGATCTACGCTATCTCCTCTTCATGTACTTTACATTGTTTTTTACCCTTTTTTCACAGTTGCATTCAGAAACATACCTATAGAGCTTTGGATGCTAATCCTGCCTTGTTTGAACAGACCGCAAAAATATTGGTTTATGTGTTTCTTTGCATTCAGCATTTTAAGAAGTTTAATTCATTTATAAATGGTGCTTGGAATAGAAAGTAACTGCAGACTTCAGACAGAAGTGCTTAGACCTCATGAGATAGATAGCAAAATAATGCCTTCCATCATAATTTTTCTTTGGGCGCAAGTTAAGTAGAACATAAATGGTTAGTGGTATCCCTCCATATTGAAGTGCCTGTGTTGAGTAGATGTTTTGATGCAGTTCCCCCCACAGAGCTCCGAGTTTCTCTAAAGGTGCTGACACTTGCATCGCCAAGAATTGTAAAGAAACCTTTGCATGAATGGGAATTCAGGTGTCGCTTTCCCATTGATACAGATGTAGAAAACAGAGAGCATTTAATTTCCTATTAAGTTCATCTCCTTTTCAAACTTTGGCATGAGCCAATTCTAGCAGATTTGGTGACACTGGAATATAGGAAGAATCCATCAAATCCAAGCATGTTGAGATCAGCAGAAATCCGTGCACATTATATTACCATAAATTGAGTGATACACTCTTTCCTCTGCCTTATAAAACTGAAATATTTGCCAGTTGTTACCCTGCTGGAATAAGAAGCTCAAGTTACACCAGATAAAGGATGAAAGAGGAACTAGAGTTTAAATTCCCTTGCAAAATCTCTTACAAGTTTTATCTGCTGTACATGATTACTCTTCAAGTATAGTCAAAAATCAGTGAACAAGATTGCAATTTTTATGTTGTAAATATATAATACAATCCCCAAAGTTGTAAAAGGGAAAGTGTTTCAATCATCATTCAGTCATGAATCAAATATTCATGTTTGCTACTTTTAGTTTTAATTCAGGAATCATTCCAATACACAGTAGCGACCAGAAGGGAAAAAACCAAAAATGGGCAAAATGTCTTACAGGACAATATAATATAAAATAGATTAAATGAAAGAGCTTTCGATCACCCTAAGCAGCACTCAGGTTAATACCTCTACCAGCTGTCCTGATCTCTGTGGTTTAAGTTTTTAACTAACTTTAATTAAATAGAATCCTTGGTGTACCAGGATGCATATAAATAAAAGAAATAAACAGCAAAGACTGAAATATGGTTGAAGGCACATGCATCATATGATTTTTGTAATACCATTTTTTTGCATCTATTTCCACATTCATGAGCAGTAAAAGAGTTTAAAACAGAAATAGAATTGTCTCACTGGATTTGGAACTTTGACTTTTAGTAAAGGTTCTCTTTTCTACTATTTTTTCCACTGCATAAAGTATATTAAAAACCCCAACCACTACAGGTTTTAATTGTCATATGCACAATCTGCAATGTTTAAATGGACCCTGTGGATTTTGGTCCAAAACCAAACCAATCAGTTACAAGGTATTTTTCTTTCCTGTTAGATGTTCTCCTGCAATATTTGCATAAATGTAACCATGCTGTCCGTCTTTTAACTTTCATTCAATTAATTATGCTCCCAGCCCCCTGCTGATGGACAAAAATGAGACTTCATCTGCAAATACCTTCAGCAGTTTACAGCTTATTAAATGCCAAAATCTAGTTAAGACAGTTTGAGAATTCTCATGTCAGACATTTCAACATGCCAGTTTTAACACAGAACTCTTATTAAAAGGGAAAAAAGTGAGCTCACTACCCCAAGACAGGGGGAAGAAAATGCAATAAAATAAAGGTAATGGACAGATAAGAATTTTCTACAAATTATGTACTTAGCATATGTGGCACAGTCTGAGTATGTTTTAATTGGTTCCTCTAATAATGAAAAACATTGGAAAAGACTACCAGTTGACAACAAAATGGTCCCTGCAAATTGCAAACAAACAGCTTTAGTCTACAGTGTCACCTTTTATAATTTTTACAAAAGTCTGAACATACCTTGGAATAAGCAGATTACATACTAAAGCATTCTTAAAATGTAACTTTTCTATGTCTGTTTTCGACAGATTTTACATTTTACATCAAGCATCTGGCGCTTTCATTTTTCAGTACACAGTGTTCTGGTATGCTCTGTACCATGCTGGGTTGATTCCTGATTTAAAACAGAAATGGAAAAGCAGTACGGCATACAGGAAAGCTGAAGTGTGCCATGCTTGAAAATAAATTCAATACATAGTTTCACACTATAACCTTGACCAGATCACTTAATCTGCTTGAACTTTAAACAGTCTATGTTTAAAACTGGATATAATCAAGATCTCATAGAAGAATAAATGTTATGCCTGAATGTCAGCTTCTCATCTTGAATGAATTATGAAAAGAGGACTAACAAAATTTCTCTTCAATATTACATGCTACATTTAATTGTTTCCATTTATTTATGTTGTCAGCTTATAAACATTCTTTTAGCTGTCTGTTGTTAGTGAAATACGTATAAAAATGCAAGTCGAACAAAGAAGAGACAAACACAAACTTTATACTATTTCAGTTGCAGTTGTGAAGAATATAGTTTTGACTCTTTTCTTTTTTTGGAGGAGGGAAGGATAACGTCCAAGCTGAAACAGAAAGTTGGCTTTGTTTTGTTTTTTGTTTTGTTTTGGTTTTTTTTTAACCCTAAAAATTTCTACACATATTATCTGGGTTATTGTGACATATTTTGTCATGCTTGTTGTCGCATGTTATAAACTAAAGTGACTGAGCTGAACATGACATGACGATTCATGGCAGAAATGTCAGGAATTAAGGTAAAGAAATAAAACTCATGTCCAGTCATATAGCAATTACCAGTTCTATTATAAAGTGCTTAGATTTTTTCATGTTTAATGTAACGGAAAAAAATTACAGTGTAAAATATCAAATCAGTTTCCCACCTTAATATTATCTTTGATTTCTGGAGATTTATTTTGAAGAAGTAGTATACACTAATGACCTCAACATATAGAAGTATAGTGAAATTTGGTGATATGTACGAAGAGATTATTCCTCAATATAACAGACTTGAAAACTCAGGCTTTCCACCTGAAATCCCCTTACATACCTGCTGCTTATAGTCTGAGTTACCACTATACTGGAAGGAAAGTATCAGCCTTCTCCTTTGCATAAATAAATGCATCCTCAAGCAGACTCCTCTCACAGTCAGAATAGAGGGCACACATCAATTACGTTCCTGTTTTGCATGATTCTGTTGTTGCTAAATTGCCCCAAAGTGTTTAAAATCTCAGAAAAGGAGATATGGATAAAAGATATAGTGGAACATCAATCTTCCTTTATAATTTATCTCTATTATTATATCTCTCAAAGCTGGATTTTTTTTTCTTTTATTTTTTTTTTGTTCGCTAGCTTCTTTTAGGTATAGTGGTGAAAGCAGGTACTGGGGTACTGGGACATTTTTAGAAACAGTAGTGGTCTTATAGATGACCTGTGCAAGGACGGTTGATCACCACTACTTTTAAACACTGTAGAAAAAAGTATATAAATGATTGCTGGAGAAGTGAGTAAAAAGAGATTGAGTCTAATATGACTGGTAGAGTACCTTCAGGCAACACAATAAAAGCCTGGACTTGAGATGTAGTCAAGAGTGACAAAAAGAGTGGGGTGGTTGTGGTGGTGCAGAGGGCTCAGGAGGAAAGATAAAGTGGTCATTTTCCCAACATCAGTGTTAACTTACAACTAGCATATAGAGGAAAAGCATATTTTTTATCTTTTAAATTTCAGTGTTTCAGCATCCTTGGTGGACAATATGCCCTGGAGACCAAAGTCTTGTCCTCCATCCTGGGTAGTGACATTGAGTTCTGCTGCATGCATTCCACCTCTCATCCTTCAGTATTGACACAGATGGCCCACTTCTAGACATGACATGGTAGGTTATGCTCTGCCAATCAGTGTACCAGTTAATGCCAGTTATAAAGCTATGTCTTGTGAGATTAATATTCCTGGAGCCTATGAATGGCAGAAAGCACTGGAGGGCAGCACTGGAATTGTTAGTGGGTTTGGCAAAGTGTAAAAATCAGGATCATCTTGAATGTTTGTTAACCAGTTTTAAAAACATTTTCAAGGAGAAGATGATTTCCAATTAAGATACTTTGGGGTTTGACCATATTTTCAATCAGAATAATAGTTGTGAATTAGATTCATTGAGGTCATGGAGAGTAATGTATATTGAAAATTTAAAAATACTTTTCTGTTACCAGATATTGATGCCCACTAGTAATTTCTGACAGATAAACTAGAGTAGATTTATTCTATCAATCAAGAATAAAATTTAGCATGATTGAGGTTGGGAAAGTGGGAGGGACAATGCAAAATGTAATAAAGGGAGTTTTGAAAAAACAATCCAAAGGAAAATTGGGAGTGCATTGCCATTTTCCTATTATATCATCAAACTTGATGTACGAGATTATGCGATGCAGGTAAAAGCCTTGTCTCAAACAAGAAAGAGATTTTCTCTACTTCATTCTACCTAATTAGTCTGTGGAATATAAAAAATCATGTTTTGTACCATAAATGATCACTTGCTTTTTCTGACTCATTCTTCTTCAGATTTATGAAAGAAATGATGAGGCTTTTTTTCTAGCAGTCCAAGTTCATATGATTTCTCTATTTTCCCAAGATTATTTTTATTCACTTTACACAAGGGACAGCTATTACAAGTATTTTGGTACGTGTTTGAATTTGGTTTTTCATAGCCTGCTACTGCAGAAACAAATTATATGCATTTTGGTTTAGTGTTGATAATTTTTCTTCTTCTATAGTGAAAAAAAATAACTTACATATATCAGTAGGTGGAGTAAGATAAAGTGAAATCTTTCATTTAATTGGCGAGAAAGGCCAACAGGATTTAATCTGTAATGATATTTTTTAAAGTATTTTCATAATTTTGAGGATCGTGTAAGCCCTGGAATACAGAAACTGCATTTAACAAAAAAAATCTATTAATCTAAAAGAGATTTTTCTCCCTTGTATTTCAATAAGGTATAGTACTGTAGAACTATGTAAACCAGGAAGAGGTTTCCACCTGTAGCATAAATGTAGCAAACTTGATTATTACTACAGAAGCAGCAGAGTTAAAGCATGTAAGAAGACCAACACATATTGTATTGCTATTAAAAGTTCCCCAAAGGCTCTTTCTTTAGTGCTATGACTATAATGTATTCCAAGCAGAGATATATGCTTCATTAGTTGTAGAGGTGTTCGCACTTGCTGCTTTATAGACAGAAAGAAATAATAGATCATAAAGAACAAGAATGTGTAAAGGAATGAAAAGCAGTAATCAAACATATATGTTTATACACAAACACAAACTACACTAAGGATACACATACACCTGTTTTTAAACATGTGCATGTACACCCTTTATGTAGAAATCCTCCAGAATACAGAAATGCTTATTTTTAAATGTTCAGGTTTCATGAAACTTTTGGATATCATAAGGATATAAGATGTAAACAGATGTCATTTTTATCTTTTGAACAACAGACCTGATTAACTATTTTGTGAATATTATAGTCTGGGACCAACAATAAAGAACTGAAACTGTTCAGAAATCTATTATGCAGCATGCTTTCAAAAAGGCCAGTTTCCTCTCATAAATCATTATAAACTCACTACCTAACTATAGTTTGAAAAAAAATATTTCAATTCTTAGTATAGAAGTGGAAAGAACTGAATGACAGCATTATCAGCAATGTACTCTGTTAGCATACAGGATGGCTAACTGAACCCTGTAGAAATCTGGACAGCTAGCATTACTCACATTCCAACCCTCTATGATTGTTGTTTTTTACATAGAGTTGATGAAGACTGAGATTTTTCAACTCTATCTCATAAACAATCTTTTTTAATTCCAACCTCTTAAATTGCTCATCAAAGCCCTGGACTGAGGCTCTCAAAATGCTATTCATATATGTTTACCCTAGATCTCTTCAGAAATAAACTTGCAGATTTAATACTTTTAGTTATTTGCAAATAAGCCTGCAGGAAAATACAATTCCTGCTTTTGCATGTCTAGAATGTCTTCATTGAGTGGTCCTGTATCAGAGTTATGGATGTTTAATATTCATTTGCAGACACTGCTTTCTCAGAAAACCAGGAACAAGTAAAAAATTACATCATTTTTTAGTTCTAACTCCTTCCCATTCTACTACTGTTAATATATCATGAGCGAGATACCAGAAACTCCTAACTTTGGACATTAGGCTATGCCTGAGAATTTTCACAAAATCAAATCCTCTTTGGATTTTTGTATCAACCACTAGTTTTGACCACTTCAAAATCTTTAGGATCAGATCTCTAAGAAACAGACTTTGCTGGTGAATTTTTTACTTATTCTGCTGAAATGTAACTGATTGAACACATGTATTCTGAAGCCAGCAGGTGTTTTAAGAGTCATATTTTCATTCCCTCTTGCCTATGTCTCAGTTAGGCAAATTAAAATTAGAAGCATAAAATTCATATAATCAAGCTTAAGCTGTCTGAAAGTAAATCATGAGTATAAATAATCGCTTTGGTACTACAGCTGGCAATTCAGAACATCCTGAAATAAATGTCTAAAATACTTGAATTTCCCTCCCTGTGATACCCAGTTCTATAATTGTTTTTAAAAGTCAAACTTAAACTATAGGAGGTAAGTATGAAACTTAGACTGGATACTTAATTTTTAGAAATTAAATCCCATCCATAACTCTCTATCTACAGATACTGCTATTCTAATTTAGTACTTTTTCTAACACATTTTGCACAGTTAAAAAAATTAGATGAGCAAAGCAGCAGATAACAGGCTCAATGCAAAGCTGAAAGGAGTGTAATTTGGTTTCAGGTGAGAATTAACATTTTTTCTCACTTTATTCTTTCCAAACAGTCTTCTCTATTTTCTCTGATCTTCTTACTTGCCTGTCAGATACGAAGATGGCTTCAGTGGTATATGACAATTGCGGTTGTAAAAAGCCCCAGCGAAGCAATACGTGAATGTAAATACTCATCTTAAGTGACACTAATAATGGAATAGAATGCTAGTGAAGCCAAATATGTATAATGCAATTTATAAACACTTTGATTATACATATATGTATTTAAGGACAGGGTGTATAATAAATGTACTGAACACTTTACCTTTAAACATTTTCCTTTTTGTACTCATAATGTTTCAGCTGCTGAAATCTGAAATAATGCTGGATGCTCTGTGTTCTACTAAGCTTTCAATGGAATATTTCAATGTAACACTAAAGGAAGAATGGCACTAGAATCCAAGTGTGGGTTAGTTTAGTAGGGGGTTTTTTATTTTATTTTTACTTTTTAATTTTATTTCTGAGCCACCCTGTGACATCTGTGGGTAATTTACAGACTATTTACGTTTATTTCTCTTTCAGAAGTACAATGACCCTGAAAGAGGAATGTCCTTACTAGTTCAGGTGATGGTAACTCACAGAGCACTAGCCAGGTTTAGTGACTGTTTTCATCTTCCTCGGATTGTTGCCAGGGTCTATGCAACAGCAGAGAAGTGAATCTTACATTGTTTCTAGAACCTGCCCCTAAGGCAAAGCCATCTATGTTTGATCAAAACATGTTTGCACAGTATGAGCAAATACTTCCATGTTATGAACCAGCATCAGGATTCCCTAAAACACGAACGACTTTCTATGATACTTATTTTAGGTAGTTACACAATTAATTGAAATGTTAAACTTGAACAAGCTCACTGAACTGAATAATAAACTAAAATTAGTGAAAGCATGCCTAGGGCAAAGTGTAGCATCTAACATCTGCTATAACTTGCAGCTCAGCTCTTTCTCTGAAAAGTATTTGACCAAGAAAGTTCTAACAAATTCGTATTTACCAGTACAGTGAATGACCAAAATGCAGAATATCTGGAGGTGAAGAATTTGATTGAATCTCAACTTTAAGTGGCATGCTATACCTCAAACTGAAATCAAGTATTTGAAGTCAGAATAACTATACATATAGTTGCATGTGCATTCAGGTAGTATTGAATAATTATCTTATATTGCTTTCTGGTGGGTTTGATTTGTTGACAGTAGCAAAGGAAAGGAAGAAGGAAAATCCAGTTATTTCCAGTTGTTTTAATGACTTTTACTAATAGTTTAAAAGAAAGGTTATACACCTATTTAATCTTTAAAAGATAAATCTGATTTTGTAATGACTTATTTTATTGTACCATGCGACCAAAATGAGCAGTAGATGCTGCTGACTTTCTATGTAATTTTGTATTGATCTTTTATAAATTCTTGGAGCCATACTCCAGTATGATAAAGAGATAAAACTGAAGCTGAAGCTGAAGGTATCAGGATTCTGCATGTGTTGTGCTATGTTGGAATCACTTAATGGAACAATAGATATTTATGGAAAACAGAAAGTAGTGAACAGCTTTCGCCAGAATCTTATTTCCGTAGTCATTGTCCTCCATAAATGTTGTTTGCTTATGTATGAAACTTCCTAGAGCTTCAAGGTTCCAGGAGCTTGTTTCATTCTTCAATTTCATTGTCTATTCACAGCAACATCAAAAGGCTTTATCCTGAAAGATTTTTAAGTTTTATTTTTCAAACTATTTGTTTGCTTATTGGTTAGGAAATGTTAAATGTAAAATTACTATATTTTAATTAGTAAAAAGTAGTATCTCTGTACTGGGGACACAGGATACCCTTATTCTACTTACTTTCATCAAAAATTGTAGTTATTCAAGAACACATAATTAGCTTGTTTTAATCTTATCATTTCAGAGGCATACTACAGTAATTGGCTTTCTTTCCTCTCCTTTTAGTTAGAAGATTGCTGAAGGATCAATGGAGAATACATTTTCTATTCTGCAGCATCAATTATGGTGACCCTGGGTGTAAATTTATTGATTTTTCTTATTAGAACATTACCACCAGTTATTCACAGCATGGTGTTTATTAATTAGTAAGGAAAATAAAGATTAATTTGTGAAAAATCTTCCTTTTAAGTTCTCTGCCTAACACATTCATAGCTATATGAGATCTCCTAATTGTATTCTACCTTTATGAACTACCATGCAGTATTTCATTCCCTATTCTGTTTGTTTTTAGTTGTTATCCTTAAAAAAGAAGTTACTGAATTATGTCAGCTACAGTTCTGAGGTATAGAAAATATTCTTTTGACTACTGATTTGCAGAAGCAGTAAAAGCCTCCCACATTTTATGCATATAATGGCTATTTTATTCTGAGAGGAAATCAATGGGACGGAATGGATTCTAAAACAAAAACATTAAAAAAAAAAAAAGAAAGTAAAAGAAAGAAGAAAAGAAGAGGAGGAAACAGGCACTTGTTATCTCCTAGGCACAGCTCAACTTTCCAGTCATGCCTACAAATATGTCAGAAGGCATACCAGGTAGACAGAAGGAAACCAGCTTTGATTTAACAGTCTTGCTAATCAGAATTATACCGGGCTGAGGGACAGGAGGGGAAAATTCAGTAGACTATGATTTTTTTTTTTGTTGTTGGTCTTTTCCCACAAATTTGTTACCTCCTTAGTATTGCAGTTTTTGATCTGACATAAGTCGTTATCTCAGCTAAAACCTGTAGCCTGGTTTTGCATGGGTGGACTTGACACCTTAGTCCATGACTTATTAGGGGGTGAATGGAAGCAGATTAAATATTTGGAAGAACATACAATAATATGTCTTTTTCCTGTGGAGTACATGACTAATAACACGTTTAAGATGTGTTATTAGAATAACATTTTTATTAATAACATTTTTATTAAGTAACATTTTATTAAATAACATTTTCATTAAAATTTAATACCACAGTTGTAAGGCCCTGTTAAGTTAAAACAATTAACTTTAACAAGACAGAATGTGTTCAGACTATTTATCAGTCTATAGCAATTATAACAAAGAAATTATTGTTGGATTCAAGAGGTTGGATTAGAGAGCACAAAGTCTATTCTCATTGGTCAGATCCAGTGTTTCTTTTTTCATGTGTAGTAAAAGCAATGATTTGTAAAAGAAGACAATAATAATGGCTTTTATAGCATACAAATAAAATTATATATCCAAGAATTTATCAACAATTACAGATTTTGGAAGGAGGGTAAAATATATCATTCTTAATATGAAAAGCCTCTATCTAGGTCGTAATTCTGAAAATAATACAGGTCCTCTATATTTGAATATAAACAATTAATTCCATTTAAAAAAATCCTGTAGAGCTACTAGAAATGTTCTTTATTATGACCTACCTGTAAGGATTGGTTGCAATAAAAATACATACAATGCTGTTCATCTGCTATGAAACCACTCTAGTCTGTATGAGGCTTCCACTTCAATATCAGTTAGATATAAGATCTTTAGATGATAGGTGTCTTTCTGAGGGCTATATGCAAGTGTAGCTCTAAAAAGCTGGCAGAAAGAGTTACACTGAGTGCACTGAAGGCAACTGCCTTACTATTCAGAACATGAAATTACAAAGGATTGAACTAGAAACATAGGATGTCCTATTTGTTTCAGATTAGGAAATGGGAATGTTTTCATTTGAAAAATTTGAAAATCAGTTCTTAAAGAAACTCAAAAACAAAACCAAAAAAACTAATACAGAAAACACCAAAAATTAGTACTCTAAAATAAAGCTGATATTGCTTTATTTTTGTCTTACATAAAAGGTGCTTTCTTAACAACATGAAAAAGACTATTTTAGTCTCAGTAGTTCAGCTTTTCCAGCAAACACATAATGAAATCTTTCTGCAGTTTTGCTTGGATAAAAGTCCAGCATAAAGCACCATCTAAGCCATATTTAATATATAACAGTAAATTGATCTTCAGTTGAATAATTGTATGTGAATCTTGGTTAAAGATAATTTTTATGAGCGAGATATAATGAAGCTAAAAATCAGTCTTGAAGTAGAAACAAGGATCTTACATTCAGCAGCAACAGGGAACACTGCTGTACTAAATTATCATTCCTTTTATCAAGTACTGAGATTGTAATTCAGTCCTGAATGCAGTTTATGGTATCAGCAGAACCTTCTGATGAAGTCAAGTTCCATGTATTATTGGATATGTTAACGTTAGGGTTACCATTTTCTATGTATTTTCCACATTATGTTTTGCTTGGTTTGCTAATCAGAATGAGTTGCTTGTGCAGAGGAGGGTCAAAGCTAGCTATAGTCAACTACATACATCATTATCAACATTATTGATTCTTGAAGTGGATTTTTATTTTTCTCTTCTATTTTAATATGTTATTATTATTGATGATTATGTGAAAAGCAAAAGGTAGAAGTTGATTTCCCAATTAACTTTATTCATGCAAATATAGTCAGTAGAGTTAACATTAAAATCTCCATTAGCCTCAGCAATACTACTATTGATGGTTTCATAGAATATAATGTTAGATGTTGATTTACAGAGTATATATTTGTTTATAAAATACACATGGAAGCAGTCTCATACTAAAATCTCAATAACTTAAAAGTGGGCATATAGTCACATGTTGTTAAAGATTAGTGTCCTCAAATGTTAGGAGTAGTTAAGAACTGGAACAGGACAACTAGTGAAATATCTTTTATTGGAGAGATAGATTAAAAAATATATCAGCATACACATATTCTTGCTTCAGTTAAGAAAAATGAATTTGATGACTTTATACACCTTGTGGATTGTTTCAATCTTACATCACTAGGAACTGAAATATGTTGTAGACATCAGTTGCTAAATACTCATTAATTCAATAGTGCTAGCGAAGCCTTTAATCCACTTCTCTGTATCCGTTTAGAAATAGCCTAGAATTTTAAACTTCTTACTCTTAGTCTAGTAAGTAACTATTCAGAATGAATTGCAAATTTTTCCTGGACAGTACTCTATCTGGAACTGTTACATCATGGTGAAGAGATGACATATTTTACAAATCTATTTATTAGGAATAAAGATCTAGAAATACTGTTTTCTCAGCTGTAGATGAAAAACATAGCATAAATGGTAAGCAAAGTCTCACTTTAATATGCACATGTTTAAAATTTGTAGTACAAGTAATGCTTTATTTTAAGTAAGCATAAAAAGATCTTGAAGTTACTGTAAATGCACCATTTCTCTGAAAAATCCTACTGATATTAAAGTCTGGATGTCCAGAGAGGATCTTCATAATTCCTGGCTTTATAGACAATAGCAATGGATGGGAAGGGTTTGGGATTGTTGGTTTTTTGGTTGGGTTTTTTTTTTCTTTAAACCAGGAAGTCTTATATTCTTAATCTTGTATAAAAACAAAGGCATCAGTAAAATTAACATCACATCATCAAAAAAAAACCAAACAAAACCCTAATCCCAAAACACTAGTCTTCTTCATGTGAAAAGATGGATGCTGCAATACCTCAATATTTGCCTAGAATACCTAGAATATACTCTGGAATGCAAAACGCTTTTATTCAGAAGTATTTTGGTAGCTTTACCAAACATACAGGCTTCTAGAAAATACCAAGTGCCTAAGAATACATGCAGATATTGAATATATTACTCTTCTTTCTTTACAAATGATATGAAGAACATTTTGGAAGGCAAGAAAATATGAATACAGAAAGAGAGATGAGAAAAGGTGCTTCACTTGATCACTGTCTTCAGAAATATAGATGTAATATTTTATTGCTTTGTGTGTAGTAAGTAGTTTAAATTAATGCTTTCCTAAAAATGACTGCAGTCATCAGATTACATTTACAAGCATACAGACCGTCTCAACAGCTTCATCTAGCTTGAAAATAGGAAGCTTATAAAATCAATGATCATGTACAAATAGTCTGCAAAAAGAGATAAAACAAAACAAAACAAAACAAAATAAAACCAACTATAAAATTAGGTGGTTTTGAAAAAAAAAAAAAAAAGTTAAAATATCGAAATACGTATTCTTCTCCACCCAGAAATTGCAGTTCTTTAGGTCAAATCCTACTAAATGTAAGAAGGTCACACATACTATGAAACAAAAGGAAAGATAAGTAAATCTGTGATGGTTCATTTTGTGGACGAACAGATTTAATATATATAATTATAATGGTTTTCACCTATTAAGCCTCCATCTGAAGATGGCAGATTACTACAGAACTAATTAAAAAAATACCAAAGGTACATAGGCACTTAACTCATTACCGTCAGCTTCAGTAAGGGGCCTAAATACCTGTAAGAATCTATGCTCAAGTGTTAAGTTCCTATCAGATCTAGAAAAAAACCCCTCTGAAATGTAATTCTTCTGACAAGGGGTAATGGGTTCAAACTTAAACAGAGGAAGTTTAGATTAGATATAAGGAAGAAGTTCTTTACAGTGAGGGTGGTGAAGCACTGGAATGGGTTGCCCAGGGAGGTTGTGGATGCTCCATCCCTGGCGGTGTTCAAGGCCAGGTTGGACAGAGCCTTGAGCCACATGGTTTAGGGCAAGGTGTCCCTGCCCATGGCAGGGGGGTTGGAACTAGATGATCTTAAGGTCCTTTCCAACCCTTACGATTCTATGATTCTATGATTCTATGATATTATTTTCATTGGTTTGTGCTTAGGAAGACCTAATGTGTTCTTTATCTTATGGTATTTTGCCCTTTCTCAAATACATTTTCCCTGAGGTGTCACCATCTAGTCCACCCTTGAGCTTATAGCAGGATATCACCAACACTGCATCAAGTCAGCCCCCTGGCTGGCTCCAAAGGTGGAGATGGCATAACTGCTGTAGGTAACCTGCTGCACTAACTTCATTGAGAAATTCCCAGCCAATTGGGCCTTTGGCCAAAATTCCCAGTCTTCCTGCACAATAGGGGTAGTTTGTTCTTGAGATCCAAACACATTTTCCTTTGAGATCAACTAGGTCTCCTCACACTGCCTGTCTCCACCCTCCTGGCACATTTGTATCTTTATAAAGTCTCTTATAATTTAAAAAACTGGAAAAAAAAAAGTCTAGAAATACAATGTTAATGTCTAGCACTTTTGCAAAAAATATTCAAGAGCAGTTTCTCTCAGGGAAAATATCATCCCTGGACTGCTGCCAAGGTCAGTTCCAGTTTGGATTATCTACTGTACATGTGCCTGGAATTCAGTGTAGCCTCTTGCAGGGGTTGCTCTAACATGCACATTAGCCTGCTCAGAAAATGATGATTGTTCTTGAATCAGTGATCTTTGCTCTCAGAGTTCATTTATGCATTGCTAAATTGTGCTCCTAATGGGGTTATGTTTTGTGATTGAGAATTACTATTTCTTGAATTACTATTATGTAGAAAGAATTATTTTAAATGTACTGTCTGCATAGGTATCTGGAAAACTGTGAGCAAAGAAAGAAGGCTTGGGGAAGGAAAAATACGGAAAATCTTTTTTCAGACTTCATAGTTAGAAAAAAAGGTCTTTACACAGCTGGTTTCCAGTAACAAAACAATGGTTATTTGCATTTTGGGATTTTCTGGGGATGGGAGAAACAGAGTAACAGAGGGTACCTTTCTCTGTAGCTAGCAGACTGTGAATCTTGGAGTCACAGTCCTACCTGAAATCCTGCACTGACCTCAAGGCACATCCAGACACATCTGCCCCAATAAGTATACCACTGGCACCCTGCCTTCACAATAGGGCAAGAAAGAAGATAACTACTGGCAAATCCCCATCTTGTGTTCAAGAGTACTCAAGTTTCTGAGTAGTTATCAAGGGATGGGTCCAGGAGCCAGTCTAGACTTCTAGTCTGCTAAATTGGGAACCGCCTAAAGCCAGTCAGTAGGATATGAGAGGTTCAACAGTATTTCCAAAATCTTACCACACTTGAGAAGTAACTACCTTAAAATTATATATCTCTATCTCTGTCTCAATCTCTATAGATATAGATGTAGATGTAGATGTAGATATAGATATATAATCTGCATTGCTGAGATTTCTTCTAGCACTAATCATATAATTATGCAGAGTGCCTTTTTCAAAATATCCTCACATTTTAGAGCATTTTACTGGTAAGTAAAAGTATCTCCTGGACCCTGTCTGGATATTCCTAGAGCGCATTTAATAAAGGAAGGCTGAACACTACATATAGTGAACTCTGTCTGTACTGTAGACCACACTACAGTGAATATGCTTATTTGTGTATAAAGATTACCTTTGTGCCAGTTAATGTTTTGGGGAAGAACTTAAATATCTGCTGTTACTCTGAAGACAGAAGTCTGCTTCTTTCAATCATGGCTGCATTCTGGAATTAACACAAGGCTAATATGCTAGTGCTTAACCACTAGCTTACAGAAGTACACTCACTCTTTCTCTGGAAATATCCTTTATAACAACTGCAACCTATGCAAGTTGGGATGTGCCCAAGTCAGGTTACAAGTACTCTCTAAGGGTTCAGTAGCATTATGATGCAGGCAGTTCCAGCCATTCCTTAAGAAGTTACCCTGATCAAGTCTACACCATGGAGTCTATGATGATATTTTCTGTTTGATTTTACTCTGTATGAATGAGTTTTTGGCATGAAAACTATTTACCCATGCCAGGATATCTCTTGGCATGAAGACCATATTAAGGTAACTACAATGCTTCTGGCACACAGCCTTAATCTTCAAGGTGTCACACTATATTGAGTCTGAGCAATACTAACACCCTGTACAGCACTGCAGGGCATACTGTAGATGTTACATACCTAAGCAACCTCTAAAACGTGGATTCCTGGACTTAGCAACTGATCTACATTTTTTATTTTGTCAAGTGAAGTGTAAAGGAGATGTGTATGTCCTTTTACAGATCTAACTATAAGTATAATGACATGAAGAGCAGAGTAATGAAAAGTAATTGACGATGTAGAAGAAAGCAAAATTACATAATATGAAATACCATTGGGAGTGTTCCATTTCAAAGATTGTTCTTTATTCCTTAATAATTATTGAAAGACACTTTGAGGTTTAAACTGATAACATTCCTGCTCAATTTATCTTCAAAAATTATTTTTATCCTTTAAAAAGACTGAGAACGAAATGATCTATACATATACATTTTTTTAAACAATAATTTCTAAAAAGTACACAAGTTCAGGGGAGTCATTCATGGCTTGGTTTCCTTTTTGTCTATTGTTAATCATGATATTATTAATAATAAAAAGGAATTGTGATTTTTAGAGAGGAAATTGCTCTGTGCAAAATATTGCTCTGATAAATGCCTGCTCTCTCTTTTCTGTCAAGAGGAATGCCCTCAGTTTTAATGGGTAGTGACATTCCCAGAAAAATGGTTAAAATGGATTGCTTTATTTTGGAGGAAGTGAACAATCTTTCCTTATTTTCCTGCCAAAAAAAAAGTTTATATGACTCTCCATGTCACCATCCTTTGGGTACATTCAGACCTTGCATAAGTGGATAAATAGGAGTTAAGTTAATGTAATGAATAAGCTGAAGGTAATTATTGAATTAATGAGGTAGTTGCAAACTAATCAGCTCAATAGAGTTAGACCATTTAAACCAGGTCTGAATTTAGCCTGTTTTGTTTAAAGAAATCTTAGAAATAATCTGAATCTAAAACAAACACCCAATCAAAAAAACACCCAAAATGTAATAAATAAATAAATAAAAAATGTAATTTTGATGATAATAAATATCTATGGCAAGGGCCACATGTTTTCTTGATGATTATCTTCTTGGTATTAATGTTTAAGGATTTTTAATTTTTTTTTCTTTAATTAGACTCATTTATTTTCAGTGTCTGTACTCTACACACTATGATTTCCAGGATGAATCTGCTTGAATCCAAGATGTCTCTGAACTTAGTTAAAGTATTCATTTGAAAAACAGGAAAGTGAAACTTTGTCTTTTACCCACTCAAAGTGCTCCTTTGCCTTTTAACAAACCAAAGCAAATGTTTAAAGTAGGATATGTACATTCACTCAGAGGGAAGTAACATAAAAAAGAACTACAGAAACTGAGGTGCAAAGGAGAAAACAATTTATGAATACATGCAAGAGCTTTTCCTTCTCCAAGTAAATTTCACAATATTTAAACATGCCTTTCAGCATTAGCAGTAGACTAATTCCATTATCATAATTTATTAACCAGATCTTTTGTTCTATGTAGTAATGCACTGTTTCCATGCTGTGTATATTTTATCCTGTGACCTAATTTGAGTAAAAGGAAACTCTTATAACTCCTTTGTTGTAATGAATAAAATGTTAATGAAGAACTACAGAGAAATCCCCTCTGCATTAGTTCCTTATTCCCAGGAACATCATCATAAATTTGTTTGCCTGGTTCTGACAATGGTAGTGATGTTAAAGCTGTGGAGAAGCAATAGTTACACTAAATGGCTCTGATGGAAAAGTTAAAGATATTCAAGGCACTGTCATGAGGGATGGACTACAGGCAGCTATCTTTTGGAGGAAGAACCTGATGGATTTGGCCACAATCCAATTTTTTTTCTTTTTTCTTTAACATTTATTATTTGCATTGATAAATGCACTATGAGATGCCTTTTCAGAAAATGTAAATTAAAAAAATGAGTTGAAAATAAAGAGTTTTTTTTCTTCGGTACATGGAAAATTGTAGATTAGTGCACCTCTCCACTGCCTATTGGTTATATTATTCAGTGATTTCTGGCGAAGATGTTGTGGTAGACGTATTAAATTTAAAAAATATAAATCATTATGTGTTTGCAATGATTGCAGATTAATTGTTAGTAACTGAATCATATTTACTCTATTAGAAACTACCAGGTACTGTCAGCCTTTACAAACTTTAAGACTTGATGGAATGTTAAATCATATAGGATGATGGTATTCCACCTAAAGTTCAACTTCTACTACGAAATAAAATATAGACTACTTATAAATCTTTTTCTGCCTACCTTGCCATTATTTTTACAGAACTTTGAAAATACGAATTGTCGTTATAAACTATACTAATTTATGGTCTTATAGTTCAGGATTTGTTTCAGACAGCTCTTTGGAACTGAGGTGTACTCCAGGGCTGAGGCACTCATACGCCTAAATGTCAGAGAATTTGTTATTTAGCCTTCCCTGCAGATTAATAAGTTCATTTTAACACCAAAGGGTTCTTTAGAAAGATACGACCTACAGGTCATGTCACTTGCTTTGCTGTTATAATCATAAAAATACTTTTGCAATTTTCTTACTACATTTTAAGATCACAAATTAAACAACACTCTTTCTTTAACTTGGAGGTAATTATGCCTTCTGTTTTTCCAAGATGGAGAATTATGGGCATGAAGACTAACAGTTCAGACAGATAAAAAATCTTCTCTGTAAAAAATTGGGTATGGACCTCTATCTGTTGTACAGTAGCATTTCATGTTGCTGGTCTTAGTCTGTGTTAGAGGAGCAGTGCTCCAAACATAATAAACACGAGTGACAAAATGGATCAGCTTGCATGTAGCTGTTTGCCTGCCTCTGTTCCTCTCATTACAGCATGATTTCAGTGGGTCTTGGGTTTCCTTACTCAGCACAAGTGACTTGTTCTGTTCCAAAATAACTGTGTTGGCTGTGTCTCTTCAAGAGAGACAGCTTTTACTCTGTATAATCTTTTCTTCATTAATCTTTCTTTTCAATATGTCAGAATCAAACAGTAAGTATACATTACTCAGACTTTTATAATACAAATATATTTGATATGTATATAGAAAATTAAATATTAGAATAAGGATAGTATTTTTACGCTGTCATGAAGGTTTCCTTTAACTGCATATGCTCATAGTAGCAAATTATACACCATGTTTTTTCCCACTTTTCTGACAAATTCTTTCCTCAGATTGGAATCATAATAGGTATAAAACATAGTTGTTACATGAAAATGTTGAAAAACAAATTCTCTTCATCTGCTGTGAAATCAAAACAATCCTGTTGATTCAATATCTGTTGAAAAGTCTGTGTTGGGTGTCGGAGGAGTGTTCATCACACCATCAGTGGAGAGGGGATATCACAGCAATGATTGATAGTTATCCAAAGCTTGCTTTGCAAGTAATACCACCCCTCCTATAGCTCCTTTAGGCATGCCCTTAGTAAAAATCCTTAGATTATTTGGAGTGATATGTCTTAAAAAAAAAAAAAAAAGAATTTAGGTTCTTAGCTAACGATTTGCGCTGTGCTTATCTTTGCACTCCTCTCTCTGGCAGCAGTTGCACACAGTAACTTTTTCCCCTTCTTAAATATGTTATCCCAGAGACACTACCACCTTTGTGGATGGGCTCAGCCTTGGCCAGCAGCGGGTCTGTCTTGGAGATGGCTGGCATTGGATCTATCGGACATAAGAGAACATAAGAGAAGCTTCGAGCAGCTTCTCACCCAAGTCACCCCTATACCCCCTCGTGCCCACTACCAAAACCTTGCCATGCAAACCCAATACACCTTGTTTAAAATTCATGCATAGTCATTAATTCTTGTGGCAAACAGCAGAGTTTGTCTTAAACAACTTCCCTTCCCCCCATTTTTGTGACCGTTTCCATTAGTTTATATATACAAAAATCAGCGCATATATTTTTCTGTGTTCAAATTAGCAGGCTACACAAGCCAGACTCTCAGTACTTCTCTCGTGATGGGTTTTTAGTTAGGCCAATGATAATTCAGTTGGATTGTTTTTAAGGAAAGTGAGTTAAGCAAGTATTCCAGAAGAATGCTCATGGTATCATATATGAATAAATGAGTCTCTGCCTTCATCAGAAAGCTTTTCTTGGTGCATCCTAAGTTTAGTTAATACACCTAGGTCTCTATGGCTATGTCTCCAGCATTAAAAGTATCTCTTTCCAGAAATAAACAAGTATGTCCAGACTAAGGATTCAGGGCTATTCCATTCTAGACTGGATTTGGTATGCCTTCATTGAACAGTCCTTAACCCACAGTATGTGTCTTAATTTTTTTCTTTTTTTGGGGGGGGAGGGAGGGCTTTTTTTCAGCCCAAAGCATCTGTGTATTAGGGTTATGTCATAGTCAACAAGATTAATGCTTTTAAAAGGCACTATTGAAGACATGTCACATACCTCAAGAACTGATACGAAGACATACAGAGTGCTTAATAGAACTGCTGTAACAGCAATGGAGGTGCATATATAAGATGGGGTGAGCTAAATTTCGTGTTCTGTAACAGTTGCAGAGTATAGCCTCTGGAGTGACTTGAAAATATCTTAGCTCGCAAGCTAATTATTTTATGCCAAGCCATAAGCAATGCATTTTGTGTTGTAGGTGAGCTTTATCAGCTCATGAACTTACTGCTTATAGCAGTTGTTCTTGCTATTAGTCTTTCAGTACTTTGAATTCTTCCATTCCACTTCTATTACTCTAATCTGATTTGTCATTATTTCATGTCATATGATATTCTGATCCTTTATCATCAATATTTCCCAGCTTTATACCATTGGGACATTTCATTAGGAATCTCTTTAGTTTATATTCCAATGAAATGTATGTAAAAGTATATGTCAGCCTGTCTGCAGCCTGGTACATTAAAAGCTCACTCTATCTCATCACAGGAAGTATGTTCTGGTTTGCTGTCATTTCAAATGCCATGATGACTTCTGCAGTGTTTCTGGCTTGAAAGTGTGACAGAGCCTCATGGGGATATTTACTGGGCTGGAATGTGTCCAGGTAGATTTGGCACGGTTACATTCCCACCTTCAACATCTTCAATTAGTCTTTTACCTCCATACTGGACATTACTGCCATTTCTGTAAGCTGAAGTAATGCATTTATCTTTGTACTACACCTACTTTAAGTTCTAACTCATGTTCTCTGTGAAGTGACCACTTTTTGGACTTGTGTTTTATCACACAATGTTGAGGGAGAGGGTTTCAAAGGTTTCATTCAGCTTGTCTTTTAGCAATCCTTTTTATACTTTTATATCTTGATCTCTGAAGTTTCATTCTTTGTAATCAGTTCGATTTTCTATTCTTTGTAAGTTGTCCATGGAGCCTTTAAATTTCCTTTTATAGATGGTTTATCATCTGGTTATACCTAAAAGCCTTCACTGCAATCTTTTTCTCATAGTTTGGAGCCATCTCCACCTTAAGAGTTTTGCTGGTTTTTTTAGTTGATTTATAGTCCTCCAAGTTTATCTATTTTTTAGTTTTGGAAATTAGAATATTAATTACAGTTCTGCAGTTATTCAGTCTTCTAATTTGAGCAAAACTAATACCTGACTAAGAATAAATATAAGATTTTATGTCTAGATTCTCTGTAATGTCTTCCCTCCTTGCAAAAACAAGTCAAAATTATCAGTGTCTGTTGGTTTAGTGATTATTTACTGAAGAAATGTTGGCCATCATCTCCAGATTATCTGAACCCTACTGTTGTTCATAGCATGCATTTTAGTTCCCTCTTTAGACTTTCACTGTTCACTGTACATATATGTACATGTACATGTATGTACATGTTACACTGTACATGTTCACTGTAATGAATATATTACAGTATTTCACCATAATACTAATGGTAACTTATACCATTAGTATTTACAACTACCTCAATATTTTTGCCTTTATTGCTCCCTGACACAGACAGAACAGATTTTTGATAGCTGTGTTTCAGTACTGTGTAATATTTCACCAACTTTTTGGTTTCACTACAGCCAAGATGGCTTTGTAGCATTCATTTTGCTGCAATAATGTGTAAGTAACAAGTAGGAAGCATAGTGAAATGGATGTGAGCAGTAAGGCTGGTATTTATTATGTTTAGTGTTTATACATTTTATTCCTCTCTCTGAAAATATATATAGTCTCCTAGTTGTCTTGTTCGTTTTACATTAGTAAGCCATTCTATTGCTACATTTTTATTCAAAAATAAAAGAAAATATCTTCTGAAAGCTTTTCAAGTATTAGAACTTTCATGGATCAGTTAAGGTTCTTCTTTCTTTTAATCAGAAACTTTACTTTCAAAACCATATATGTGTTAGTTTAACCTTGGTACATATGCTTAGCTAGAGGCTAAGAAAAGAAAGGTTCACTATTAAAAGACTCATTAATCAGCTTAAAATCTGATGAATAATACTTTACAACCTCTTTGACATATGGTAGGATTTGCAGCAAGTTTGGCATAATGGTTTCACTTAATAAACACCTGATTAGCATTGTTTAACAGGTTTGGATTGCATGGAAAACAGTAAAATGGCCTCATTCTATCTAGTTAGTTCCTCATTAGCAGCCTTATATTCGCTGTGTTTGACAGACTGTATACCAGCTTTGACACAAGGTGACCTCTTGCATGGGCCTGTTCATCACCTTCAGTCTGTCATAAATGGAGTCAGTATAAATGTCAATATGAATGTGCCATCACTAGAGATTTTTGAGAATTAGAATCCATCTGGTATCATAAAGGTTATTTTTTCAACCTTATCATTACAGACATGATGAAATTATATCGAGTAGCAGGTAAAAATGTAAGGAGATTAAGGCACAGTAAAATGTCTGGGTGGAGACTTTTATTTAATAGATGTTGTAAAAGCTTAAAGTTTGCAGTATGTAGCTCATTTCAGAAAGTAGAGAAAATGTATCGTAGCTTGTGAATGCATTGTTCTTAAATTTTAAACAAATACGAAAATATTTATTCACTTAAAGGCTTTGGGAAATTCTTTACTACTAAAATTTCAATAAATGTATTTCTAAAACATATTCTTTTTTTTCTTCTTTGAAGAGTGATTAGTTCACTCATGAAGAGTGAACTCAAGAGTTCATTCACTTTATTTCCTAACAGTGGGAGTTATCCAGGAGCTAATCACATCCAGTCCTGGTACAGGGTCAAGAGGACAATTTTAACTTAAGTAAGTGGAAAGTCTGACCTAGTAGAGCTGGTCTGCAGTACGAACTCATCCTAACTCCCCGGTTTATACTCAATCTAACAAAGCATAATATGATATCAGGCAGCACAGTGGTCATAGAAGATTAAAGTCACCACCACATGGCACACATACAGAACATTTATAAGGTACGAAATATCTCCTGCAGACCTACTGATCGAAAGTCCTGTGAATTTGGTAAACACAAAAATCTTACCCCAGTACTAGCTTTTGTCATGAAAACTCTGATTAAAAATTCTGTCATCTTTTGTAAGTTATTTCCAAACTAAACAAAACTGTTTCTGGAAATATGATGATAGAATATACAGTTGAGCCCATTCTGGCTGCAGTGCAAAGCACAACAGTTATAGGCACTTCCTACAGAAATTATAGTAATCATCTAGTAAATTGGTGAAGACAGTAGTCATCAGAAAAATCTGGTGGCAAAAGCAGGCACACAGGGAATATAAAAATAAGTTCTGAGCTCTCCTTGGCCACCAAGCCCAGTCCCCGTAGGAGACCATTACCTTCCATCCTACAGCTGTCTACTCTGCTGTCTCTCCTGAACAAGCGGACACTACAGAGAGAGAGAAAAAAAGGAGAGTCGATATCTAAAACAGAATTATTGAAGACAGTCTTCTCAGAACTGGGAAAGAAAAAATAAAAACAGCAATGCAATTCAAAGCCTAAATCAAAATTTACTTACTCAAATATTCATTTCCTCAGAAGTCAGTATTGTCATTCCTCCATTAGATATATACTGACTTCTGCCCAAGAAAGTATTCAAGTATATGCTGTTTCTCAAATGTCTGTGTAGAAATCTAGAAGAGCTGTACATAAAATAAAATGGGAGGGGGGAGAGGGGAAATACCCCAATGCAGGAAGTGAAGATGAACTCGATATGATCTTATGAGGATTTCCTTGTATTCTTTGATGTGGCACTGTGAACTCCAGAAAAAGACCTGGAAATTCAGTACATAAGATCACGTTGCCCAAAACTTAAAGTACACCATTTTATCTCACAACAGTGATTGCTTCAGCCTTGAGGAGCCTCAGTATCATCAATAATTTTCAGGAATTCAGCCTAAGAGAGACAGTGTCAAGAATGGTCACTGAATCCTGCTTTTCTTTGTCTACATGATTATTTTAATTAATGTGATTGAGATTAATTATCTTAGTAAGGTGGATATCATGGCCCAATACATATGATGAATTTGCACAGCACTTTGCCTTCAAGTTCATATTATTTCCTACTGTTTTGTCTATCCATACAAATCCATAATTGTTGATGATTTCCTACAGGTAGGTCTAATATCAGAGTAAATATGTACTAAAGAATTAATTTTCACAAAATATTTTGAGACAAGAGTTACCTAAGAATAGTCACTCCTAGAACATATAAAACAGGGAAAGTTACCCAATTTGAATCTGGGATACAAATTTAAGTATGGGGTATTGTCTTGGATGTCTGTTTTTTAACGCCATTTTAATCTTTCACTACAGGGACACAATTATAATATAAGAAAATAAGTCCATTTACATGGAATCTAATGATTATTCACAACGCTGACCTTTCAATATAGCAGTTACATGTAGGATTTATTACTATTCAGCAATTAATACAGAATTATTCACAAACTCATATGTAAGTTCCTAAAGATGCTTTACAAAATTCAAATTCAAATTTACAAAATAACACGGAACACCTAGGCATGTATCCCTTTGGAAGTACTCCTAAAGGCAACTTTCCTGCAGTGTTAGCCAAAGAAAGTTGCAACAGATACATTGTTGTTGAACACAGTCTTATACTTTAAGTAATTCTTTCTGACAGGTCATAGTAATATAGAAGAGCCAGTTGAGACATAAGTTTATTTAGTCATGTCCATTTATACACATCAGACAAGAAGCTGACCTTGAAAAAAACACATTTAAATGGGTTTTTTATGATTTCCACCAGCTGAGGACTGAACCCCTGATTTTTTAGTCTAGTTTGTAATTGCTTTTAGAAATTACAAAAGTTAACTCAATGACATAATTTTAAGGACAATGATTTGATCTTAGTAAAAAAATATATATATTAAAGGAGAGGTTTGTCATAATTATTGTAACATCTATCACAATCAGTGGAATCCAAAGTCCTTTTAGAACACATATTAATGCTAAAGATGTTAGTTCACACAGGACTATTCCAGTTCTTGATTAGATAAAAAGGGATGAAATAATAGAAACCGTCGTTATACTGTTTGTGGAGTTGATACAAGAAGGTGATTCCATGTTCACCACTCACAAATTTACTCAAAACCTAAATATTCCATTCAAAGTTATTTTTATGAAATTGATATGTTTTTAGATGCTTTCAAGGTAATTTTCCACTATCCAAAAAATTTGATGAAAAGCAATAAAAAGTAGCTTCCATAGATTAAGGAATTTTAATATATATACATTATTAATATAACATATTCTAAAATTATTATAAGTAAATTTACAAATGAAAATTTTTAGATTTCATTTTATTGTTGTTCACATTTCTATTTCTTCTTCTTGTTCACACGCTAGTGGAGAAGCCTAACCAAAAAAGTAAAACAGAACAAAGTAAATATTTCAGTTTAGATATCAGAAGTTCAGAAGTTTTCAAATTGTTTCTGAAAGAATTTGGGAAATTACGTTTCATTTTCATTCTTTTGTAACTCCACATTTTTCGTGTTGTGCTCATCAATATGAGAAATCACCACCACATTATTTTATCTGCAAATAGTTGCATCACAAGTCACTGTCACTGTGAATGACAATATTTTCATATGTGATTAAATTATATGTTTCTACAATAATAAATCACACGATTAGTTAGGAACATTTTCCCATTTACACCAACACATAATTGTACAATTGATTATGTGAATAGACCTGATTTTCTTATACTGGAGGCTATTTGGACACCTGACTATGGATAAATAAATAATCTTAAAAATCTCCTGTTGAAAGGAAATACAAAATATTATCTATGGTCTAAAATCTTAGCTATGGTCTAAAACTTTCACCAGTGTTAACTGTTAACTGTGAGAGGCAGAAAGGCTTAAATTAACCTTTTTTTTGTACATTCATTTTGTATGATTTACCTTCAAGATATAAGCAGAAAGTTGCATATTTTCACAGCTAACAATATGCAGCATTTAAGTAATAATATTTTATCCAGTGCACATATATTTAAACGTTAATTTTACACCCATATTTTCTTTCTTAATATCAATTCTTTAGTATTCATGCAAGATAGAGAAGAATAACACAAAGTGAAGCAAAATCTTTGGTCCAGATACATTTAAGATTTCAGTTCACATTGCTCATGACTTTTGGCTTCCCTGAGATGCAGTTGCTATATGCAAACACATTAATAAGAAGTGAAATCCTAATGGTCTGCTGTTTCTTCAATCAAGCATGAATTGAATAGAGAGAAAGTATGAACAAATACTGATGTCAACAAGAACACCTTTTTTTTTAGTATTCCTCTTAAAACCAGAGAAGTATGAAAATAGTTCATGTACATAACTAATTTTTCCATCCTGACATTCTTTCACATCAACTATTTTCATATCATTAGTGTATGTAATTCAATTTATATCCACTCATTCAAGATCAGTCAAGGTACAAGCCCCTTGCACAAGTCTAGCTGTGTTTCCTGATTTTTTTCTAATTTTTTTCTGTTTGTACATCTTTTTTCTCCATTTCTCTGCCATTGATTATTTCAAGTTTTTTCTCTAGCAAACATTCCTTTTAAATGTTCTTGTTTTAAGGGTATCTCTTACTAAACATTAAGAATAGCTGCAGTACAAGCACCTACCAAGAACGTTTTTAAAAGTATTTTTATTTCTTAATTATTTTTTTGCTTATGCCTCACTGTTCTGTGGAAGTCAAATGGTTTGTAACATGCATAGTATTTAAAGTAAAATGTGGCTGTTCAGATGTTAAACTTCAGTTTTTACAAAATAATACCCATCAATCTAGTGCTTAAAGAAAATATGGATAGCTAGTTTAAAAAAATTATGTCTTGTCAATTTCTAAGTACCAGCAATATGTTTCAGTGCAGAAGTTACTTTTGAAAGTGTTAAAAACTTTTTGTATTTTTAATTTCCATACAATGTCTTTACCATTGATTCATCAGTTTTGCTATAAGGTACAGAATAAAACGTGAAATATAATCAGCATTTAATAAAAATAGAATTCAAGTTCTTACTAATGTGATATCTTTTTTTCCATGAAGCCTGTAGTCGTCCATCTTGAACCCAAAGCATGCAGGAAGACATAGGTAGAAGTATATTAAATCTGACAAATGACCTCCCATGTGAAAAAGACGAAATAAAGATTCATTCTCCATGTTTGTGAGATCATTTTGATGAAGGGAAGACTAATTGAGGATGACATATAGTCTAAATCTAATTCAAATCAGCATTTTTACATGAAGACTCATCACATTTCCAATGGTACACTCTACTGTAAAACAGCTTAGTAAAGACATTCTGAATTTGATTCTGGAAATTTTTTTAAATGCTTCATCAGAACTGACATTTTTAGTGGTAATGAGTTTCCAATCTTAGTATTAGTACAAATGAGATATCTGTAGTATTTCACATCTTTTACAAGAAGAAGGTCTTACAGTGAGTCCAGAGGACAGCCACAAAGATGGTCAGAGGGCTGGAGCACCTCTCCTGTGAAGACAGGAGGAGAGTTGAGGTTGTTCAGCTTGGAGATATGAAGGCTCAAGGGAGACCTCAGAGCAACCTAAACCCCAGTACCTAAAGGGGGCCTACAAGAAATGTGGAGAGGGACTTTTTACAATGGCATGAAGGAATAGAACAAAGATTAATGGCTTTAAACTGAAAAGGTGTAGATTTAGATCAGATGTAAGGAAGAAAATCTTCATTATAAGAGTGGTCAGATACTGGAAGAGATTGCCCAGAGAAGCTGTGGATGCCCCATTCCTGGAAGTGTTCAAGGCCAGGCTGGATGGGGCTTTGAGCAACCTGATCTAGTGGAAGGTGTCCCTGTCCATGGCAGGGGGGTTGGAACTAGGTGCTCTTTAAGGTCTATTCCAATCCAAACTATTCTATGATTCTATAATGCCTTCTTAATATAATTGAGTCTCATGTTTCAGAGAAAATTGCAACTAGTATGTGGTTGTATGTAGAAAATGTGCAGGAAAAGTGCAAATACGGGACTTCTTCCTGTAAAAACAAATCACCTTGAAATTATTACGATGTTAAATTACAGATTTTTTTCACTGGCATTCACAAAATAATCATGTAAAAGAACAAATAATATTACTATTTCTTTAAAAAATGAAAAAAAGTAATATTAACACCCACTTCTTCATAACTTATATCGTAAAAATTCTTTGAGATCATTACTAATGTAACACTAACTTAATAGTTGATTTTCATCAGGAGACTCACATCATCTTACACCATTAATTTTGCTTTGTTAATAGTGCAGATTACAGCTTGTGGATGTAATACATACTATGAAAAATCATGACCAGTTCTCACAGAAGGATGAAATTGCGTTTTGAAGACACTTGAAATTAAAACTCTGTGTAGCTTTGTACTGTGGGTGAGCAGGACAGAACATTTAGGATATTTGCTACCTTAAAGCACGGGTAATAGTCAACCATTTTGATTAAATTTACATGCAAACATTTTTATGTGGGGAAGAATGGTATAAACATAGCTGATAGTAAGATATTTTTATTTATAATACTTAATTTTCACTCACACAATGATCATTCAGCCTTCTCTCCAAAAATAAAATAATTTCAGGTTTCTCTAGTATAGCACTGCTTTAGAAATAGCTGAGTACTGCAATATGAAAATTTTGTTATATTACTAGTGAAATCCTTTTCCTTGAAAATTCTAGTCCTTTAAAACTGTTCCATAAAATTTGGGAAATTTACCATTCATATATTGACAAGAAAGCAGACAATAGTATTTAGAATCTCTGACTTATTTCAGGCATTGGACAGCACCACAGAAAAACTACGACTTAAATACTAAAAATTACTTTTAATTGAATGGCTTCTTCAGCATTATGGAAGACATATATAACTGTATCCTTACCAAAACTACTCTGTAAAAAAGGCAAAACAGGAGTATGACAGAGAAAATAAAAAAAAAATGGTCAATTCTGCCAGTAGTTTGTCAGCTGTGGATGATGCTCTACTGTGGCTGTTTCCCAGGCTATAAGCCCTAATGAAGCAAAAATCTCCTCAAGCAACAACTGGGAAGACTCCAGGTAGAAGACGGAGTAGACATGTGCTGTCATAGTTTTGGTCTTACGAAAAGATGATTTCCCTCTGGTGGGTCCTTAGTAACTGCTGTGAAATACTACTTTTACATTAGAATCCCAAAAATACGTACACTATATTCCACAGAAAACATGTGAAGATTTGAGATGATGCTTTTGGGACTGCAACTAGTGTGATTTTTTTTCTTCATCTTTATTTGTTTTCATCCCTTATGCAGAGGTACTCTTCTAAAAATAAAATAAATCAGTAAAATGAGCCTTTATTTCCTGAAATTGGAAGCAGAGCACAGATAAATATAACTCAGATAAACATGTCTAAAAAGATGATTTTTTTTTTTTTTAAACAAACAGTAATATTTGCTTAAAAATCATGTTACTTGACCTATAGATATCATCCTGGCATGGCCTCAGCAGTGTGCTTCCACTCATGCTGAACGAATTAAATGGAAAGAAATAACATTTAGTGGATATTTACTGAGTAACAGAAAGAAATTTCAAATTGCTCCAAGGTAGTTTACTTGTGTAGATATTTTCCTGTGTAAACACTTACAACTTCTGTCACCTTCCCATTCCACTAATAGCAACTTTGGATAAAAGGATGACAAAAGTAACACCGTAGTATGTAACTCAAGCTCTGTTGCTTGTAATGATCGAATTCTTCTTTTAAGGCTTCATTTATTCTTGACAGAAACAATTATGTGGAATAATTATATCAAAAGGCAGGTGGCATGTAGTGTTCAGTTTGGAAAGTAAAGAGTGTTGTTTGACTGCTACCTAGAACATTGAATAAAAGCTTATATAAACAGGCAACAACATTACATCTTTGTAATTTATTATTTAATTCAGGTATAGTAAGCACAGCTTAACTAGCCAATATGCAGAAATAATCCAAGCATAACCTTAAAGCTAGGGAGTACTTTAGATCTAGATCATCACCTACGTAAATGAAGAGATTCCAAAACATTTTCAGTCATGCTATTTGCTGCTGTATAGGATTCTATTGTCATTAATGCAATAAAAACACGAATGTATAAACCAGCCAATCTTATGCTCTGTAGTTGTCATATAATGAAAAAATGTATACTTTTACCTGTAGAAAGATAATTGAGTTAATACAATAAAAATTAACATATCTATATACAACCATATTGGAGAAGTGGTTTATTTTGGAATTAAAAAAAAAAGAAAAAAAGAAGAAAATTTTTTCAATCTACCACCCCATTTTTATTCAATGTTATTTCACAATTATTCATGTGCTTTATTTGTTATAATTGTAGGTAGAAGTAGTGAAATGTTGAAATAAAGGACTTTCCCAAAAGTAATGTTAGTGGTAAGTAATTTGGTTCTTTTGCAATGTACAAGAAACCAAAAAGAGGGAAGGATTGCTTACATTCACTGAAACTAAATATTAGCGCTCAAATTCAATCTTAATGTAAGCAAGAACAATTCCATTTAGTTTGACTTTATGGCACTGATGGCAGTACAAGAAATAATTCCCTATTTGTTGCACAATGTCACTAAAAGTACAAAAAGTCAAGGATTGTAAAAAAGATGAAATATTAACTGTTTTTTTATTTCTATGCATAAGGCAGAAAAGTGGAAATCTCATTTACAAAACTGAATTTTCTTCCTCAGTAACATTTCAATAGATTTATGTATTACATATAAATTCTTGACAGAATGCTGAATCCTGAGGGAAAAGAAAAACAGGAGTTAAAAGAATTGGTAAAATATAAAACATTTTTAAAATACCAAGCAAAATTTTATGGCTTTACTAGAGCCATCTCTGAAATCAGAATCATCAATGTATCTTTTTTGCTGATGTCTCAGTTTGAAAGATGGTGTCTTGCTATTCAGGAGGTCTGTTTGTCAAAGCACTAATCTCTGAGTTGGAAAGTACAATTTTAAGTTACCTTTTCTCACTAAAGAAGATCTGTTTCCTATATAAAAAGAAAACGTACCTTGCCACTTTCCAGTAAAGCGCTTTCCACTGTGCATTTTCCTGTGCAATAAATCCTTTTTTGACATGTGTAATCATTATTAACTGACTTCTTAGTTAATAACTGACTTTCCCCTTCTGCCAAAAAGAACTTTGGAAATTAATATTGTCTACTTGTCTACACAGCCACATTTGTAATTTTTCATGGACATATTAAAAGCGGAGTAGCAGTAGGACAACAGGTAATGGGTTTAAACTTCAACAGGGGAAGTTCAGGTTAGATATAAGGAAGAAGTTCTTTACTGTGAGGGTGGTGAGGCACTGGAACAGGCTGCCCAAAGAAATTGTGAATGTTCCATCCCTGGCAGTGTTCAAGGCCAAGTTGGGCAGAGTCTTGGGGGACATGGTCTAGGGTGAGGCGTCCCTGCGCGTGGCGGGGTGATTGCAACTAGATGATGTTAAGGTCTGTTCCAACCCTAACCATTCTGTGAGTCTATGATTCTATCAGTATAGAGGAAAGGTAGAAGAGTGGTTTATTCTTCCATGGGACAAAACTTAATGACAATAGACTTTGGCATGTGTTGGACCTACAGCTCTGATTCTTGAAGCCATTCCAGTGAGTACTGCTTTGACTCATAGATGATCATAGCTAGCTGTATGTGGAATAGCATACCTTATATTGCCGTATCTGTAGTCAGTGTGGAGGAAATCTGGGTGTTCTCATTTCACCTGCAGTGAAATCATAGAAGAATTATTTAGAACTTAGCTTCATCTAGACTAGTCTTTCGACACCTTAGTTTCTTTCTTTACCTTACAATATTTTTTAGCTTTTTGTTTCTGTAATATTTTGCTACATCAATTTTTCTCATCAACTCTACAAATGGAAATATAGCAGTTCAGATGTATTTTTGGAAAGGTCTGTTTTTTCTAATACCTAACTGTACACAGTATAGTTTCAATTTTGTTATTTTTTTCTCCAAATGTGTATTTCAAAATACAAACATACTCTGCTTTTTTACACATGTCCATGGTAAATACCAGTGTTGAAAACTTGAAAGTAATATTTCACAATGAATTTCAACATCAGCAAGTTATGTTAACATAAGTAAATCCGATGTCACCTAATTTAAACATTTTACTTGTGTTACATTTCACTGTATCTCGGTCTACAATAATTACTTTGGTTTACATTTGACATCTTACTGAATTACGCCAATTTCTTTCCTCTTTATTGGAGGAAAAATGTACCATGCATAAGCACTGCACATATTTTGCAACATCCAATTTATAAGATCGGTTTCCCCTAACATGTCTTTCTAATAATAACTCATGGAATCATAGAATACGAAGAGTTGGAAGCAACCCACAAGGATCAAGTCCAACTCCACACAGGGCAATCTAACACGGCCCCAAGATGGTATTAGATTGTTAATGTTAAACCATATACCTAAGATCATTGCCTAAATGTCTCTTGAACACTGACCTGGGGCCATAACCACTTCCCTGGAGAGTTTCTTCCAGTGTTTGACCACCTTCTCAGCAAAGAACTTCTTTCTAATATGCAACCTGAACTTTCTCTGACACTGCTTTATCAGCTTTACCGGACACCAGAGCGAAATGATCAGCACCTTCCTTGCCTCCCCACCTCATGAGGAAGTTATAGATAGCAATGAGGTGACCTCTCAGTCTCCTCTTCTACAAGCTGGATAAACCTAGTCTCCTCAGCACTGTTCATAAGTCACGCCCTCTAGTCCTTTCATCATCTTTGTTGCCCTCCTTTGGACACATTCTAATATTTTCATATACTTCTTACATTGTTAATCACAATATTGCACATAGAACTCAAGGTGAGGCCAACCAGTGCTTAGTATAGTGGTACAATCACTTATTTTGGCCACTTGGCCATGCTGTTCTTGTGATGTGCCACAGGATGTGTTGGCCGTTTTGGTCACCAGGGCACATCGTTGACTCATATTGAGCTTATGATCAATCAAAAACCCGAGCTCCCTTTCTACAGGGCTTCACTCCAGCATCTTGCTAGCAGGCTACACGTACATTCAGGATTACACCATCCCAGGTGCAGAATCAGGTATTTGTTCTTGTTTAACGACTACATATAATGATATACATATCATTACATGTTTATATGACATATTGTAACTTATCTCTGAATACACCTAGATGGTCAGTTTTGAAGAAGAAAAGGAAGAAATGGAGTTTTTTCTCATCTGTAAAACTGCAACAAAAATGGATGCAGGAAAGGACCTGGAATTCTGTATGAGTTAAACTGGAACTTTCCAATGTTGATGTTTTCCAACAGGTATTCCTAAAGAAAAATTTTATTTTCTGTATTCTAAAAACTATAAAATGCAATTCCACTAAACTTAATAATAGCAACAGCAATGACAACAGTAACAATAGCAATAACAATAATGAAATAACAAGGATATTTTCAGATGGGGGTATGAGGCACAGGATGCATATATGACAAGTTAAGAATTAATTATATTTGAAACTTTCACTCACTGCTGTACTGTTTTGAGAACTCTAGTCTTATTTCAAGTCATTAGAACTAGATTAAAAGACATCAAAATGTAGGAAATAAAAGAATACAAAACATAGGAAATAAAATTCATGATGAAGTGTTTGCCCAGCAGTACAGTCCCTTTTTGTCACCTAAAATCTAATAGAGCTTTTTTGAATCAAAAATTAATGTTGATCATACTTCAAATATACTTTTGTGTACATGTGTAGTGTTCCTCTTTCCTCCCACATATTCTCCACCTACATGTTTTTCAGTCTGCTCCAAGCAGCATTATACCATAGGTCTTTTTTTTAAATTGGACTCACAAACACATAATTGTATTTTAATGTGGTGCCTCACACAACATAAAGAAAGGTTATAGCCAGTTCCTCCCATGCAGAGTAAAACAATATGAAGGAAATGGATTGCAGCAGTATGGAAGTGTGGCTATAGTTCAGAAGCATGTGTTTCCAGCAGTAAGATCTTTGACCGCCCACCGTTGTTACACAACATCAGAGCGTTTAATGTCTTTCATCATCTACTCATAGCTTTCAGTTTCATTACCCTCTCTCCACTTCTATTTGATCATTTTTCCCATTAAATACTGCAGTGAGCAAGTTTGTTATACTTTTTCCATAGTATTCCCTCTCTTGCTTTTATATTACCTTTTCAGGAAAGTGGACAAAAGACCAAAAAGAAAAAGCACAGAATTTTAGACCTTACCACCATTTTGCATATGTGCTTTGAACTGCAGGAATAGCATTAATGAATACGTGCTTTCACTTTGCTGTTTTCTTTGGAGATTACTAGAAGATCATGTCTACCTGGCATCTTACATGAAATAGTTTTCTGTTTGCACAATGCTAGGAGTATATTAAAAAGACCTGTAATATTGCAGAATAAAAACCCAAAAACTTAGTTTCATATATATATATTCATATATATATTTCATATATATATTCTGCTATATAAATAGCAGAATATTCCATTTAAATAAATTGTATTTAGTGATACATTTGACCACATCTATTTTAATTTTCAAAAATTATACATAAATTCCATCTTATGCTTTCTGGAGTAACAGAACTTATTACAGCACACTAGAACTGTAAAGATCTGCTAAACTACTGAAATATCATGTCCATCCTTGAACAAGACATGTTTTTTTTGAACATGTTTTTTTAAGCTACTGCTTCTCTAACTATAATTTTATCACAACTATTTATATTGTAGTGGCATTTAAAATGGGCTATTTACTGTGTAAACAATTAAATATTCACTTCTTATTTAATAACGTATTCTGCCATCATTACATGTGCAGACCAGTTCAGTGGCAGGATACAGTTTCACAGTATTATGGGGAATTATGTTACAGTATGCAAAGTGCTAATTTCCTAACATTGTAATTAAAGTTTCTAAGTGACAAACTTTGGAAATTAGATGCAAGCCTCCAGTGTTTAAGAATGTCTGAATCATTTGCCATCATGCTTGAGTACCTTTTCTCCTCAAAGTATTCACTAAACTGACTCAAGGGGTAAGGGAGGGAGGGAAATTGCTTGTTTATTTTTCTTGGCTTTTCCTTTGGTGACTTAGAAGTATGAACATCGCGTATCTCAAAAGGTAGCAAATTTGCTGCCATCTCTTGTGAATATTATTGAAGGTACAACATCTACATTGTTTTAAAGGCAGAAAGAATTGGGGAAGATCACTATGAGAACAGGGGAAATTTTTGAGACTTTTTCCCCCAACATTTTAATGAAAATACTGCCAGCTACATTATTCCTAAGACTTTTAAGGCTTTTATAATTTTAAGGTTGAATGTAAAATGTCCTGAAAATAAATTTACTTAAACGGTTCAGTTTTCAGTGTGGTGGAGAATTTAAGATTTGAGATTTTTTTATTATTATTATTTTTTCCTTATTTCTTTTCCTTTCAGGTTCATAAGAACTAATGATATGTTATACCAGAGAAATTGTTTGAAACCAGAATAATTATTCTTGCCCACAACAGAGTTTTTGAGCATGATTCCAGTTCTATCAGAACCAGATTCTCAGAGGATAATTCAAATAATGTTCAAGGTCTCCCTATATAAAATGGTGACTGTCAGAAAAACATTACTTGCATGTCAATCAACTAGGTCAGTTTTCTAATAGCCAGGATACACAATGTGCTGCCTAGGAAAGGAAAACCTTTGTATTAGTACTTTTTATTCATGTAGGAAGTAAATTATCTTTATACACTTCTGCTGTCAGGGACATCAAAAACATTCATATCCTGGAATTAAAATATGGCCTATAATTTTTGCACTAGTATTACAAGCAAGAATTATTATTGCTATTACAGAGTTCTTCCATGTGCTAAAAAGAGGTTAGAATCTCTAACATCTATTTACAGATACCAAAATTTATATCTGACTTGTAATGATTTATAAGGGTTAGAGGAGGAAGCTTCAGCAGCTGAACCTCTGTATGGTGATCTTGTCCAGGGGCTTGCTACTTAGGAGACTATACTGTCTCTTTTGTAAAACTGGCAAATCTGAAACTCTCTTCTATTTTAACAGTGTCTTAGACTTCAGCATAAAAAAATACATGTTTTAGTAAAAAGCTCTCCAAGGGAACTAAATTACAAAAGAGAGCTGTACTTATTCACCAGGAACCAGTAACCCAGAAGCTTACTTGAAATTGATTAGACCGAAGTTAAAGTTTTCAGGTTGACTTCTGTAAAGCAAAAACTTTATTCTTGTTTTCCTAAGTACTTTTCTTCATTAGCTACTTTATGTTAGGAACAGAGACTATCCTGCATGAAAAGCATTTTCCATGTTTTACTTGATTTGCATAATTGTATGTTTTCTGAATACAGAACTTTTTCTAATGCTGCTAAAACTTATAAGGGATAGGCAAACTGATTCTTTATTCTTTTTTTATACCTGTTGTGTGAGGGAAAGAAGTGAAAATATTGAATAAGTTTCATAATTACAAGAGACATTTCAACTTCCAGTTTAAAATTTAGGTATACATATATATATATATATATATAGTTTCATCTCATTCTAACCTGGGTCAATGTATTGCCATCAAGAAGTGTTTATAAGAGATATGAGAACATTTAAATGCCTAATCTGGGGTGGATGACCCTGCAGTTTATGTTGGAAAAGCTGTTTATTTGAATTTTATTATGTTTATTTGAATAAATTCCATCTAGCTTACTAACGTTTCATCTAGTTTCTTTCTCTTTCCTTCCTAATTTATCCCTAAGCTTTAGCTACTAACCACCCTTTTGTCTGATTTCAATTTAGAACAGTTGTTCTAAAATTATATTTACTTTGAAGTGTTTTGCTTCTGAAGAATCTTTCAAGTACTTAAAGTTTTTTCAAAGCTTCAGAAGAAGGTCTTGTGTACCCAAAGTTTGGTCAACTTCTATATCTGCTACTCCACAAACATTGGCTGTCACTACAAAAGTTTGCTTCACTTGATATTATCCAAAATGTGGTAGGAACATAAAAAGTAATACTAATTCAAACCAAAGATCTATCCAACCTAGTGTCTTGTTTCTAACAGTACACAAAAGGACAACTAAGGAGGTGTAAAGAGGACAAACAGATTTAAACTTCTAATATTCCTCTTCCTGAGGAGTAAACCAGCACATCTAATCTACCATTTGACTGTCCTCAGCTTTTAGCAGAAAACGAAGCCCAAATGTTCTAGAAGTTAATTACTATATTTACTACAGCAGCATGGTTTGCCTGGTTTGCAGTTTGGGGGTTTTTTTGGTCATAAATGTCCAAAATTTATATTTGACATATCATAAAGTTTGGGATATATTTAGCTTCAATCAACAACAGCCGTAGGACTTTTCAGGAAAATGTAAGGAAAAACCGTTAGACATTTATAACCTTTTTCCTGTTAAAGCTCTAGAACAGGTTCTTAAACCTTTCTTAATCTTTAAAATCTTCTGGTAAGATTAACTCTGATTGTTACATAAATAACCCTGGCAAATGTCTTATGTGAAGGCAGTTGTATTGCCTAAGCATGTCTAACATTTAGTTTAACTTACAGTAAGTATTTTGTAAATTAAATTGCTTGGTGTGCTTTTACCTATTGTGAAGTTCTTTTTCACATACTTCAGTACTGATTTAGCAAGACCTTCATTGTGAGAATAAGTTCTGGATTGCCTAAGAGAAAGCTCAAATATTTTCTCGTAACACTAAGTTGTGTGACGCTGGAGTTTTTAGTTACAGCTCTTTGTTATGTTTCACATGGTGCAATTACACGGAGGTGAAAAGATACGTTAAGTTACAAAACACCAATGGTTTTAATTTAGAAGGCTTTCCTGTTTCATTATTTTTTTATTTTTCTGTAGATCAACAGAAGACTGGAAATGAAGCTGTAGGAACTGAGTGTTAACTTTATGCATCGTTTATTTAGGGTCTTACCATATTTCCATAAAGACCATCTGTAGCACGGAAAAAAAACAAAACCAACTAACCAAAACCATCCAGGCTGTACAATAAAAGATGTGTATTCCACATTTAATGGTGATTTTCACAAAAAGAATTTTCATTTTGCATTAAAGTCTCTTAGTTTAAACTTTTTAAGTCTATAAATGTGTTTTGTGTGTTGCCATTCACTGTTTTACCATTCTGTCACCTGAAGTGCACAGCGCTAACATGGTGCGCTACATTCATTTTCAAACGTGTAATGGGGAAAATACACACTGTTATACAAGATTAAGCATTTGATACTTCTAATCGATTATAAACTGCTTATTTTATACTCTAGATAAACAAAAACTAATAGAGGTTTATTTTCTTTCAGTTTTTGGTTTGAGGTTTTTTTGGAAGAAATATGCAATATCATAAATTTGAACTTTGTAATAAGCACAGGTTATCTCAAGTAATATTTTAAGAGAAAAATGGTATTCCTTTTCCTCAGGCAGACATCTTGAACATAACATTTCTGTACTTACCAATGTTTGTACAGTACATATGTACAAATACAGAAGGTCTGTGCTTTGGGTTATATATACTAAATATATATATATTAGGTTATACTTTTAAACAATGACATAAAAAATATATGAAATGAAATAAATGAAATAAATGAAATAAAAAAATATAGTCACATAAAGTAAAAAAGTCTTAATTAATTAAAAAGAAAATATGTTGCCATAAGTTAACACAAAGAATACATTTTTCTTAATTTTCTCTATGTTTTTCATATCAACTACTGCTTTCAAATTTTCTGATTTTAGGACTTGTCTTGGCTCTTTTCAGGTCATCATCTAGATGAATTTAACTCTTTGAGAAGAATAACTGTAAAACCAAACCAATGAAGCCTGCCCTGATGTAGAAAGTAGTGTCAAATTTCTCATTTTTTTAGTGATTACCAAAGAATTTTTAATTATATTGATAGTCAGTCACATCTAGAATGCCAAAGAGTTTGCCATGATCTTGCTGTGACTCAAAGCCTTCCTGCTGCAACAGCTACACTTCAGAGACAGATTTTTGTTGACTGAGTTGTCTGCTTTGTACATTATTTTAAACAAACATGTAAACAGCATTTACAATAGCTCTGGACTGAACTTTGTACTAAGCCAGCAACTAATACATAGCGAAATAACAAAGACAAGTTGCATGCGTTGGGAAGAAAAGTAAGATCAATGACACACTCCATTTAAGAGAATGACGATTAAGATAGATCATCTACTATGCTATTTAGCATATTTCCAACAAAATGTATTATACACAAAATTACATACTTTTTTTTTTTACTCGTTGACAGTTTGTGACTGAGTGCTTTGTGAAGCCACAAACATTGCTGGCACGGATTCTCTGGATCTCCCCTGGGTTATTCTTAGGGTTTTTTTATCACATTGCTACTAAAATATTGACACTAAGTGCTGAATATGTAACTTGTTTCTAATTAGATAACCTCTGTTTGCAAAATCTGTGGCCAAAAAAAAAGGTGTTTTTCTAAATCTAATCTGGATAAAGGCAACTCATTATGAGTAGCATGTGAGATGTCTAAAGGTTCTATCAAACAAAAGGAGGTGTTTTCATGCATTCCCCTGGAGCCTTGCTACCCTGGTGGTAATTTTAAATTTGAAATGTATTATCATTTAAAGAGCCTGAAAGATGTAAAGAATTAATTCTCTTTACTAAAGTCAACAAATAATTAGGAGTGCAAGATTAGATTGATAGATTAGTAGCATGGTAAATTAAAACAGGAATGGATATATTAAATCAATCTAGCTACTCTGAAATTCTTTATTAATTCTCTATTTGGGGATTTTAAAAGGCTGATACCAATGACACAGCCACAGTGTCTGTATGGATCCAAGTTTAAGAGATTTAAAAATATATCTTCTCCCCCTGCCCCAGCTATGTGTGCTCTCTAGCTGTTTGAATACTATGGGTGTGCCTTCATTAGCTTTTCACTTTTGATCAGGAGTCCACTTCTGAAAAGAATCTTATATGTCTGCTTCAAACCACAATGTATTATCACCTTACACGACTGGCTTCCTTTTGGATAAAAATAAACCAAGAGTTGCACACTAGAAACTAACCTAATATGATCTGAACACTAGTGGGCATTCAGTCTGCATTTAGTCTGTAAAACCTCCCAAGATGTGTACAGCATGAATGCCAGGTCCTCAGTGTCATCTGTTTTGCTTAGTGATACATTCTTGTTGTGCCACACTGCCAGTTTACTGTACATAGCTTATGTTCCTGGGACAACTGGGGACCTCAGGGAAAGAAAGATGAATCTAGAGCCCTACTCCTGGGTGCTGATAACCTCTGTTCTCCTTGAGGCTAAAAGAGTCTTCTAACCAAGATGCTTTTCTGCACATCTTATTTTAGCATTTAAATGTTATTTGGCATATCAGAAGCAAAATTATGTGAAATTATGAAACCAGGATTGGCATCACTGGTTAGGATTTCATACAGATTCACTGATCTCTAGTTCCCTTTGCATATTTGTGCCACTGAGTGAATCTGCCCTGCCTCTCTTAGTGTGTTTCTTGAAACAATGGGAACGCCCACCCCACCCCCCAGACTAAAACATTCTGACTTTGGCCCTTTGTTTCTTATTTATGAGTTGTGAACCTGTACAAGAACCAAACCTGTATCAATAACTATGACTTTGGGGCTACTAGGTTTTTTTATAACTTTTACAGCATGAATAAGCTGTGGAATTGACAGATCAGTCTCTCATTTTACTCAGTCAAATGGAAGCCTTATTCATTCTCATGATGTGCTGTTGGCAGCTGCTAAGAGACATCACTTTGTCCTTTCAGTGGTTTGAGGTAAACTGGAGCTAGGGCATGTTGTGGATTAGCAAAATATGTGGGATGAAATACAGTACTGCTCAACCAAAGGCTTTCTTCTAAACTCCCAGATGCTAGAAAAAGACTGTGACAAAGAAAGGGTGTGCCTGAAAGGGTTGCTGAATGCTTGAGTGGCAGCTCTCTGTATGACAAGTCTTGAGGGATTGGGTACTTAAATCTTAATTACAAAAAACAATCATCATCAGGTATTAAAACCCTATAGGGAAATTGAAAGACTCAGAGAAGAGAATCCCAACAGTGGAGATCTGCTGTATGCAAATTTAATTGACTCATATTATACAAATAAACTTGATAAATTAAAAAAAAAAAAGTATCTCTAAGAAATTGTTGAATGATTCTACTATAGAACAGATGCCGTGAAAAAGACAGGGGCTGGGATTTTCAACCTGAAGAAACTCAGTGATTGCTTAATGAAGAGCTAAATGCCACAGCTGACCAACTTTTTTAGAACAATCTGTAATGCAGAAAACCAGAAATCTTTTAGATCACTAAATGTCAAGCATTTGCAAAACATACGTCAATACAATTACATGTTATTCAGGATTTGTCACACTTCTATGATGCGAACATGTAATAAAAAACATTCTGAAGAAACCACATTGGTGGAAATGAAAGTGTCTTTAAAAAATGAGAGCGATTTATTGCAGCGGTGTAATAAAAAGAATGGCTTATACTATCCTTGGAACTGAAGAAGAATGGCAGTCACTGTCAGTGATGGATTTTATGGTAGTGGGAAGCAGGAGTGTAAAACAGGACTCAGTTCGGAGAAAATGATTGTCTAGTTAAATAGTGGCCAATTTTTAGATTTTTTCAGAAACAATAAGATAGTTCTGTCACGCTCAATTCACAGTATAATTAACAATGGCAGGTTTTTTTCTTTTAGATTTACTAACCACTTCTGTTATTGTACATGACTAGCAGGAAAAATGAAGATTATAGACTAACCACATGAAAGTTCTGCTTAGAGTATACAGCATTTGTTTTATATTTTATTAACCCTATTGACAACAGCAATAGTTATAGTGACAAAACCACGGTTTACTGCTGCTTCACTGTCTTTGAAGAGAAAAATTTTCTAAATACATTTCTACAGCATGGACAGCCATGGTACTGCATGCTTTACATGTATTGCCATGCTTCAACTCTGTTTTCTTTAGTGACAAAAGAAAACAGCTTACGAGGATCCCCAGGCTTCTTGGGTTGTCCTGGCATTTCTACTATGATTCACAGCTTCAGCTGAACCAACTCTTTGTCTGAGTGTGATGTAAACTGGATTAGGAATGATAAAAGTTATAAAAAAAAGCAAACCTTCCCTGGGAGTCCTCCCCTAAAAACTTAATTGAACACAATTCTGAGGTCTATAAATAACTGTGTGGAAGCAAGAACAATAAGGGTAGTAACCTTTTAACCCAGTCCTGATATTAGAAAAATAATTTGGCATGAAGCTACACTCTCAGACTGTACAATGATACTATCTTTTCTAAAGCCATTTTAGTAGGAGGTCAATCTGTCTGGAGATTATTTTTCTCTCTTTCCCCAAACAGAAGAAATTTAGATGAGAAGCTTACATGGCTAACATTTGGACACCTAGAGCCAGGAGTGATGAATGACTAAAGCATGAACTTCAGAACGCACAGTATTTAATGTATACTATGTTTCCCTTAAAATATTTGCTGCTGTTGTCTCCCCACCCTTTTAGAATCATAGAATCATAGAATCATAGAATCGTAAGGGTTGGAAAGGACCTTAAGATCATCTAGTTCCAACCCCCCTGCCATGGGCAGGGACACCTTGCCCTAAAACACGTGGTCCAAGGCTCTGCCCAACCTGGCCTTGAACACTGCCAGGGATGGAGCATCCACAACCTCCCTTGGCAACCCATTCCAGTGCTTCACCACCCTCACTGTAAAGAACTTCTTCCTTATATCTGATCTAAACTTCCCCTGTTGAAGTTTGAACGCATTACCCCTTGTCCTACCACTACAGTCCCTAAGGAAGAGTCCCTCCCCACCATCCTTGTAGACCCCCTTCAGATACTGGAAGGCTGCTATGAGGTCACCACACAGCCTTCTCTTCTCCAGGCTGAACAGCCCCAACTCTCTCAGCCTGTCTTCATATGGGAGGTGCTCCAGCCCTCTTATCATCCTCGTGGCCCTCCTCTGGACTTGCTCCAACAGCTCCATGTCCTTTTTATGTTGAGGACACCAGAACTGTACGCAGTACTCCAAGTGAGGTCTCACGAGAGCAGAGTAGAGGGGCAGGATCACCTCCTTCGACCTGCTGGTCACGCTTCTTTTGATGCAGCCCAGGATATGGTTGGCTTTCTGGGCTGCGAGCGCACACTGCCGGCTCATGTTAAGCTTCTCGTCAACCAACACCCCCAAGTCCTTTTCTGCAGGGCTGCTCTGAATCTCTTCTCCACCCAACCTGTAGCAGTGCCTGGGATTGCCCTGACCCAGGTGCAAGACCTTACACTTGGCTTGGTTAAACTTCATAAGGTTGGCATTGGCCCACCTCACAAGCGTGTCAAGGTCCCTCTGGATGGCATCCCTTCCCTCCAGCGTATCAACCGAACCACACAGCTTGGTGTTGTCGGCAAACTTGCTGAGGGTGCACTCAATCCCACTGTCCATGTTGCCGACAAAGATGTTGAACAGGACCGGTCCCAACACCGATCCGTGAGGGACACCACTCGTTACTGCTTTCCAACTGGACATCGAGCCATTTACCACAACTCTTTGCGTGCGGCCATCGAGCCAGTTTTTTATCCACCGAGTGGTCCATCTACCAAATTGATGTCTCTCCAATTTAGAGACAAGGATGTCATGTGGGACAGTGTCGAACGCTTTGCACAAGTCCAGGTAGATCACAGGCTTCAGGAACATGTGACTTCAGTTGTAGATTCTCTGTGTATAAAATAATTCCTTTTAAACTCAGTGGGAACTCAAATTGTGGAATCTGTCAGATCAAATCCTCTTTTCTCTGTAAACGGAAAGGTATGACTGAATACAGAGTAATGTATTATACTACCAGTACAACAAGATTACTGTGCTTGTCTTAGCACTTAGCTTGTTTAAAATGCTATAATGCTATTATGCTTAAAATATAATAATGTAAAAAATAAAAACCCCATCATTCTTTGTTTGGCTAAAGCAAAATAAATGATTCTTCACAAGATGTTGTGTAAATCTATAGATTTTTTTTTTAGCCATTCCTACCTCCAGATACTCAAATGAAAAAGTAACAAAAGTCAAACACTTTATGCCTGAAAAAAATTTAATAAAAGAAGTTGCTCACATTAGAGGCTGGAAAACTACAATCATTAAAAAGCCACCCACTGACACAAATTCTGTAAAAGAGTGGGAATTCCACTCTTCATGGCATCTTTAATACATACTGTAGTTTACTGAAAATTATGATGAACATGTAACATACTATAAAGTATGCTTGGCCAAAGGTTGTAAACAGTGGACTAAGTTTTGAAGAACAAGTCAAAAGCAATGTTCCAATCCTTTTTGTGGTGCAATTTGTTCTCTTTTTTGCAAAATGCAGAAGTAGGTTGCAATAATTATCTAACCTTTATTTCATAGTATGAGCTCTCCTCATAAACCTTTCCTTAAATATGTGAAATTCTAGGAAACAGTCCACAGATTTTTTGTAAAATAAATAATTATAATTATTCTCATAAAATTATTAGGGATAGATAGTGACTTTAGACATAGTTATGATTAATGAGTTTTCTGCAAAACTGTCCCATCAACTTTTAGTGATAAACAATATTGAATGCTTTAACTGTCATGTATTCTCTATCAGTGCAAGGATAGCTCTGTAGTATTACTGAATGAAAGCTAATTCATTCATAGGTGATATTTCTTTGAAAACCATATAAACCCAGGTTTATAACACTACAATGCATTCCTTACTCTTATAAGTACTGCCCTGATAAATACTTATAGACATGAATGTTCTCATCATATTTTCAAATCACAGTATCTCTGCATGTAGCTGACCACCCTAAAGATTCTTAACAATCTGATTAAAAATTACTTTATTTAGGAGAACTTTTTCCTGTTATAATTCACGTAAGGAATGGAAAATCAAAATTCTCATCTTACTGAGTTAGATTACTTAAGCATTAAAGTTGCTTAGAGGAGTACATTCTACAGAAATATGTTTGTCATCCTATTGTTAGCTGCCCAAGCCTGATAAGACGAAAGGAGTAAGGACAGACCATAGCTCTTTGTCACTGTTAGCCAGGCTGTATATGGCACCTTCAACCTAATAATAAAAAGCTCTGTTAAGCACTTGACTGACCTTATAGTGCTGCCTCTTTTCTAGCCCTGCATGATAAAATTTTTGATGGAAATATTCCATCAAGAAATTCAGTTTCAGTGTGACCTAAATAATATGCAGGGGGTTGTTAATTTAGAGAAATTTTTGCAATGCAAAGTCAAAATATGATGCTTTGATCAAGCCAAAATGCTTCATTTTGACAGTTCCATGTTTATTTATTTCATAACGATGATGTATGTGTACATTATGTTTGCCATTATGTTCCTAAAATCTAATACTGGTTATACTAATATAGTATTAGAACTTCAGATATAAAACTGTATGAATTAAAATAAAATATTGAAAAGAAAAGCTTAACTGACTCAAACTAAAACAAAAATGTGGAGTTTCACTTCAGAAAAAAGGGTTTCTCATCCAAACAGGAAGAAAATTGGAAGGAAAATATTCTTCCAAATTAAAATTTTACACAGAATGGAAGTTTAAAGTTTTTGATTCCTGCTAATCTTGATTACACCAGAATATTTCAGTACTTTTCCCAAACACGTTATAGCCTAACAGAGAAACTTTTAATAAAAATTCTACTACTGTTACACATTCTGGTAAGGCCATTTAACAGAAGAGAAAAGACTGTTACAGAGAGCCTTGTAGTATGTAGGAATGGGGCACGCTGAAAAATATGAACAAAGACAAAGATGGAAATACTGATGCAAAGAACAAAAATATAATGTGAAAAATCCATTTACAACTATTTGCAAAACATCATTTCCTCTGTGCTTAGGATAGACAGCATTACTCTTTATCATTATCTCAGCTCCGAATTTACTGAGGAGGAAGAATATTATTTACTGAACCATTGTTACTGTAGTTTACAGCTGATTCTGATTCAAACATGTTTTTCACCTTTGAAATGAACAGACAGAATGCTCCGATGTGTCTTTGAAAGAAAAACAGAGGATTATTCTGTCGCTGGATTTCCTTCTTTATGTATTCCTTCCTTAGAGCCTTTTTAACAATGAGAGTTATCAAGGAAGGGTTCTGTTCTGTGGATATTTATTATTATTTTGTTTGGGTTTTTTGTAACTCTAAAGGGTTGGGTACTTTCTTTTTTTTCTTTTTTTGGGGGGGCTTATTTTAAAAGAGCTGTTCGCAGTCATAATTAACAAAATGGTTAAACCTGCTGTCAATTAACTTAATTGATTTTAAAAGTTGATGGACACCTGGGATGGAAGTATTTTGCCCACAGGTGAGCTGAATACAAGAGCAATTTATTTTAATAATGAATGGTGGAGGAAAAATCGAGCACGAATGTTGTGCAGGAAAGCCTTAGAGGGTTAAAACAAACATGCACAATGGCTGGTGCTAATGTTTCTGATAGCGGACTGAGATTTATTAAACCTTTTACATTAGTGCAGTAGAAGTACTTTAAAAATAAGTGGGCAAATACATTTTAGAGTGAAATGGATCATCTTCCTTAAAACTAACTCAAATTTAATGGTGGTGTGGGGAGTGGCAGTTTATACAGTAAGCATCAGTTGACCAATAAACCACTATTTAATACAGGAAAACAATCTAATTAGCATAGATATGACATTTTGTGAGTGTGAAAATTCTGAAGTTCATGTAATTCACTTGCTTTGAGACTATGGGGCTGTAGTCAAGTCAGTTCTTCCAGTCCCCACAGCTTGTACAAGTGATTTAAGATAAATTGTATTTTGAATATCTGGAGACTCATGTTTCATTCAGTTGTGACCAGAACATTGTGTGATTTGTTTTTAACTGGAGGTGAACTAGAAGAACATGTTGCTATGTATTACCCTAAATTTCTGCTAAATCTTGAATTAATGTAATTTGGACCTTTTCCCTAACATATTCATTAAGTAACCATTTTATATCCAGTAAGTATTAAATTGCCTTTTTATTTTTTTTCTTCCCAAATGACTAAACCACTTAAAAAAAAAAAAAAAGAAAAAATACTTTAGTGTTTGGCTACAATCTCAGGCCAATATCAAAGTTGGAGAACTGGTTCACAAAGGAAGAATTTTAAATCAAATAGGGAAGACTGCTGGTCAAGGCAGCTTTAAACTAGATGTGTTGGGGGAGGGGGACATCGATCCATCCCATCACTCCCAATCAGTTGCCAGCAACTGTAATAAATGCTTGAAGCAATGCAAAGGTATTACAGCTGCTCCAGACAATGAGTCAGCTGTCTTTGGAACTCATCTCAGGTGCCTCTACACAAACGCCTGTAGTATGGGGAATAAACAAGAGGAATTAGAGATGTGTGCACGGCTACAGGGATACGATAGCATTGGCACCACAGAAACATGCTTGGAGTGTTGGAATGGAAGGTTATAGGCTCTTTAGAAAAGACAGGCCCGACAGACAGGTAGGGGGAGTTGCTATTTGTGTCAGTGATAGGCTGGAGAGTATGGAACTCTGTCTGGGGACAGGTCAACAATGAACAGAGAGTTTGTGGGTCAGGATCAAAGGGAGAACAGTCATGGGGCACATTACTGTGGAGATCTGTTACAGACCGCTTGATCAGGAGGACTCTGGATTAAGTGCTCTACAGACAGATAGGAGCAGCCTCATGCCCACAGTCCCTTGTCCTCGTGGAGGACTTCAACCATCCTGATATCTGTTGGAGGGGTGGTATGGCCCAGCACAAGCAATCCAGGAGGTTCCTCGATTGTGTGGAAGACAACTTCCTCTTGCAAGTAATAGAGGAGCCAACAAGGAGAGGTGCCATGCTGGACCTCGTGCTCACCAACAGGGAGGGGCTGGTTGGAAATGTGATGCTCCAGGGCAGCCTTGGCTGTAACGATCATGAGATGGTTGAGTTTGAGATCCTCACGATAGTGAGAAGAGCATGCAGCAAGCTCGCTTCCTTGGACTTCAAGAGAGCAGACTTTGGCCTCTTCAGGGACCTGCTTAGTAAGGTTCCATGGGATATAGTCCTAGAGGGCAGGGGGGCCCAAGACTGCTGGTTGATATTCAAGGATCACCTGCTACAAGCTCAGGAGTGTTGTGTCCCGACTAGAAGGAAGTGTGGCAGGAGGGCCAAGAGACCTCCATGGATGGATAAGGAGCTTCTGAGGAAACTTAGAGGGGAAAAAGAAGCTTATAAAAGGTGGAAGCAAGGCTAGGCGGCCTGGGAAGAATACAGGGATATTGTCTGGGAAGCTAGGGACCAGGTGAGGAAAGCTAAGGCCCAGTCAAAATTAAATCTGGCAAGGGATGTGAAAGATAACAGGAAGGGCTTCTATAGGTATGTAGCAAATAAAAGACAGACTAGGGACAACATGGGCCCTCTCCAAAAGCTGTCAGGAGAACTGGCTACCCTGGATTTGCAGAAGGCTGAGGTTCTTAATGATTTCTTTGCCTCAGTCTTCACTGGCAAATGCTCTGATTACACCGCCAAGTCTTGGAAGGCAGATGCAGGGACTGTCCCACATGACATCCTTGTCTCTAAATTGGAGAGGCATCAATTTGATGGATGGACCACTCAGTGGATAAAGAATTGGCTCGATGGCCGCATGCAGAGACTTGTGGTTAATGGCTCAGTGTCCAGTTGGAGACCAGTAATGAGTGGTGTCCCTCACGGATCGGTGTTGGGACCGATCTTGTTCAACACCTTTGTCAATGACATGGACAATGGGATTGAGTGTGCCCTCAGCAAGTTTGCCAACAACACCAAGCTGTGTGGTTCGGTTGATACACTGGAGGGAAGGGGTGCCATCCGGAGGGACCTTGACATGCTTGTGAGGTGGGCCAATGCCAACCTCATGAAATTCAACCAAGCCAAGGGCAAGCTCCTACACCTGGGTCAGGGCAATCCCAGGCGTAGTTACAGGTTGGGCAGAGAAGAGATTCAGAGCAGCCCTGTGGAGAAGGACTTGGGGGTGTTGGTTGATGAGAAGCTCAACACGAGCCGGCAGTGTGCGCTCGCAGCCCAGAAAGCCAACCGTATCCTGGGCTGCATCAAAAGAAGCATGACCAGCAGGTCGAAGGAGGTGATCCTGCCCCTCTACTCTGCTCTCGTGAGACCTCACTTGGAGTGCTGTATGCAGTTCTGGTGTCCTCAAAATAAAAAGGACATGGAGCTGTTGGAGCAAGTCCAGAGGAGGGCCACGAGGATGATGAGAGGGCTGGAGCACCTCTCGTGTGAAGACGGGCTCAGAAAGTTGGGGCTGTTCAGCCTGGAGAAGAGAAGGCTGCGTGGAGACCTCATAGCAGCCTTCCAGTGTCTGAAGGGGGCCTCCAAGGATGCTGGGGAGGGACTCTTCATTAGAACAAGGGGTAATGGGTTTAAACTTCAACAGGGGAAGTTTAGATTAGATATAAGGAAGAAGTTCTTTACTGTGAGGGTGGTGAGGCGCTGGAATGGGTTGCCCAAAGAAGTGGTAAATGCTCCATCCTTGGCGGTGTTCAAGGCCAGGTTGGGCAGAGCCTTGGGTGACATGGTTTAGTGCGGGGTGTCCCTGCCCATGGCAGGGGGGTTGGAACTAGATGATCTTAAAGTCCTTTCCGACCCTAGCCATTCTATGATTCTATTCTGTGATTCTATGATTTGGATGTGGATTGTAGTAGTGCATTTTAAATCTCACATATCTGTCCCAGCCTATTATTGGAGACTGTTGCCCGTATGGAAAGAGAAGATGAATGAAAACCTTTTTCTTAATCAACGATAATGTGTTAAAGATACTTGAATTCAGCATTAGCTTACCTTAACGTGACTGGCTGTAAGTTCAAGAAAATGTTGAATAGCAATTCTGCTCTTCCTGTTCTTGTGGTGGCATCTTCCACAAGTGGGATAGGCAGCTAGGGGGTGGAGACAGATGAATCTGTCCCATTTTAACACACTGCAAATTTGTCTTTCTGACACAAAGTCCGTTTTAGGAGAAAATCTACTTGCAACTGATAGGAATAGAAGGTTACTGTTCCTCATGGGTCTGCATTGTTCACCTGTCTAACCCTTTTTTGGGTGAAAAAGCAAACTGAGAAATAAGAAACCCCAAGCCAATAAAACACAATTATACTGAAAAAGTGTCAACACTCCGTTAATGAAGAAGTTGATAATGAAAGAGAATTATCACTCAGCATTATCCCAGAGCATTATTACTGCCATGACTTGAGCTACAAAAAGGTTTAGTATTTGATGAGTCTGATGAGTCCATTTGGCTTTCCTATTTGATGACAGATTTTAGGTGTTCATTCTCCTATTTAAACTGCAGTGATATGCAGAGAGACAAGATATCATTAAGCGTGTTAAGCATCTTTTATTTTTAATAAAAACATGTATTTCCTAAAATACAAGTCAGCTAATAAAGCATGGGAAGTTTTTCTGAGCCCTTGATGAACGGTCTGGAATATTGTGCATAATTCTACTGTCAATATAGTATTATCAACCTCATTAAAAGTTGACTACTTTTGTAGAATCAGTCCTTACAGTATTCTAAACAAAATATACTTGAACTATCTGAGAATGAGAGAAGACTCTGAATAATTCCCTAGCTAGTGAAAATGCATTTTCAATACTAGATTCTCAAACACAGCTCAATGGAATTTACCAATATTTCCAAAATATTTTGAGGAGAGGGGGAAAAAGCATGAGAAATATACTCCTGACAGGTAGTGAAAAGAAAAGTGTTTGAAAAATGCTGCTTAGAATGAAAATGCCATTCCAGCACTAACCACATCACATCACCGGCTCTACGGTCACTTGCTTCCTTCTGAATATCCCTCTGCCTTTGAACACAAGTCTTTTATTATTCATTCAGCACCCTTCCCAGGATGTTTGCTAAAACACAAGGAGAAATAAGGATTTTAAACAATAAATAAGTCACCTCAGTACCAATTGGTTGTAGATTAACCACAGAGGTTGCTGAAAGTAAGAACAAGATTTAACTTTTGTGATTTCAGTACACATTCAGAAGACCTGCGCAGAGCAATGTGACCTGGCAGTTTGAGCAGGTGTTAGGATGACAACTTGCAACAGTAGGAAAAGGTGCCTGTGCCTCAGCCATCCATAACTCCAGCAGAGAAGCATGTATATTTTAAAAATTAATTTTACTGTTATGCTTCATGCATTATATTTGTGTATGATACTGTAAATTGGGGTAGATGAAGAATGGAAGTAAGGTCTGGAGGTTCTTGTGGTGGTGGTTGTTGTTGGCTTGGGGTAGCTTTAGGGTTTTTTTTCCCACCACTCTAGCTCTGTGCCTGCTCACAGACAACTAAGGACACAAATATTAGAAATAGTTTCGACAAGTTTGAAACGTTATTGTCTTACCTACTTTCTTCATTCTATCAACAGCAACTACCATGCTTAATGTAGTAGCAGCAGAGAATGGACAGTGTATCCAGGTGTCATCCATTCCTCTTCTTGTTCCTTCTTCACATGTCCTCTTCTCTGCCATTTCTGCTAACATGGTATGTGCTTTTGTTTTCTTTTTTGCATCTCTGCTGCTACATTAGGAACATCTGAGAAGCAGACAAATTTCTTTCATTGCCACAGCTGCCAGAGGATGGCAATTTCCACCAGAAGTGTAAGTGAATATAGTTAGAGAAAGAACTTTAAGTTCTTTATTAGAGGATATGTTTTGTTTTGGGTATGGTTGGTTTGGTTTTAACAGAATGAAATGCTAACTACCCACAGTTTGTTCATCCCTCCCCTCCAAATACAAACCATATCCTGGGCTGCATCAAAAGAAGCGTGACCAGCAGGTCGAAGGAGGTGATCCTGCCCGTCTACTCTGCTCTTGTGAGATCTCACTTGGAGTATTGTGTACAGTTCTGGGGTCCTCAACATAAAAAGGACATGGAGCTGTTGGAGCAAGTCCAGAGGAGGGCCACGAGGATGATAAGAGGGCTGGAGCACCTCCCGTATGAAGACAGGCTGAGCAAGTTGGGGCTGTTCAGCCTGGGGAAGAGAGGGCTGCGTGGAGACCTCATAGCAGCCTTCCAGCATCTGAAGGGAGCCTACAAGGATGCTGGGGAGGGACTCTTCCTTAGGGACTGTGGTGATAGGACAAGGGGCAATGGCTTCAAACTTGAACAGGGGAAGTTTAGGTTAGGTATAAGGAAGAAGTTTTTTACAGTGAGGGTGGTGAGGCACTGGAATGAGTTGCCCAAAGAAGTTGTGAATGCTCCATCCCTGGCAGTGTTTAAGGCCAGGTTGGATGGAGCCTTGGGTGACATGGTTTAGTGAGAGGTGTCCCCGCCCATGGCAGGTGAGTTGGAACGAGATGATATTAAGGTCCTTTCCAACTCTAACTATTCTATGATTCTATGATTCTAAGACAGTATTAGACAATATTAGTCTCACGTAAGTTGTGATTGAATGTGGTCTCTGCTTTACAGGACTTCAAAGTCTTTTGAAATACTATGTTTCATAAATGAAGAAGAGTCTACAGATCAGGAGATCAAGCTGATCACAACTTGTCTAGAAAAGTAAAATGAAAGGAAATACTCCTGGTGAAGTGTCATGTACATTCAAGTAATTTAGCGGTGAAGTAAATGCTATAGACAGTAGCAGAAAAATTCTCTATGTATTATCACAGAAAATCAAGGAGTGAGCTCAATTAAAAAGTGTAGAGCAATACTCTAGAAAACATGATCATTCTATTTCTCTGTTCCATTACTCTGAAAGGAAAGTACCTGTGTTTTCATATGTGCAGTATTATCTACAGAATTCTGCTTTAGTCAGTTATGACCTGATACACTATAACTACAGATTAATATGCTCAGAGGAAGACACTTGTGAAGCCAAATGTTGGGCATTCAGCACTCTTGAAATATAGTTCATTATATTCAGGTTGAGAAGTTTACTGTTGTTAATATATTAGGAAGTCTTCAACACAGACTTCACTTTGTTCTTAGTGAATGTGGTGGTAATACAGTCAGTCGCTGAAATAAAAACACGTTTAACTGTTTCAAAAAAATGTGATGTATGGTTTTGAATGTTTTGGGCATTGCTTTACATTTTCCATGTGAATCACCTTTGTGGATTATAGATAGAAAAAAGAGAAACTCTTTACCGTAGCAAATAATGCATTTTTATGGTTTATTTCAATTCAGTTATTTGATATATTCATCCAAATCAAAATCCAGTGAAACTTTCTGATTATTAGGTATTATACCTACCATTTTGTATTTTAAATATTCAGATATTTTCTTTCACAGTTAAGATATTTTATCTCAGGCATCCAAAGCTGTTGTTCAACAGCAAAATTATCAAGAGCAAAAAAGAAAGCAAGTAATTTTTAAGAAATGGGGTGATATTAGTAAGGCAATATGTCTTCTTAGATATAAAAGCAACACGTTTTGATTCTTTTAACAACACCAAATAGGCCCATTGTGAAAAGCAGTTTAGCCAAACCATATCTTCGTATAACAGTGCAAAATGCACTGAAAGAAGGGAGCATTACCAGGCCAAATGGATTGGCTTAAACATTTTCGACACATGCCACAAGTTCACATAATCAGCCTGAGGCAGTAAGAAACTCAAAAGCTAGTCTGATAGTGATTCTTACAAACATTCTTTGAATTTTATTACTTGTCTCCCACATGAGGCGTAATAGTTTCAATGTTCTAATTAGTACTTGTGTATATTGCTATTACTTTGTCTCTTTAATCACGTTATTAAGTCTGTTATGGAGATTCCTTATAGAATCACACTTTATAATAGTGTTTCTAATTTGAATATGTACTTTTTTATGTTGTCTGAATCTGAAACATCATAAACTCTTTTTATGGGTCCTTTGATAGTATTCACTTTCCTGTTTTATGCTTGATTAGAACATACAGTACTAAGTAATAAAAAAACTTCCTGAAGCTTTGGAGTTTTACTACCAGAAAACATTTCCACTTCCTCAGTCTTTTTGTTTTTCTTTCTGACATTAGGTCAAATAATATATCCTTTTGTCCATATTAAAATATTGAGCTGGAAATATGTAAGAAAGAAAGCACTTTTGTTAAATTATAATAGATTTTATACAATTTCAGAGATTGATTTCCAGTCTGCTTTCAAACAAGATATATAATAAGAAATTATCAAAAACCATAAAAGAATTCTGATGATTTTCACAAATTGAAAATGTAGACATATATAATTATAAACACAAAGTAATCTGTAAAATGATGTTAAATGCCAGTGAGATGTAAGAAATAATACAGAAATCCATCTCTCCCTCACTCTGTCTTTCTCCCACTCATCTTTTCTGAAGGCATAAACATACCATCAAATCAAGGGAAAATTGGTCCGGTTTTAAGTGACCTCATTATAATATCTCTCCTTAGCCTGATACTGAATTTGATAAAATAGGAAATTAATTGGGATTTTATTAAAAAAAAAATACAGAAAATATTACTTTTGGTAAAACATAAAAACAATTGTAGAGATCAGAAATTGCAAGAGATATGCACAAATGACTGAAGGATTAAAAGTATCTAAAAGGCTTCATATGCATGAACAATGGTAAAATATTCTAATTCTGCCTTAAATAACAAGAAATAGCTTTTAAAAAAGCTTAAGGTCTCAATAACCCCATTTAATGTCCTCCCTGGAAGGCTCTGAATTCATAGTGAAGTAGTTTCCATTTGCAGTGGGGCTTGGATCAGAACCTAATTGTCAATGGACTTCACTTTCAGCTCTTGTAAGCTCCCTGTGGCTCAAGAAAGCAAGGAAATTGGTGGAATTCAAATAATAGTATGTGTGATGAAGGATTTATCAGTGGAGATTAAACCATTAAAAATATCTGTTTTCTGAACAAATGATGAAGGCTGAATTTGTACTTGCTGACAATAATCTGAAAATTAGTAAAAGAGTATTAGCTTAGTTCAAACCTAAAATCTGATCAAAGGAAAATAATGGAATAATCCCCTCCATCAGATCTTTTGCATTCTGCAATTTCCTTTTCGATGAAGCAGAAGCTGTCTGCTTGTTTTGCAGACGTGCACAAAAATCCTTTTTCCAACACAGATACAAACAGTAATTTTTGGTCATTATTTATATGCAAGATCTAAATGACCACGAGGTATTTAATGTTTAAATTATGCATATTGAAACTCTATGCCTTAAGATTTCTAGTGAAACTTCATAATTGCAATTGCATTATCTGTTAACATTTAGTGCTTACTATAATTTTTGACAGTGTGTTTTTTGTTTTGTTTGCTTTTATCTCTAGTACTACCAGTACCATCAAAATAAAAGTCAGATGTCAGCAATTACTTTCTCCCAGAGTTTAGACTTGGCATAAAACTCACTGGTCCCACCTCATCTTCTCACAAAGGAAATTTTTTGCCCTGACAGGACAAAAAAGAAAAAAAAAAAGACAATCTATCTTTAGCAGTGTTTAGAAAATGCTGGCATTTTGAAGCATTCTTTGGAGATTTTCTCAGCTTTTTCTAAACTAGACAAGCTCAGAAAAGAGCGTAAAAACAGAGGAAGAACTGTTTTGAAGTTCCCCCTCTCTTTCTATCCAATTTGGAATGCTTTCTGACATTCTGAAAACATTTACAAATTAAAATGTTGTGGAACATTCTTCTGATTTTCTATATTTATTGGAAACCTGGAATTTCAACTGGAGAATTTCAGATCAGCCATTTTCTGGGAATTAATATATGTAAAAAATATTATGTGCTACATCATCCTATGAAGAATATAATACAATGGTCTTCGAGAAACTTTTGCTGTTATTCCAGTGTAGAAACATTAGTAATGCAAATAAGGATCTAAATGTGAGGAAAAAACATTTTGAGATATCACCTGCAAGGACTAACAAATTAGATTTAATCCTTATGGGTTTTCAAAAGTGTGTTTGTAAGAAGGAAATATCTTAATCTGTAAAGTGAAATTTATATACCCTTTTTCTTGTTTTGTAGTTAACACAGTCGCTAAATGTTAAATTTGCAAGTTTCAAGAAATATGAAAGTTAATGCACTTAAAGTATTCATATGAATTTTTTAATTCATCTCAATACTGTTATTGCCATTTAATGGCCACAAAGTGTGGGTAGTCTTAGTCTAATTCCCCAGAACATAAAGAGCACCACAACAATTGATGGTAGTTGCCACTTTTTTTGCTAATCTTGGTAGAGAGAAGTAGTGAATAAATAGAGGATGTTTTAGCTTTGCTGCTCGGTAGAGTTCAGGAGCTGACTAAAATCATGTACATGAAAACTATTACTGCTTGTGTTTTATTTGTTCTATAGATTTGAAGTAATTTCCCAGCTGATCAGTCCTGAGAGTCTCCTTACAGAAATAAGTAATCTTTAGAAGAATAAATATTTCTTCTTTCTTACTTGGAACTGTTGGGAAGCCTAAATACTCAAAGCTAATAATTAGACATTCTCAGCTAGAATATACTTATGTCTATCTCAAAAAGGCGTCTATCCCTCTCATATGTTTAAATTGTAAAGTTTCTTACTGTAGTTGCATGTGAATGGTTTCATTTGCATGTACAACAACAGTAATTTTTTGAGCAAATCATATAATTGCTCAAAGTTCTTTAGCTGCACTACCACGATAAGGCATTTCATGGAGTTACTTTGCAAAATAAATGCTAAAGAAGTGAGACAGAGCTCTTGAGTTTAGAAATTTTCTCTTACTCTGCACAGTTTATATTGAATAGAAATGTACTTGCCAGTTTCACGTAGTATTAGAATATTTCACAGCTATTACTATGTTTATACAAGACTAAAAATGCTGATAAACTGTGAAGCCACTAGCATCTATTATAACTGAACAGCAGAAGTAGAAAGATTAATATGTGCATAAATCTGAAGTAAGAATAAACTACACATAATGAGAAAGTAAAATCTTTTTCAGTTTGTCCATAGGTTAAATAAATGAATAAATAAATAAAAAGGAGCAAAGTGTCAATATGCTTGCTTTAATGTGTAGCAGCTAAAAAAAAAGGTTTCTTGTAAGACAAACTGAAAGTTTTATGGCAAAAAAGTTAACTTTAATGAAAAAAAACCAAACCCTAAAGCAAACCAAATGACCAAACAATCAAGCCAAGCATTAAAATAGTCATGGAACTGTTTCAGTAACTGTACATATTCTGGCTTCAGTACGTGCTGGGTTAAAGCAAGTGCAAAAGCGCAAAGTTATCTGAGTAGCTATTTAGATTAAAATTTTACAGAGTAAATTCAGGCCATGATCCAGTTCCAAAGTATAAACAGCTAAATTTAGATAGCAACATGTTAGTTAAGTGTCTAAGCTCCCATGACAGAAAGTAAAGATCTTGGTTTCAATTCACTGCTTCGAACACAGACATGCAGTCTCAGCTGAGATATCTAGGATATTGAGGGTTTTCACACATGACCCCGAACAGTATATTTAACTTTCTCTTAAGTATTGGCTTGGTTTAGATTAGGCAGATGACACTATGAGATCTAGGCATATATATAAGTATGTAACTTATAAATATGTGAAATCCATCTCCGATTTTCAAATTTTGGATCGTGGAAAACACCCAATGAAAAAGCACTTCTGCTCCAGTAATTTAGTTGTCGACTGTTAATCATTTTCCATTGCAGAAGCTGACAAATCCCAACTTTATCCAAATATGTTGGCTCAACACACTGTTCTGCCTCCTGGAATAATATTTTTAGCGTTGTTACTCTGAGGGTGGATTTGTTTCCTTTGAGGACATCAGGAAAAAACTCTTGGTTTTAAAAAGAATATATGTGTTTGTGCCATCATGTATGTAACTACTAAGAAACACTATTCAGACACAGCAGCTCATAGGGAATTTCTCTAATATCAATAGATGGCAGAAATCATTCCTGTTTTGTCTAATAAATTTTGCAACTAGCAGATAAGTTTATTGCGATGCCCCTGGGAATAAAGGACTGCTGCACTGAGCTATGCAATTATCTAAAATTATTACTTTCCGTTGATGGTTTTTGTTAGGTTGGGTTGTTGTGGGTTGTTTGTCTGTTTGTTTGTTTGCTGTTGTTGGGTTTTCTGTCAGCATTCCTTTGTTTCAACCTCCACCAAAGTGTAAATTCTGGTTAAAGAAAGCAGTTAGGAAAAATAAAACTGTAGATAATGTCCACAATAGCTAGTATTCAACAGAGATAGAAAGCAGTGTGAGAAAGCCCAGGCAAAGAAAGACAATGCCCAGAGAAAAAAAAACATCAAAGGAAAGCAAAGAAAGAAATTGGAGCATCTCTTCCAAAAGTAATGTATGCTCCAAGAATAATGGAGAGCTCAGAAGCTATCATCAAAATGAGATAAGGATTGTAGTTACGCTTCCAGTAAACCCATTTTCACACTGGATTCAATGGCATGTCAGACAGCAGCAGAAAAAAAGCTCTGAAGGTTGGTCTGATTAAATGGTTCTTGTTTGCTGAAATCTACCTTTGGTGTGACATAATGTAATGGTTTTATCATGATGTTCTACTGACATCTGCACTTTTCTTTTTCTTCAAGAAACAGATGGACTTGGCTGTGGTATGTGAGCTGAATTACTGATAATCTAGGTTGAACGGTAATTTCATATCAAAAAGAATTAGTGGCCTGGAAAAGCAGCTGAGTCTTGCAGACTACTGAGGTCCTAGAAACTGCAGCAATGATAAAACTCTTAATTTAAACTTAAAAAACTTTCAGAGGGTGAAAGGGAATTTGTATGAACTTCACTATTATACAGACTACACTTCCATCGTTAGGTTAAAGGTGTATCTTAGATTTCAACTTAAATATAGGTTTAAGTATGTCTTTTTTTTTACACTGTTTTCCCCTCAGTAGATCTAGAAGGAAGCTAAGTCATCCAAATGTTGGAGCTGCCACTTGCAATGTTCTAATAAGTCCTTTGATCACTCTTAAGAAGTATTAACATATTTCTCAAGCAGTCTAAGTTCTTTCTAATTCATTGTATCAAAAGAGGGCTTTTGGAGGGTCATTTTGCCTGATTACCTGCAGAAATGAGTTAGCAAGGTGAAGCAATTTGTAACAATCAGGTCATTCATTTAACTAAATATGTCCTATTCGTCACAGATGTAAATTATGATATGGTACCTTTAATGAATTGAAAAATCATATTGTTCCTGATTTCTCTGGTCTGCTAGAGTCTATGTAAGCATAAGTTTAGTATTTGCATAGAAACAGATTCCTCAAACAAAATTAATTAAAGAGAAACTTATGAAATCTTAGGCTGGAACAGAAGAAGTTTGGAAAGGGTAAAACCTTTGCAAGCAGCTGCTAAAAGTACAAGGCATGGAGGAAACACTGGGCTAGAATAAAAGCAAAGAAAAACTTGAGCAACTATTTTATTGTGGCCATAGCCTAGGTTTACATGCGACTGTAGATATCCAGTTGTTTCAAGTCTCAGGAAAGTTTTTACTTCAAGGAGGAGACTGGGGCATGATGAGGTTACTAGGCAGTAGAAAACCAGAAGTAAATCCTTTAGCTCTTTGGGTGAAACAGATGAAGAAATAGTGAACATGCCTGGAATAGTTTCTACTTTCTTTCTTGAGATGAGTAACAGATGGTGATATCTTTCTCTATGCTCTAAAGTATTCAAGCTACCGAACTTGTATGTAATAAAAAAAATATTAAAAATAATTTTAAAAAGCTTAATTATTAAGCTTTTACCTATACTTTAGTATATTTTAATGGATAGTGGGATGAGATTAAGCTCATTTTACTTCAGAAATTCAGTTTACAGCTAATCAGATTAATAGCCTATAATACTTCTAAAGCTGGTGGTCAAAGAAAAAAATGCTAGCAAAGAACAATTCTTAAAGCAAAAGTTTCAAGCAGTTTACATGAGCTGTACTCTAAAGGTGCCTCTGGGTTTTCTGTCAGCACAGGAATACATCCATGAAAAACTTATTCCACTTACTATGAGAGTAAGAAAAATTGCTGTCTTACCAAACCTGATCTGTAATTGCAATTAGAAATTTCTTCCCCTATACCTCATCAGATAGAAAAATACTTTGTAAAACTCTTTTCCAAATACCTCTTCTAATTCTGTTTGCAGCCAGTATATCACTGTATTTTATTTCAGCAAATATATATTGCAACTGAATGTTTGACAGTGTTTGACATTAGTACAGAATTAAAAATACAAATAACATAAAGCATTCAGTGCTTCTCACATAACAAATATTAATTCTAAATTCCATACAGTTTAGCTATCATGGCTCCCATGTCAATTTATTTTCATATCCTGGATTCATCATGACTGGGAAATGAATCTGTTGGCTTGCCTGTTTTAGATTAAATACATTAAATTTTAGTAAAAGATGAAAAAGCCCCACAATTATTAAGGAGCTGAGGTTTAACTTCAGCAGAGAAGGAGTGAAAGCACAGCACAGAAGAGAAGGATAACACTTGTCTCTTGGACATTTGCATAATCTGGAATGAATTCAGTCACTATTCCTGTTTTGACTGCAGAAACAATATTCAGCATTGATTGCCCTGTTGGCTGTGACTATGCTTAGGAATGGTGAGTGGCAGGGGATGGCTGTCATACCAAATAATCCTGACAGCTGAACTATGTCTCCCACGTACCCTTTATTCCCTCTGGCAAGAGAGATATCTGGGAATAACTCAGTGGAGACAGGGATGAGTAGAAGGGGTCAGAATGCAGTGCAGGTATACCTCCCAGAGACACAGCCTTCCAAATGTATTTAGGAGACATGCTCTCTACTAGTTCTTGAAATTGTGGCAAAACATGTCCTGAAGTGCAAATGTGGATTTCACCATTTTAAGCCAACTTGCACAGGACTCATTTAGCGTTGTAGTCTATGCAATTAAATTGGATTTATCTAACATTCAGGCCCCACAATGCCTCTTTGACTAGAGAATGAGTCACTCAGAGAGCCAAGATATAGCTGACCTGTGCATGGTCCAGATCTTTGAACATTCTAGAAGCAGTGGTTCTTTTGCCAATATTTCTTCATTATAGCAGCCATGACTTGGCCATGAGGATTTATTTATATAGCTTTTGTTTGTCTGTTCACTTTATTGAACATGTAAACTATCGGATTAATCCATAACAGGGCTAAATTATTAGAACATGAGCTAGCCACAGAGGTTAATGAAAATATAATTAGTACTGCTTGTGCTACATGCAGTTGAAAAGAGGGTCATAAATCTTATTAATTCTTTTTAGTTCAGGAATTCTTGACCCGAAAGACCATGATGGGTATGGTCTACAGTGTCAGTGAAGTTGAAGTGCAAGCAGATGATATGTTACTGATTTTCATTTGATTTTGAATACAGGGAGGAGAAAAGTGAGTTAGTTTTGCATCATTGTAATGCAGCAAAAGCAAAAGAAACAGTGAAAAATGAATGTTTAGTATTCATTCTGTAGTGCCATACAAGTGATTCATAAGCAAAGCTGTAGCTAAATAACATGCATATTCTTCACAGACAGGCATTCATAGTTAAGATATTTTCTGCACTTTTATAGTGTAATGTAAAGGTAGTAATACCTTTATAATAACTTACCTCACCCCAAAAGAAAAAATAAGACAACAAACAGAAAGCTCAGTACTCCATGTCGTGAGATATGAATCTGCTAGGTATATCTAAAGAGATTTCCTATAGCTAGTTATGGGCTTAGAAATAGAAAATGGTAATGTTTAGCTGAAAAAGTTCCAAATTAAAAAAAAAATAAAAATAAATAAAAAACCAAGCCACAACAATACAGTTCTGTCCTTAATTAAAGTAGACATGAATTAACAGTTAAATATGTTATTGCTTGCAATCTTCCTGCATGCCTAATTCACAGGTAAAGAGTATTAAGGCTATTCTTTCTTTAGATTTCTTCCAATTGTTTGCACCTCTTCTATTTTTTATGATTTCTTTAAGAATTATTTCCCATAGAGTTCACTACCAACTAATCTGAGAAAGCTAACACATTATAAAGCTTAATTTAGGCACTACACTAATATTTTCTTTAGAAACAATTTTAGAAACAAGTAAGTGTGACCGAAAATATTTTTTTAACTTCAGACTCTTTTTGCAAGTCTGCTAGGCAACAGTGATTCTCTTTATTTCATTCCTGGATACAAAAATAATATTGTTAGCATGAAGCAATGACCCTCTTTGGAATTTCATGCCTGTTTCTTAGGCTTCAGATTTGCTTGGGTTAACTGTTCTAGTTATTTTACGCAGTTGTCATGGTTTAAGCCCATCCAGTAACTCAGAACCATGTAGCCGCTCGCTCACTCCTCCCCTCTTCTTTCTCCCCCTGCTCCCACTGGGATGGGGAGGAGAATCAAAAGAGTGTAACTCCCATGGATTGAGATAAGAACAGTCCAGTAATTAAGGTATAATACAAAACCACTGCTACCACCACCAATAATAATAATGATAAGGGAAATAACAAGGGGAGAGAATACGATTGCTCACCACCCGCTGGCCAATACCCAGCCCGACCTAAGCAGCGATCTGGGCGTTCTGGGTAACTCCCCCCAGTTTATATACAGGGCATGACGTGCTGTGGTATGGAATACCCCTTTGGCTAGTTTGGGTCAGGTGTCCTGTCTCTGCTTTCTCCTGGCTTCCCATGCCCCTCCTACCTGGCAGAGCATGAGACTGAAAAAGTTCTTGATCAGCGTAAACATTACTTTTAGCAACAACTAAAAACATTGGTGTGTTATCAGCACTGCTCTCAGACTAAAGCCAAAAACACAGCACTGCACCAGCTACTAAGAAGGAGAAAAATGACTGCTACTGCTGAACCCAGGGCAGCAGTTTATGAAACTTTGTTCCTAGTAGAATGATCCATTACATTTGTCTCATAATCCCCAAAACATCAGCTAGGTTTTTAAGAAAGATATCAAAAATCATGGCGTCATTAATGGATTTACAGGAGCTAAGAAATGCATTAGATAACACATTCAGCTAACACATTGAAATACTAGTGTAGGTTGGATTTGTGCCTTTAAGGGTATTTGGTGGTTGTGGTCAGCCCTACAGAGGAGTAAATAGTTAGTGAATAAAATCATCCCTATGAAACTTAATAAAGGTTAAATATATCCCCAGATAGTAGTAAAGTGTGAAGTTAAAAGTTAATGCCTTGCTGTATTGCACTGTTCAGTAGGATAAAAGCAGTAATATGGTGTGACAAACTGTGGCAAGATAGAGGACCATGCAGATGAGACACCACACCTTTTACCAGGACCTTATTCTCCAGTGCTTTGCTTGGAATTAGTAATGACATAATAACTTAAATCATTATCTTTCACATGCAGATCAGGTGAAATTGATAAATGCATCTATTCTTTTTCACACCTGCATCCTCACTGCAGAAGAGAATTATCAGGAGTGTACATTCTAGTAAGCCAAATAGGAATTTGCCTGTGTAATTTAAAATCAAACTTATCAAATTTATCTTGTTATGAAGTATGTGTTTTATCTTCTTGTAACAGTAAGCAATAGGCAAGACAATTCTAGCAGGCATTCTGCACAGTCTTGGCTGACTGCATAGGAACAAATATTTTACATGGAGTTTTAGAGAAATGGATCTTCTAAAAGGGAACTGAATATTCAATATGTCTGTCATCTTAAGATGTCTTAAGATATCTTTGACAAATTATAATAACACTTTTTATATGCATATATTGTAAACTTAAATTTTCTCATTGCCTGGAAAATATGCTTTTTTAAAAAAAGGGAAATTAATTCATTCAGAACTGAAGTTTATGCTTGAGTGAGCTTCTAAAATTTTGAAGACAACGTTAATGGTCTTGTAAAATGATCTTGTAAAATGATGAGCAGAGATCAGTCCCTTCCAGGTAACTCCCCCCAGTTTATATACTGGCCATGACGTGCTGTGGTATGGAATACCCCTTCGGCTAGTTTGGATCAGGTGTCCTGTCTCTGCTCCCTCCCAGCTTCTTGTGCCCCTCCTCACTGGCAGAGCATGGGAGATGGAAATGTCCTTGATGAGGGTAAGTGCTACTTAGCAGCAACTAAACCTGCTGTATTATCAGCATTGTTCTCAGACTAAAGCCAAATCACAAGCTACTAGGAAGAAAATTAACTCTATACCAAATGAAACCAGGAGATAGCTGGAGGCAGAAAGACACCTTTTTGTGTCTAAAGGCAAACAAACTGATCTTCACTGGGTTGCAGTGGGAGCTTAGGTACCTAATTCACATGTTGAAACCTGCACTGGACATGGAGGGTGGGTTTCAGCTGCCTAATCAGAAGCACCTGATGCTGTGGGTGATGCCCTGATGTAGATGAGGCATGCATACAGGGCTGACATATATGATAAAAGAGTTATGAGAGATGTGCTCCTTTCTGAAAAGCATCAGGATCCTAAAAAGGATTATATGTGTTATAGCATCTCCACAAGCACTAGATAGTATTTTTAATGAATTGAATTCATCCACATTTCTCATCACCTCAAGTGAAAGTTTAGATACCTATCTTACATATAAACAAATACATGCACATAGCTCAGTCTAGTTGCCTACTCTATAGAGCTGATTAAAATCCCTAAAATTATAATCTCATGTTATAAGATGCTTCCTGTCTCTAGCTGCCGCTCAGAGGTTTGCATGGATCACCCCTAGATGTCGTGTGGTAACTGCTAGCTCTTGACATATTTATAAGTGACATTATACAGACATTTTTAGGTAACTGTGTGAAGACTCATATGCTGTGTTTTGGTTTTAGAGGATTTCAGTATTACAAAAATCTGACCCCAACATTTTCTCCTGACAATATTTACAGCTACCTGAAAACCCTGAGGGAAATTTACTAATCATTGGGAATCCCCACTGCCCAGCCACATCCTGCAAGTGTGATTTCCTGTCATCTTTACACCTGTAACTTTGTCTAAGTATTCTGAGTTACCACTGATAGTAGTTCTTCAATAGTAGTTCATCAATAGTAGGTTTTTCTTGTAGACATAATATAGATGTGGCAACTGTGAACAGAGACAAACACTGCAGTATATGGAAACTGTCCTCAAGCAGCTACATACAGAATTCTACAGAATCCCTTTACTCATTACATGAATTTTCAGCTTTCTTAGCTGGAAGAAAGGTGAGAAAACAGCTGGCAATTAGTACTGCTCTTTGTCATGGAATCATTTCCAGTCTTGTGTTTTGTTGGTTTTGGTTTTTTTTTTTTCTCCGTCTTTATTTTATATCAAATGAGTTGTAAACTAAACACTCATTTGTAAAGAGATCTTGTGATTGATCTATGGAGTGTTAATATGCACATATATACACAGACTCACACACATATATATGAGTTGTATATATAGACATATGTGAAAAAAATGTGAAACGAGATATATGTAATAACGTTGCAACACACTGGTTACTTATTGCTAGCAGACTCTATGAAGGGCGATTATGGTATGCATTGTGTAATCCCCACATTTGGTACAATGTCTCTGTGTTGGTACAATGTCTCTGTGTTGGATAAAGATAGATGACAATAAAGCGCTGAGAGTAAGTGCTTAAGCTTTCAGTGGCTGCTAAACACCACTGTAAGTTGCGACCTAAACACTTTTTGTTCTTAGTCTGTACTAAATGCCTGAGCAGACAATTTTGTGTGAATATAGTTTTCTCAATAGTGTTAGATTCCAGCCTACATGGAATCCTCAAAAGAGCAATCAGCAGATTCTGCAGTCACTTCTTTCTCAATACATTATTCAAACTTTTTGGGAAGGAGATTCCAAATAGCAATGAGATATTGTTTCATTAAAACAAGTTAATGAATTACTGAAGCAGCATTTTGTGAGCAAATTTGAGAAAACTTTCTTCATGTTATTAGTAATTACAGACTAATATCTAATGTAGCTTCTCATTTATGAAATGCTGACTTTCCACATCTCTCTCACAATCCGTTGAAGCAATATAGGTTTAAGACATAGAAATGTCACCCAAATGGAAACGTTTCCAGAAAATGGAAATTTGTTTGGACTATGCTTTGAGCGTATGAAATAGAGGCCTAAACCCTAAAGATATTAAAGTTTTCAAGTTTAACTCCAGGCAATAATAGAAAATAGAGGTCTACATTCAGTCCTCATCATTCAGGTAGGACAGAATATTTGTATTCACCCATTCTTACAATGTTCCATTCAAGTATCTTTTTTTTTGTGTCTTATACTGTGGGTTTGGTTTTTTTTTGTCTTATATTTTATGTTTCTTTAGCTATTCAAACTATGCTACTCACTATTACTCTGAAGCCTACTCTTTGTTTAGGCCTTCCAAATGAAATCATTAAAACTAAAGTTATGCAATGAACTGAGGCTAAAGGCTGATTGCAACCAGAGCTGCAAGGAATGCAAAATAGAGGTACATATTACTTGGAACCCTCTGGTCTTTCTTATCTCCAGCTGATTTAATATATCAATGTTTGTGATCTCCAGAGAGAATGGACTGTAAATTTTGTGTGTTAGGATGACATTTCGCTTAAGGCACAGATTACATGTTGTGGAAGATCCAGGATTTGTCATCTTGCTGTGCTCCAGTGGGCTGCTTTTAAGTTTAAGGACCAATCGCATCCAAATTTTTATTAGTGCAAAATACTCCTGTTTGTCCTAGCATATTATTTATCCTAGACATTAAGCTTTTTATCTGCCCACTGTTGAATAATTGCACCAACTGGCTTTTATCTTCTAACTCCAGAGATAAGAAAGAACACATTTCTTTTTAATTGTAAGCAAACCTTCATCCTTTCTGTAATTGTCAATTAGAAAGTACCATAACCACACACTAACAGAATACACGTATTACATTAAATATACATCAGACAGAAAAAACATAGTTTCCAAACTTTTAGAACCTACAGCAGTTTAGATTCTGTTTTGATAAAACGTGTAGAGCACACACTTGCAGTTGGCAACTTACCTGGAAAATATTTGGGGAAATATAACAGCCTTTAACTTACTTCTCCATTAGACTGACAAGAACCTCTGTACCTACTCTTAGTAGGCTTATACTGTCTTTACAGAATACAGCTGACTTCTGTAGTGTGAAATTATTTTTTTTTTAAATTACAATTCTGCCTTCCTAAGAATACTTGATAATTAGAACCCAATGGTTATACATTTATTACTCTTATAAGCTATATAAAACATATCAAAACATATGATTATTCAGAAAATACAAGATGCTTTAAAAAAATCACCACTTGCAGTAGTGAATTCTGTTAGAATTAAGTATATCTCTTTCAATTTAGCCTTTAATTCAATTGGGATTTGAAGAGTGATGTCACAAGTTTATGCATGTCCCAGGATGAGTTTTCATAGGATCTGGCATGAACAAACTTCAGAGAAGACCACTGCAGGATTCAGTGTGCTGACGCAGAACTGCAACTTAGAGCAGGAGCAAGGTCATTGAGGGTTATTAGTCAATCTTCCCTCATGAGATGCTCAGCCTTTTCAGCATTCATGTGTGTTGTTGCTGACACAGGTCTCCCAGATCGTGGTTTGTCACAATTGCTAGTCTCACCTGACTTGAAACGTTTCAACCATCTGTACACATTTCTCAGTTTCATGGCTTCAACCTTGTACAGTTTGTACATTCTTATAAGTCTCTTTATTGCCTGAACTTTCACTTTTCAATACTTCTTTCCTTACACATTGCTACATACGGTGTCAGTATCACCTCTTAACAATGTTCAGTTTGGTAGCATTTAAACGACTGCTTTAGAAACCCCCAAAAGCTGAGACGATATGTATGCAGAATCCTGAAACACTTAACTCTAAATACACTGAGAAGATACTTTTTTCTCATTTTAATGTTAAAAGGCTTATGACACTCGAGAAATTTTAACATATCTCTTTGTAGTTTGTGGTAATAATAGAGCTATTACCTGAGAATTTCTGGAATAATCTATTGATTTCTGAATATCTGTATCCGTTTGCTGCAGATGATGAAAAGTGAAAAAAATATACTCAAATGTGACACAATACATTTGGCATCTTCTTGTGTTCTTTCAAACTTCGCTTTTGGATATAGTCAGAGACATGACTGAGCTAAATGACCCATTATTAGACAGTGCAGTTACATATTTACTATGTTCCTATCAATCTATTTTATGGAAATTGATATAACAACCACTCTGAATTAAAATTGATATGAAAAAGAAACACATGGAAAGTTTTTAGTCAACTTTTTTGCATGGGGAAAAAAGTCATGAGGTACTTAAAAACCAAGTAAAAGAAAATAAGGAAAATAGTCCTCTAGAACCACATAAAGTGAAATTAAACAGATTAATGAAAAAAGCCACAATAAAAAAAAAAAAAATAAATGAAACAAAACAAAAGAAAAGTGCCCCAACTGTTGGCTTAAGTAATAAAAAAAAAAAATATATTGAAGAGAAAGAATTCTGGATGTTGATTTCTTTCCAATTTGCATTCAAAGAGAAGGTAAAGAAGAGAGGAGGGAGAAAACATCTAAAGGATGTTGGAGACATTCAGAAGAGCTGCCGTTACATATACACCTCAGCTCATACATTTCCTTTCTTTTTTTTTTTGTTACTGTTGTAGTATATATGAAGACAACATAATTTTAACTTGATTACTAAAAAATTGAACAGATTTTGTATTTCCCTGGTGAAATGTGTTATTGATTAAAAAAAAAAAAATTGGAAGAAAAAAAAAAGAAGTTAGATCCATACCTTCTTCATTCAACTCTACGTCCTGGGTTAAAAGCCTGTGACCAGCCAACCAGAAATGCAGACATTTGTATGTGCTTCCATAACTGCATACTGGCTTTATTTGTGTGCTTTCCTTTAAAAGTATAACCCAAATGCATTTTACTTGATAAGTTTTTATGCAGATCTTACAACACTTTTTTCTACCACATGTTGGAACATTTGTACAAAAAAAAAAAATCCCATCTTTATGTTTGAAATTTATGGGAACACAATTAAAATGAGAGGGGTCCAAAGGTATCAAGATAATTACATTTTTCTAATCTTACTAAACAAGATAAATTACCTGCAGGCCCTCTTATAAAAGATGAAATCTTCATAATAAGTGAATTAATCAAGCAGCAGCTTGCTACTGCACATGCATTTATAACAGGAATGATTCAAAGACTTATTTTATGGGGAAATTAATGGAAACAGGCTTTTCATTCTTCTGCACCAATTGAAAACCTCAGCAACCAGCTGCCCACTTGTCAAGAAAACAGAAAGAAGCTGGAAACAAAGATAAATAAAAACACCTTTTTCCTGGCACTTTTGAAGAGAAAAAGCAGCTCTCATTTACAGCAGCCATCTGTTTGTTATTTAATATGGGTGAATTACATGCTGTAATGAGTTTGTTTCTGCATCACTCAGTGCAATGGAACACAAGTTCACTCTCATAATGTGCAGCAGTTTTTAAAAGCTAATCATTTAATTGGACACAATAGTCAATGACAAATGGAGATGTAAAAACTCATCCAGCTGTAGAGTGAATATGTAATCATTGTAAAATCATATTATTTTACATGCATGAAGGCTCTTTAATAGTAGCTGATGTTGGTCAGCATTATAGACTCTGAAGAATGGAAGAAACATGATGAAAAGCAGCATTTCAAAACCATTCTTAATATAATTGGGCTATATTCAGGCACATGCTGTAGCTGCCATTAGTTTTAGGTACTTTATCATCTCCAAATTGTTTAGTGGCATCTCCCAAATTTTGTTTACATTTGCTTTCAACATTCACGGTTTAGTAGGCATGATCTATAGTTTGTTGGGAGTCATGTGATTAGTTTCTGTTCAGGCTGCCTCATAGTTCCCACTGACTTGCTGCTTGTACTATTTATAATGCTATGTTAAAATACAAGAGAAGAGTGGAAGGAATGAATCTCAGGGACAAAAAATGGATTCAGGGAATCTAAACTTTGGTTTAGTTGATTTTTATCTTGTGGTAAGGGATTTACCTGTTTTCAAAACTTCATAAGGAAACAAATAAATTTGCAAATGTGGGGTTTTTTTACACATTTCACAGATCCGGGCAGTCTGTGATCTTTATACAATTTCAGTAGAATTTAGTATTTCTCTTTTGTTCTAATTTTATGAATTCTTCATCTGTGAAGATTGACTAAGCATCCTTTATTTTGGCTTAAAAATAAGGCAAGAAAAGCAAGCTTAATGTTGATATCATATATCCCTGGATAAAGCAGGACAGATCTGTTTTTTTGGGTAACTGTTAAAAGAAGCCAACTTGAACCACAATTCAACTTGTTAGAAGATTCAAAGGCCTAAAGAGATTAGATGGAGCACATCAGCTTTCTGATAGCATGTTTGAATGTATTATTATATCTGGAATTAAAGACAAATTAAAAAAAACCCAACAACCTACACAAAGAATGTGTCCTGGGTTCAGCTATAGCAGTCATTTTTCTCCTTCTTAGTAGCTGGTGCAGTGCTGTGTTTTTAACTTTCAGCCTGGGAACAACGCTGATAACACCGATGTTTTTGGTTGTTGCTAAGTAATGTTTACTCCGACCAAGGACTTTCTCAGTCTCAGGCTTTGCCAGGGAGAAGGGGAAGCCAGGAGGAAGCAGCGACAGGACACCTGACCCAAACTAGCCAAAGGGGTATTCCATACCACAGCACGTCATGCCCAGTATATAAACCAGGGGGAGTTACCCGGAAGGCCCAGATCACTGCTCAGGTCGGGCTGGGTATTGGCCGGCGGGTGGTGACCAACTGTATCCTCTCCCCTTGTTATTTCACTAATCATTATTATCATTGGTGGTAGCAGTAGTGGTTTTGTATTATACCTTAGTTGCGGGACTGCTCTTATCTCAACCCGTGGGAGTTACATTCTTCCGATTCTCCTCCCCATCCCTCCAGGAGCGGGGGGAGGAAGAAGGGGGGGAGTGAGCGAGCAGCTGCGTGGTTCTGAGTTACCCGCTGGGCTCAAACCACGACAGAATGAAAACAGTATCACATCAAAAGCTTTGGGAGGGGTATTTAAAGTACCAACAGGGGTTTAAGTATCTAGAAAACAAGGGAGAAAGGGAAGCTACAGAGTAGAAGAGTAGCAGATAGATTATCTCCTTAGACATAAAAATAAAATTTGGAGAACAGCTTACTCATGTCAAAAACATCAACACAGGAAATATGATAAAGAGAAATGCACTGCAAATTGGAAAAGCTTTTCAAGCACATATCACAAGTACAATCAATAGGAAGGAAATGTTACACAGTTCTCAGTGGATCATTAAAAAACAGGTAATGAGAGTAAATTATAAAGTATTTTCTAATACAGTAGTTGGAACTAAATTTCAGAAGAGCTGAACACATTAAACTGATTAATGATGCACATAGGATGGAAGGCACAGCCATTTGCATGGAGCAAGCACCAGTTAGAGTGGCAATGTCCAAATGAAAGCTGAATCCAGCATAAGATCTCACACGGCTGACTTTCACGAGGAGACATTTTTCAATTAGTGCAGGTAGGCCGAACAGTCACACCACTTCTCCTGCACCTAATAAAACCTAACACAGAAGTGCTACACAACTTCTGCTGCCCCTAAGGCTCCATCCTGTTTTCCTCTTTAATCCTATTATCCCCAGTATCAGCAGTTACAATAGCCTAAATATAACACTCTTGGTGGTGGGTGGATGGAGGATAAAAAGAAGTTGTATTTGTATAAAAGAAATATGGGGTTGAAGCTTAATCATGGAAGGAAGAGAAAAGTAACTACATGAATAGAGGGTGGAGGAAAAGGCTGATTCTTTTGCATAATGCAGCCTGCAAAGTCGTGCCACAGCTCAGATCTGAATCGATAGCTGTTGTGCTGGATAACAACTTTAGCAAGAAAGTATGAGTATCACCATCATAAGAGCAAAACTTTCTGAAAACCAAACTAAAGTGCCTAATATTTTGTTTTTTAATACTAGATTCCAAATTTTGAGGAAATCGGTAATGAAACGTACTGAATTCCACATGACTCGTACCAAGTTTGGGTGGGTTTTTTTCAAGAGGAGTAAAGCAACAGTGTCATGTGACTTGATGGTCTCACCCAACCTATATGGACGATACCAAACCAAAGTCTGAGCATTACTTCAGAAGATTTCCTGAGGGTTGAAATGCACAAAATGGACATGTTCTGTGAACCCTTCATTTCAGAAAGAAGCAACACTGATAACAGTAAAAGAATTTTTAGTGAGACAGGTATCAACAGTTTTACTAGGATTACCCACTGTAATTCTAAGGAATGTTGCTTACAGAAGAAATTATAAGGAATCAGTATTTACCAAATATGGAACTAAATTCTACTGGCCAGCTATCCGCATATGATGAATAAATGTCAGCAATGGCAGATATCACTGAATCATATCTTATATTGACAGAACATAAATGTAACTGGAAGTATATGATTTTTTTAAATGTAATTGGCAGCACTAAGATTTTGTAACTCTCAGGTCAGAAAACACTTTGTATCCTTGTATCCTTGCCTTGTTTTGCTCAGATTATCATGTAACACTACTAAAACTATGGCATTTGTCAATGAACAATTTATTTCAATTGATTAATATAGACTTTATCAGAATAATTTAATCTTTTAACTTGCTTTCTGAGAATTTCATGCTGATGAAAATATCTTATAAAAAATTTCCTATAGTAAATTAAAAATAATATATATTAATTTCCCAATTTCTATTAAAATCTTCTTAAAATCAAAACACATACTTTAGACAATTGTGCTTTTGACTTTTTCATCTCTCCATTTCTCCATTTTTCCCTCTCTTTTTTCTGTCACTTCTCTATGGACAAGGAGTCAGTAATGAGGTGTTTTACTCCCACATGCTTCCTAACTACTACCAGGAGCTATCATATTTGATATCAAAGAATATAAAAAATAACGTAATCTCCCTTGAAATGTTATGTTAGAACACCAAGATGTAAAAAGTCCTCGGAAGTTGGAAAGAGATGAGCACCAAGAGGCCTCAAATATTTCAAAAATCTCCATCATAAATCTAAATAGGTTACTAAATAGAAGCAATATAAGGCATTAAGATTTCTTTAAAAATCCTGATGGAATTCTTGCACATTAACAGCACAAATTCCTTTACTATTTGGCTATTCACACTTTGAAATGCGTTACTTCAGTTCTGAAGAAAGAGTCTATTTATTCATATTTGCTTGTGAGCATCTACCCCCATTGAAAATCACTTGAATCTACCAATATCTAAGTAAAGAGGATTTCACTTTCTGCCTCTGTTACTTGACCTTAGCACAGATACATGGGAAGAATGATAAGACTACAAAGAGGTAAAAAGACTATTTGTTTTGCACAGCTTCAGATATGGGCCAATGGTAGGTAGTACGGCCCCTGTATGAATATCGAATCAGACCATTATACTGTTGGGTGCAATTCAATGCAGTTCTAAGAATTGGTGAGATATGTGCTCATCTTGATGCTCATTTCTCACACCCAGTAGTGTTTAAGTGTCTTGATAAATAAGCATGTCAGAAATATCTTTAAAACTCAGTAGGTGGCAAAGTGATTTGAAAAAATGAATTTATTTGCAGAGATTAGTACTTTCTTCTACACCTTAACTTTTATGGTGAGTAAGAAAAGGATTGTTAGATAATGTTCACATAAATCTAACATCATAATTAGATTAAGGAACCTGAAATTTGAAAGAAGTCTGAACAGAATGTCACTAGTATATTCATCTGCATAGGACCAATTCAGGCCAAAAAGAAATTACTAGAGATAAGCTCATACAGCTCATTCCCTGTAAACCAAGTGGTTTTGGTTTTACTTTTCTTTCATTATCATGTAGAAAGAGTAATATGGATGGAAAGAGTTGGCCAAACAAAAGAGAAGCACAAGTTGATACACTGGGAAGAAAAAGACAAAACCAAACCCAGAACATAGTCTGCAGAAGTGGAAACATCTATTTCTTACTAGGATATTGAACAGTTTTTGCTCTAGGCAGTTTAACCATGCGTCCTGATCCACTACGTTCTTTTTGAAAAACATCTGGAATGCAATTCTTCTGATCAAATGTGGTCATCGGCCCTGGCATCACAATGACTTTCCTTTCATAGTCAATGAGTGATTAGTGTTCAACATTAATATTTGCTCTTTAAGAACTGCTCAAATATTCCAATTTTAAAAACTGGAGTCTTTTAAACTGAGTGTTATTGATATAAATGAGAAAACTTCTTCCTGAGTGCCTGGAAGCTAAAAATCTCCTAAAATAAGGCAACTCTCCACTTTTTTATTAGTCTAAGACTGGGACTGAAGCTGAAAACTTTGGCAGCTAAGTCATACTTCTGAAAATGGGCACTGGCATATCTCTTCCAAGATCTGTAGGAGTAGGTTTTATCTAGCCAAAGGTGTCCATTTAACCTCTAGGCGCCAACATCTCAACCATTTATGCTAAATTTTCTTTTTGTAGTCGGTGAAGAGGAACATACACTGCTAAGGAGTGATTTACCTTGAATCAATGTAAACATCTAAAATGTGTCAGCTGAAACGACCAGGAAGTGCCTGTTGTCTGTCTATAGAAGCAGTTTAGACTTAGAGGTACATGTGTACCCTGTAAATGTCAAAATCTATATCAGAGAAATTCACACCATAGAAATTCTATACCCTAGCTTTTAGCATTGCAGCAGTGTTAAAAGCACTCAAAAAGTGCAGTTCTTTCCCTAATCATTGAGGATTTAAATTCAAATCGAAGTCTCCAAAGGCAGTACATTGACTGTCAGGATAGAAATAGAAGTCAGTTGGATTAAATGCAAGGAATATTCTCCACTTTCCTTTCATCAGCTATGTAGCCAATATATCAATATTCACTCTACCAAAGGCAAGGGGTCAGAGCAAGCAAGCTTTCTAGCTTACTGAGGAGGGCATTCATGGTAGGATGATCAGAAACCTGGATCTTGATCTGCAAATGCTACTATAGTTCTAATATTGTTTACATATTTTACCCAGTGACACCTGGAATGCAAAATACATAGCCAGTCCCATTATGGATCTGGGCCTTAGAGTAAAAAACAGAAAAAGATGTGACAGGTGAATCTCAGTACAAGGATGACAAAGATGACAGTGATGGGAATCTAAACTTTCAAGGGTTTATTGCTGCATTCTTTTGGAGAAGAGAAAGTGAGAAACTGATGAATTACCAGCAAATCACTCGCTTAGAAAGACCATTGCTTCTTAAGTCTTGTTTTAGCAAAAAACCCTCTCAGTAGACACTTTTATGTACACATTAAAATATGTTTCATGTTATATTACAGTTGATGTTACTGCATATTATGAATCTGTTAAAAAAAAAAAAAAAGAAGAAGCAAGCCTGTTCTAGATAAGTCAGCAGTAATGTTTTACGGTATTTGAACTGACATTTTGCAGGCACACAGGTTCAATTAGATTAGCTATTTCAGTATCTGTTGAAAATTATAAACACGTCCCCAAAATGTGCTTTATATATTATACTTTATATGACATAGTGTTTCTTTATAAAGTCTGGTAAAATGCCAAACAAACTGATCCTTTGTTTAGGCACCAGTGTGTCCTGTCTAAAAACTTTCATGTCATCTGCATGAATCTGAAAGCAGAATTCATAATGACATAGGCACTGCCCAATCTAGGGTAAATCTTCTCCCTTCTAGTGGGATCCTTATCAGCAGTGACCCTGAATGACAACCAATCACTGAAACAAAAAGCTCATATACAGAGACTAAAATGTTCAGCAAGTCTGTCCTCCTCCCACTTGATGGGTACATCTCTATTCTCAAAATGCTTCCAACTGACTGTTTGGACACATTATGCTTAAGTCATACAGAGATGCAGAGAAAAGGAAGTCATTGTATTTCCATTTTCTATGTCTTTATCTTTCTCTCCTTAGAATAACATGAACAAATTCTTAACTACTCTAAATCTCTGCAGCCTTATGAAGCATCTTTCTCACTGCTATCTGCTCAAAGGAATGCTTATGGCTGAGAGTTTTTTTCATCCCAATTATTCTTTTGCAGAAGAATTCTCTCTTTTTTTTCCTTTTACGTAAACCAGACTGCTGTAGACATACATTTAGTTGTGTTCTATCTATCTTGACAAAGCATCTTCTATAAAACCCTTTCAGTGCTGTAGCAGGAAATTGTCATGAGGTTACCTCACAGTATTTTGTTTCAACATTATTTATATCTCTGATCTTTGCCTCCAAATAGTGTTCATCTTTTATGAATTTGTTTTATGATCTTTATCTTTTAGTGTATTGTGAAAACATGGTGAATTACACTGTAATGATTTGTTTTCTACCTGGTAATTGTATGCTACAGGCAAAACTGTGACTGACCTTAACTGAAACTACAGGAATGAGTGAAAAAACATATATCCTCTGTCCTCCAGTGCCAGTACAATGAACCTCAAAACATGCAGAAGAACAAGGAGTGGCAAATATTATATTTTCCCCTGGGTTAAGTAATTCTAGGATTGAAAGGACGTGCATAAGGCATATATGGAACCCTAATACTGACTTCTATAATATGCCAAATAAGCCAATTCACAAGGGGGAAGATAAGCCATGTATTGTAAAAGCAGTAAAATGTCTTCCCCCTACAGCAAAGGAAAAGCAAAAAAAGAATTCGACTGTCTGTCCCTGGGGTCCTCCTAGCACAGAACTGTTTGAAAGCTCAGTCTCCCTCTATGCGAGTAAGGTTTCTAATGTTTTAGTGCTTTGTCTTTGGAGTGAATTAATAAATTTTGCTGATGGAAACAGTATGTGCAAGACTCTGTCTGATCCCACCTGATAATGTGATCACTGTAAACAGTGGTGGAAGTTTGTCTTAATATTTTTTTACAGCTACAAAATAAATAAGGCAAATAAGCAAAGAATAAAAATAAAAATGTGTCCTGGTTTCAACTGGGGTAGAATTATTTTTCATCCTAGTAGCTGGTACAGAACTGTGTTTTGGATTTAGTGTAACAATAATGTTGGTAACACACTGATGTTTTAGTTGCTGGTTAGTGCTTACCCTAAATCAAGGACTTTTCAGTCTCTTGTGCTCTGCCAGTGAAGAGAGGCACAAGAAGCCAGGAGGGAGTACAGCCAGAACAGCTGACCTGAACTAGCCAAAGGGATATTCCATGCCACAGCACATCATGCCCAGTATATAAACTGGAGGGAGCTACCTGGAAGGGACCAATCACTGCTCAGGTTGGGTTGGGCATCAGTCAGCAGACGGTGAGCAATTGTATTGCGCAACACTAGTCTTTCTTCATTCTTATTTCTCTCTGTTGTCTTTTTTTTTATTACAAACATTATTATTATTATTGTTATATTTTTATTTTATTTCATGGATTAAACTCTTCTTCCTCAACCCATGGGTTTTACTTTTTTTTTTCCAGTTCTTCTTCCCTTCTCACCAGGGGGGTGCATGAGTGAGTGGCTGTGTGGTACTCAGTTGCCAGCCAGGCTTAAACCATGACAAAATGTTAAAATACTACTGAAGTTAAAGGAAGAAGAATAACAAATGAAAATTAAGAAAAAATAGAAAAGCCGCAGAATCAATAGATGTGTTGATCTATTCAGTTTTATGAGGGAACTTCAGGGGTTTGGGCTGAATTTTGACTATTTCGTGTGTCTCTAATTATAATGGAGAGATGATATAGACAACAGTAACTTATGGGGTTTATCTCATACACGAGTGCCTCATAACTTATTAGTACCAGAAGCCACGATGTGTTTTGTCACACTTCTCTCGCATAGCTTCCAAAGCTTATAACTCAATACAAGCCATGAGTGCTATCATTAATTCAGCTCTTTTTCAGTTTTAGAGATTCATATTCAGATTTGGAGATTTTTTTTTCTAATACTTCATCAATGATGCATGAAAACTAGAAATAAATATGAGAATGTAAGGCTGGTGCAAATACTCTGACTGCCATTTTCTGCATAGCCGAAAAGGTAGTTCTCTTTCTCTTTAATTTCATTAAACCAAGGACTAAGAAACTCCAGAAGTTTACAAGATCTATTCTTATAAGGGTAAAGTTTTCAAGATGCAAAGTATCCACTGATCCTCTGTGGCTTTCGTAAGACCTGGATGGTGGGCTGCAACTAAGATATTTTCTTAATTCTTTCAGCAGCATGTATTTACGATCCAGAAACTTTGAAATCTAAAACCTTTCAAACTCAGTGTACCCTAACTCTAGGTGGAACAATTTATATTTTTTTTTGTTCTGGCTAGAATATTTCTAGGTTACAATTGAAGATCAGACTGGCAGATTATGGAAGTTTTCATGTGGAGATAACACTGTACTTTTAAATATAGTGAAATCTGATTTTAGAATACTTTTAAGGAAGCTGGGTTGACTGTTTTATTAGCACTCACTGTACACTACTGTATGCCTTTAGCCACATCAGCTTATTCTTAAAGAATAACCTCAGTGGAATAATTCATCGCTTACAAAAAAGTAAATGAAAAGAAGAATCATGACCAACAATTTGAGCTTTCTAAGGCCCTATGCAAGTAACTAGAATTTCTCCTCACCCCAATTATAAGTATTTCAGTATATTGGAAAATAAAGCTGAAGTTTACATGGAATTACACAGTTTGTTATTGTTGGTTTCGTTTTATTATTGTGGTGGTGAAGAATCTATTAGCATGCAATTTTAGATGGGGTGGTCTAGTTACTGGTTCCTAGTTATCCTTTGTTGATTTTTTCTTTTCAAGTTCAGTAGTATAATTTAGAAAAATGAGAAGTGCCACTTTAGATAACTAAATCAGTAAAAACCCTCTCTAGCACTTAAAAAAAAATTAAAAAAAAAATCATTCCTGTGTTATTTGAAATTTTGCTAGAGACAGGCAGAAAAATGCATCCTTTAAATCCAATACATTAAACCATTTTTGATTATTATTTAATTTGGTTAACAGGGTATAAGGATTAGCTACTACTGGATGAGTATCTTCCACAATCTTACTGATCACCCTCAAATCTTGAACTAACCTGTAACTTTTCCCATCTGGTTTTTCACTGGTAAAATAGGGGTATTATATTCTGATTCACATTCAACCAACAATCCATACTTTAAAAATTTATCTATGATTCCTTTGATTCCCTTCCAATCCTCTAATTTTAAGGGATATTGTTTTATCCGAATTGGATGGGCCCCCCTTTTTATTTCTACCTTGACAGGCAAAGCATTTTTCACCTTACCTGGAACTTCAGATGCCCATACTCCCAGATATACCTGATTAAAGATTTCTTCTAGGTCAGGGGAGTTCTCTTTTTCATCTTTCTGCCAGATTAAACTTAAAATTTCAATTAATTGCTCATTCTTTACTTTTAACTCCATTTCCCCTTCTTTAAACATTATAATTGCTTCCAAATGTTCTAACAGATCCTGTCCCAATAAAGATTTTGGAGAATTTGGCATATACAGAAATTTATGTGTTCCTATTTGTTTCCCTAATTTATATTCTAAAGGTTTCAGAAAGAATGCTTTTTCTTGGTGGCCAGTAGCTCCCACAACTGTAATGGAATCAAACTCTGATTTAACACTGAATAGGTTGCTCCTGTCACTGGAGCCACCTGGAGATTCTTTAGCTTAGGGCAATCTCACTTCCAATGTCCAATTTCCCTACAGTATGCACACTGATCCAGACCCAAAGGAGAAGAATTTACTCCTCCACCCCAGCCTGACATTCCTTTTCTGCCTCTGCCTCGTCCTCTCATATTAGTCCCTGTACTGGTTTCTACTTGTCCCAAAGCTGCCACCGTAGCTGCGGCTATAGCATGACCCAGCTTTTTATTCTCTACCTGTTCCCAATTTCTATACACTTTCCATGCTCCTTCTATCAACTTTTCTATATCACGATTATCTGGTTCTTTAAACTGCTGAAGCTTCTTTCTAGTATCTTCTGACTATTGCCCTAAAATAGATTGGCTATTTAGTGCTTCCCTTCCTCTGAGGAGGGATCTAATGTGGTGAAATTTTCACATTGCTTCTCTCAACCTATCCAAAAACTCAGTTGGTGTTTTGGCTTGCCCTTGTTTTATAACAAATACAGCTGACAAATTTACTGTTTTAGGACCACGCTGTCTGCTAATGCTCCTGCAGTAATCTGAGCACTCACACGAGTGTGGGCAGTTTTTAACACCAACTGTTGGTTGTTTTTTTTTCCGTTTCAGTTAAAGCATCCAGCATTACATCTATATCACCCCAGTCAGGATCTTGGCTTTTAACAATCAACTCAAACCTTTCTGCCACTCCTATTGGATCATCTCGATAGTCTTTCACAGCTAACTTCCAAGCATCTAAATCTCCCATTGAAAAATTCACTTTTATTCTTGTCCGACCCTCCGGTCCCATTGCCTGTCTTAAAGGCACCTGAGTTAGCAGTCCTGTTTTACTATGAATGCGTGCAGCAATTGGAGTAACATTTTCAGATCCTCCTGCTCAGTTGTCAGCAACAGCAATCCCCTCCTTCTTGCCAGTATCAGAAGGATTCAAGGCGGGGGACACTCCTCTTGGAGAACTCAGTAATATTTAATCTTCTACCCTATCTTCCTCCTTTTTCCTTAATTTTAAATACATTTCTCCAATATCACAACCCGAACAACACCTCTCCAACTCAGGTTTCTGTTGCCTTCTTTTTTTTTTTTTTTTTTCTGTCCCTTTGTAAAGCTAAAATCAAGGAATCTGGCAGAGCTCTCTTGATTCCACATTCCTTCTGCCACTCCTGCTGGTTTCTTAATGTGAAAAACATATCTGCATACATTACTTTGCTCTGTTGATATCTCATTATTAATTTTACACACACACACAAGGGATCCCACAAACACACTTCACACAACTACAATACCTAGAACACAAACAAAATCCAATTAGACAAACAACTATTAATGACACAATCACAACATGCAGTACAGCCTTAACCATATCATATTGTCAATACCAAAATCGTTACCGTGATAATCCACAAAACTAGGTCAAATACCGGCAAGTCACAAATAACATTAATTGTTATACTTTACCAATGTTTTCTTGTTTACCGATCCGCCCGGAGATCTCCCGATCCCTTTCCAATGACTCAGAATACAGCCCAACGGGCTCTTTTGAATATTTCCCCACCTTGTTGATCTCCCATTAGGATTATCCTGTATTCCCAAGTCTATATTAATTTCCACTTTATCCCCCGATGTATACCATATGGATGCTGGCAGCCGGGTATACGCCTCTACCTACGCAGCTTTTGCACAATTTACAGGAGGCACCAAACGGGTAGCTCATAGGGTACTCTATTGCAGAATACCCCTACCACAGCTAGGGCAGCTCATAGAGCGCTTTATTACCAAAACACCCTCACCACAGCTATCCCCGGTTAGCTCATAGGGCACTCTAATATAGAGTCCCCCCACCACAGCTAACCTTCCATAAGAGCTCTTTTCCTTTACTGTTACACCTATATAATATAGGTCATAAAGAATACCTTATAAAAAAGATGGTCCTTGTCTGCTCCTGCAGTGATCCGAATGAGTCGAGAGGTCCCTCCAGGAAAATTCCCAGAGGTTCCCAAGGGAGCCCTGTTCTCAGCGGGTCCTGCAGCCAAGCAGAGAGGGTCCCATCTGGGTGGCTAAATTGATTCGTAGAACTTGTCAGGAACTCGTCAACAAAGTTTTAAGTTGACAAGCAGGTATTCTTTATTGCGGCACCGGAGAACATGGGGGATAGCTCCTCCTAGCATGTTCTGTTCGAGCATCAATCAAACCATGATTATATGGTTGTTAGTCATACATATTCATTATATTGTATACGTATTCATGAAGTTGTTTATACATGACATCACATTCCTAGAACATTCTTCCCATACTCGCACTTTATTATGGTAGTGGTCTTTGGGACCTTTGGTGGTCGTTTCTTCATCATCTTCCTCTTCATCACCTTATCTTTTTCTTGAATTCTTGTTCTGGAAGTCTTTGAGGTCTGCGCAGTAGATGATAAGTGCCTGTGCCAGTTTAATTAGTTTGGTAACACTGCTGACATAAGTGAGTGATTTCTTCTCGTCCTTCTACTTATCAGTTAACTTAGCTACAGCACATCCTGAACATCTGCTAGTTTCAGGCACTCTTTATCTACACCCCTCATTTTGCTTACAATAAATTTTATATGAACGTCATAAGGTTCTAAAACTATGTCAGCTACAATGATTTCTCTTATACAATGATCCTTATTATGTTCTTTTGTTTGGGCTTTTTAGGTTTGGAAAGTTTTGTTGTTATGTACAAAGCCACCAAGCTTAATGTTACTTAAAACTGAATTTTCTTATTTACCATTTTGGACTTCCTCATCTCACTGCCCTTCTCATTTTTATTATATCTCTGGTTGTGGTCATTTGTCCTACATTTCAAAGGGCAAGAGCTTATGATTGTTTTCTGGAACTGTTAAGAAGTACATCTCTAAGGATTTACATGATTTTAAAAAGGTATTGACACAGGAATTAAGAAGTTACATTTCAGCTCTTTCTCTGAAAGTATATGTGACCTAGACAGGACAATGTGCATCTCAGAAGGCTCATTGTAGGGTGCCTTAGTGAGGGTTCAGACAGGCAATCTAATAAGATTAAAGTTCTTGTTCAAGTAGCTCCCACTTAATCAATGATAAATGTTCCCCTAAGACTTGCAACTGTGATTGTGCATGTATGCCGTGTAGGTGTAACTTATACAGGTGCATCCTGCATTAACTGCAATTTCATCCCAAGAATGTCTGTGTTCAAAGAACAACAAGACTTCAGATGGCTGTTGCAACCTTGAATCTCCCACAGGGTGTATGCTTTATGGTATAGTCCTCCATTGCAATCATACCAATAGAAGCTTCTAGTAATGACTAAACTCATGAGGCAGATTTCTGGTGATTCCTAGCTTTTAAGTGTTTGACTGTGAAACTTCAGGTTATATCTTCTTAATGTAATTTCTGCAGAATTTTTAGCAGACACATTGGTGTTTTATCACATAATTCTTTCACACAACTACTTGATTAGTGTCAGTCTGGAACACTGCTCATGCAGCACTTCAACACCAACTCCTTGAACTAAAGCAGTTGATGACTAAAGGCAAAGTAGTTGTGTTCTGTGAATTAGAGAGGTATCATGTCACATGCCAAAAGGGTTGGTATCATTTACACATAGTCTAAAAAGGACAAAATATGATTTAATAAATCAGGTATGAAGTACAGGCCATTTCTATCTAGCCTGCCATCTTTTCTCCAGAAAAATTCAGAGGGAGCTTCCTCAGCTGCATCTTCTTTTACGTGGTCAACTCCAAGAAAATAGAAATGGGAATGATAACATAATCACTTTTCCCACATATGAATCTAAAGCAAATAAGATGAGAAAATAAAGTACATGCCCCCTGATTCATAGCTATATTTGTTAATATGCTAGGAATGAGATGAAGCAGGTAAAATAGAAATCCTTAGGAACATGGAAGATTCAAGTAGATATTTATAGAACCAACCAGATTCACTTTTTTTTTTTATCACAATACAACGTTTCTGATTGATACATTTTAGAGGATTTTTATTCACACGTAAATAAACTTAAGTATGGATAGTATGTGAAAAAAATGTCAAAGAAGGGTGAAATAGGTATATGTGAGTAGGTGCACTATACTGTTGATTGATACTTTCAAAGAAGAATTAGAACTCTTGGTTCAGAGTAAGTATTGAACAAATATTTAAATATGCAGAAGCTAGTTTAATCTAATTATTCATAAACAGCATATTTTCTCTGTTGAAAAAAGTAAAACAAAACAACTTTCTATGCTAAAAACAATGAACCTAAGTCAATCTATTTATCCCATTTTGATTATTGTTAAGTCCCTTATGCAAGACATGAATTGAAGCAATAGAATTTCTATAGAGTTAGCAAACTTGGGTCATCTTGCTGGGTGAGCAGATATATATATACATATGAAGCTTGCCAAACCTGTGTGCCATGAGGAAGGAGCTTAATTAAAGTTCATAGACAAATTAAAAGTGAGAAAAAAATAGAGCAGCAAGAAATACATTCATTAAGAAAACCTGTATGTTGAAAAAAGCAGAGCCATAGGTACAGTAATAAGTAACAGCAGGGGTGACCATCAGGCAGAAGATAAAATGGAGTAATATGGGGTAAGAGATCAAGGTTTCTAGGTGTAAAGTTGTTATAAAGTCCATTAGACTATGACTCGAGGGTGGTGTTGAAGAGCTCCAGCTGAGTTGTCTGGGAAAAGCTATCCTTTACCTGTGTCAAGGAAAGGTCCCACAAAAATATCTCCTGTTTGACATAGGAATTATTTTTGGTTATCTTTGTCATAGCAGAACTATAATTCTATGTTCTTGTATGCCTTTTCTTACACTTCCAGATCTGTTCAAAGACCTTTCAGATTATCAAATCCAACCATTAACCTAGCACTGCTAAGTCCACCACTAAACCATGTTCCTGGGCACCACGTCAACACAGCTTTTAAACACCCCCAGGGATGGGGACTTGACCAATTCCATGGGCAGCCTGTTCCAATGCTTGACACCCCTTGTGGTGAAGAAATTTTTCCTAATATCCAACCTAAACTGCCCCGGCACAAGATGAGGCCATTTCCTCTCATCGTACTTTTTGTTGCTTGGAAGAATACACCAACACCCACCTTGCTACAACTTCCTTTCAGGTAGATTTAGAGAGCGATATGTCTCCCCTGAGCCTCCTTTTCTCCAGGCTAAACAATCCCACTTCCCTTAGCCATTCCTCATAAGACTTGTGCTCTAGACCCTTCACCAGCTGTGTCTTTCTTGTAGTGAGGGGCCCAAAACTGGACACAGTATTCAAGTGTGTGGCCTCACCAGTGTCAAGTATAGCGGACAATCACTTCCCTAGTTCTGCAGGCAACACTATTTTTGAAACAAGGGTGCTGCTGCCCTTCTTGGTCACCTGGCACACACTGCTGGCTCACATTCAGCTGGCTGTTGACTAACACCCCCAGATTCATTCCCGCCAAGCAGCTTTCCAGCCGCTCTTCCCCAAGCCTGTGGCATAGCATGGGGTTGTTGTGACCCAAATGCAGGACCTGTCACTGGTCATGAGTGCAAGACTCGAATATGTTGGCCTATAACCACAGGTAGAATCCACAGATAGTCACTATAGTTTCTCTCTCGAAGAAAAATAGGTCCTTCTAGAGATTGGTTCATTTAATTTTCCTGTATACATATTTGTGTCTGTAATAGGTAGTTCATTAGACATGTTTACACTGTGCCTGATGCTCGTTGAGAGGAATCTCATGCTGTTTCATGCTAATGGAAAGCTGATGAAAATTTGCTGTTTCGAGAAACTAATATTAACAATTTTTATCACAACTATAGCTGTCATTCTGCTCTGTGGTGAGAGCAGATGTAGCAACACTGTGGTAAAGGCAAAATAGGCAGTGGATCAGAGACCATTTTGCAAACCCTATTAATTTCCTGCCCTGACAGCAACTATTTTGTTTATGCACTGAGATGTCTGTGATTAAATGCATTGTCTAGAAAATTTCAGAAATCACTTGAAACAGTTATTATTTACCAAATCAGGGCAAGAATTCAATTCTAATTGTGGTACTTCACCAGCAAATGCTCTGACCACACCACAAAAGTCTTGGAAAGCAAATGCAGGGACTGTGAGAATGAAGACCTTAGGCCCACTGTAGGAGAGGATCAGGTTCGAGACCATCTTAAGAACCTGAACGTGCACAAGTCCATGGGACCTGATGAAATCCATCCACGGGTCCTGAAGGAGCTGGCAAATGAAGTTGCTAAACCACTGTCCATCATATTCGAAAAATTCTGGCAGTCAGATGAAGTTCCCGATGACTGGAAGAAGGGTAATATAACCCCCATTTTCAAGAAGGGGAAGGTGGAAGACCCAGGGAACTACAGACCACTCAGCCTCACCTCTGTGCCTGGCAAAATCTTGGAACAGTTTCTCCTGGAAAACATGCTAAGGCACATGAAAAACAACGAGGTGGTTGGTGACAGCCAACATGGCTTCACTAAGGGGAAATCCTGCCTGACCAATTTGGTGGCCTTCTATGATGGAGCCACGGAACTGATGGACAGGGGCAGAGCAGTTGATGTCATCTACCTGGACTTGTGCAAAGCATTCGACACTATCCCACATGACATCCTTGTCTCTAAATTGGAGAGACATCAATTTGATAGATGGACCACTCAGTGGATAAAAAACTGGCTCGATGGCCGCACGCAAAGAGTTGTGGTAAATGGCTCGATGTCCAGTTGGAGACCAGTAACGAGTGGTGTCCCTCACGAATCGGTGTTGGGACCGGTCCTGTTCAGCATCTTTGTCGGCGACATGGACAGTGGGATTGAGTGCACCCTCAGCAAGTTTGCCAACGACACCGAGCTGTGTGGTTCAGTTGATACGCTGGAGGGAAGGGATGCCATCCAGAGGGACCTTGACACGCTTGTGAGGTGGGCCGATGCCAACCTTATGAAGTTTAACCAAGCCAAGTGGAAGGTCCTACATCTGGGTCAGGGCAATCCCAGGCACTGCTACAGGTTGGGTGGAGAAGAGATTCAGAGCAGCCCTGCAGAAAAGGACTTGGGGGTGTTGGTTGATGAGAAGCTTAACATGAGCCGGCAGTGTGCGCTTGCAGCCCAGAAAGCCAACCGTATCCTGGGCTGCATCAAAAGAAGCATGACCAGCAGGTCGAGGGAGATGATCCTGCCCCTCTACTCTGCTCTTGTGAGACCTCACTTGGAGTACTGCGTACAGTTCTGGTGTCCTCAACATAAAAAGGACATGGAGATGTTGGAGCAAGCCCAGAGGAGGGCCACGAGGATGATAAGAGGGCTGGAGCACCTCCCATATGAAGACAGGCTGAGCAAGTTGGGGCTGTTCAGCCTGGGGAAGACAAGGCTGCGTGGAGACCTCATAGCAGCCTTCCAGTATCTGAAGGGGGTCTACAAGGATGCTGGGGAGGGACTCTTCCTTAGGGACTGTAGTGGTAGGACAAGGGGTAATGGGTTCAAACTTAAACAGGGGAAGTTTAGGTTAGATATAAGGAAGAAGTTCTTTACAGTGAGGGTGGTGAAGCACTGGAATGGGTTGCCCAGGGAGGTTGTGGATGCTCCATCCCTGGCGGTGTTCAAGGCCGGGTTGGACAGAGCCTTGGACCACGTGGTTTAGGGCAAGGTGTCCCTGCCCATGGCAGGGGGGTTGGAACTAGATGATCTTAAGGTCCTTTCCAACCCTTACGATTCTATGATTCTATGATTCTACGATTCTACTTTTAATAAGCTGTTTGATTTTAGGCAACTACCCCTGTATCTTGCTGAAATTATTTGTTCGGCTGTTTCATGTAAAAATGATAATCAGCATGTGTCGCTTGTTTTTTTTTTCATCACATTCTTCCATGAAAGAGACAGGATTGGAAAAGATGGCAAATGTCCCTCAGTATCAGCTAAAGTCTTGTTGGACATTTTTTTTTCCCCATTTCCCCTATTTTATCTGATTCTGTTTTCACTTTTTCCCATTTCTAGGAACAAATGTGAAAAATTTCGAGAAAAAAAATTTAAAATATTTAAACTGAAACTTTAAAGAAATTAAGATATATCAGAAAAGTCCATTTTTATTTTTAAATATTTTGAATGTAAACCCTTCATTTATTGACACTATGTTCAGCCTGCGGTTATCAGATAAAACTGATTCATATCTGAATTCTAAAGCAATTGAAAATCCAGGTATTACAATGGTGTACGTATACTATTCTTGTCAGATTCTCAGAATGTCCCAGAACTTATCTTAATGCAATATTTAAAATTTCACTTCATTATGTAGCTAAAAAAGAATAACAGTATCCTTGCAGACCTAGAAGGACTAATTTACTGGAGTTTTATGTTCTCATGGACAGCACACACAAAAATCTCTCATTTTTTAAAGGTCATGTGACATTTATACCAAATAGGTATAAATATAGGTGATTTGTCTTTTTCAAATTGTTTATAAATTTTCTCCCCTACCTACTTGAATCTGATATTTATTTTAACCTTGAGTTTCTTAAGACCTCAAGTAGCAAGCTTCAAAGTGTTTTAAAAACCATACCCTTTTAAAATCTTACTCATTTGAATGCAAGTGCCTTACAAGCTCAAACAGTGTTGGTTGTTCTCATTGAAGTTTATAATGCCTTAGATATTGAAATCAGCTTTATGCCTTCCATTTGTTATGCAAATTTGCAAACTTTATATATCACATGATTTAGCTACATTAATACAGCTTTCAGTAACAGGACATACAGGAATAGATATATACTCTAAAGACGCACATTTATAGTACCTTGAATTATCATAAAAACATAAAGATAGTGTGTATTGCTCTACCCTAATCAGACTCATTTTTATGTGGTTGTTGAAAGCCCTTTACATTCTATTCTGTGTCTGGAGGTCTGTGTATAAAACTGATTCAGAAAAAACCAAAGTGAAGACACCTGCTGGCTTATAACACAAATACTAAAATATCTTAGAGCCTGCTGAAAGGAGAATTGGAACAATATGTCATTACTGAAGGCTCACTTGCAAGTTCTAATGTATTATAATGAAAACAGTATGACAAACCTAATGAGACAGTGAAGATTTGGGTAATTGTTCCTAGAATGTAGGGTAACTTTTCCAGCCGTTATTGGCAAACATAAAACCTAATGAGATTTTATTAATTTAAATGCAGTACATCTGCAAAACATTTCCTTAGTTGCAGTCTCCTCTGATAGTCTTCCTTCCCACGTGTACTTGATCCTTTTAAGTTAATTGTTCTGCATAGTATACTTTCTAAACAAAACATGAAAAACACTTAACATAAATGTGCATTAACTCATTTTGCCAGGCTTACTTTTTGTGGGTACACTTTCATACCAGTTGGATAGACTATAGCTTCTTTCCTCCCTTTGAAAATGTGTATAATGAAATTTGCATTTTTACTTAGAATTTGATTAAGGCAGCATCTTCACAGAGTCCAATTTTGTCATTGTTTTTCACATTACTCTTCTAGGAGACCAATGGAAGCAATTCACATTTTGGAAGAATAATATTTACTATGACTGAATAAGGTCAATACAGTCATGTTATGGAACTTCAATTATTTTTTCTATACAAGCTTGTTGATAACTAAAACATACATCATGCTTATTATCTGGCTTTTTATTTCCTCAGCTTAATAAAGCCAAAAAGTTTTAAGGAAGATTTCATAAATAATCTACCACCTGATGTAAAGTTTAATTGTGTACTTAACATTTCTGATTCTAACCAAGCATGAAAACATCAATAACTAAATTTTGCTATTATCATTTCTTTGAATAACTAGTGATTAAACTCCACTATGAAATTGTTATATTCATCAGGGTTTTCATTGAAACATTGATCTTGGATCATTCTGTAAGTTTCGTTTTTAGAATTCTGGCACCTCTTCACGGCAACCTCATCAGCAGCTCTGGTTCAACATGTCTGGAGGAGAGGTCTTAGTCTTTCCTTCCAGATCTCCCTTCTGCCCTATTTTAGCCATCAAAATGTTTCAGGACCAGAAACTGAATGTCGTTTTTGATCTTAATCTCCTTCTTGATACTTATATTTGGCCTATATATTCTCTTTTTGCATATTAGTTCTGAAACAAGACCACTTTTTTTTATGCAGCCACATCTGAATTAATTCGTTAAATGTTCACATAATCTTTCATGATGTTTGCTTTTCCTATAAACATTTTCAATCTTACACCACTACTGTCCTGTACATCTTTTCAGTTAGGACTAAATAAAGCATCAGTGAAGCTGTACTATGCTTACTATGTGGAGACAACCACCAAGGATGACAATGACAATGCTCTTTGATTTATTTCTTTTTTTTCATTGGTTGGTTGTTTTGGGGGAATTTGATTGCTTTTTGGTTGGTTGGTTGTGTTTTGATTTGTTTTTTTTGTCTATGTTCACTAGTCTTTTGTCTAATTTTGGAGCTGCATTTTCGTTGGGTAGAATCTGTCTTCCTGCCTCATGTTTGTGTAATGTGTGTACTTTGGTGACATAAGTGAATTCATCTGTCTTAAATTACCTTAACATAGATATATAAATCTAGGCTAGTTATGCTGTATACTCAGTGGAAAGCAATAGGCACCTCATAAGAGAGGCTTCTAGGAAACATCAGGCGAATGGCCTGAAAACGCAATTTCTCTCCACTATCTATAAAAGCAGACAATGGTAGATAGGTTAGGCCTTGATGTTATGTTTCAAATAGATAAATTTCAGGTATGATGTATCCCAAACATAACATTACAAAAAGTTTCACTCTCTTGCTTCTCTTTGAATTCTATACACTTAAACTATTTCTGTAACCTTAGAGATACCTTTTAAATAAATTTATTTAATTTTTAATATGCAATCTTTCTTTTAAAAATATGTAAAATTGTATTTAATAATTTGTAATTATTTTCATGAAAACCAAATATATACAGAAGTGTTGCCCTTGCCATAACAACTAATTTGTTACTCAGTCATACAGAATTAAATGCACTTCAGATAGTGCTGATTTCTGGTTCATTTTCTCTGTTGTATTTAGTGCTGGATCTTTTTCAAGTTACAATGTCATAAAAGGAAGACAGAAAAAGTCTTGACTTTGGAGTCTTGGATGAAAGAGCTTTTCTGGATGAAGGCACCCATAACACACTGCCAAATCATGGCACAAAAAGCAATAGAGCTGTCATGAAGTTCAAAAATTATATTGTTTCTGCTAGAATAACTGGGAAGAGATCATGTTCACTTTTCCCTTGAGTTTTGCAGGTCATTTTGGATTTATAGCATAGCTTTTTATTACAGTTTGTAAAACTTTTGGGGAATGTAGTCATCTTTATCAATTATTCTTGCACTTGGTCAGATAGTCCTGCACCATGATACTACAAAATGTGCCAAAATTAGTTAAATAATTTCTCTTAATTGTGTATCATACTCTTTCATGTCCTTGACGCACATTCTAAGAGACAGGACACAGACAGGACTCAAAGCCAAGGTAAGATGCACACTTAGAAAGCACATAGCACCTGGGTCTGTGAAAGGCACTACTAACAAGAGACTTCTTGTAGCCTAATTCTTATTGGACTCATATCTGGCCATAGCAAGATTCTGATATGAACCCTTCACTTATTTGGCGAAACTATGGAAAGTAAACTCTTCTGCTCTGGCTAACTGAGTCTTTATCCTAGATTATATGAAAATCAAAATTTCTACAAGATGTCTGACATCCCTAAGAATAATTCAAACTCTGCAGTTTGAATTGGGAATATTTGGGGATATGATGAAGGGTCAAAACAGGAAGTGTCTTTTTGGCTATCCTACTAGTAGTCATAACTGTTAAGAATTATACTGATTAGTAATTTACTGCTGTAATTGATGTCCTAACAGAGATGAGAGCATCTGAAGGCAGATACAACTTTACATAAACACTGTCAACTGGTTTGCAATGGCATATCAGTACTACCATCTCTTTTTGCTGGTAGCAAATTTCTTTCAATTTTTTTCCATTCTTTCCATTCCTGTTTTTGAATGTTAAGTTAAAATGCTAGATATTTTTTTACAAGAATTAGATCAATGTGTTTTTCTTATAATGATTCTCCTCAGTTCTAGCAGCATTGAATATATTGGAAAAGACAGCTTTAGAATTAAAGCTTCAGTAGAAGTTCCTACGCAGAGCTTCCCAGCAAAGTATTCTGGATATCTCAGTTTGTAATCTTGTGCCATTTGTATGACTGCATACAGCCAAAAAGGGGTGAGAGGAGTGTCTGCCTTTAGCAAGCCCCTGTGGGCTAATTGTAGAGTAAAGTATATTAAATAACCAGTAGGGAAAAAAAAAGGAAGATAGTCTGTCAGCCAGGACAACAGCCAAGGGAGACTTTAATCAGCAACTGGCAGCCTCCTTTCCCGCACCAAAGACTGCATAAAATAAGAAAGGTCTTGGAGGTGTGCCAGGAAAGGGAGCTCTGAGATTAGTAGAAGCATGACAGTTTTCATTTTCCTCAAAAAAAAACACCCCCATAGATTCACAAGATTTCTTTCCAATATTATGCAGCATTTAATTTATTGTTACTGATATCATGGCTGTTATTGTTAGTAATAATTATTATTAATAACAATTTTAATTTTATTACAGAAAGGAAAGTAGAGTCACACCTGAAATGTATGATTTCCAAAACCTGAGAGAAGTGAAAACAGGAGAGATTCCCAAGAAAAGAGATTCTTGCAGGAATCTATGGAAAAGAGTACCCATTTCTTTTATAGCATCAGGATACTTTCTGTTTTAAGAAACCTCTGGAGGTCTCAAAGCAAGATAAACTCCAATTTGAGGATCTTTCTCCCCCATATGCCACTCTTATTTCTGCTCTCTTTTTTAAATGAAACTCCCATAGTCCTCTTCACCTGACAGATTAATTTTACTTTCCTGTTCTTCTTCTTGTGCCTTGGCTGTACTCTTTATTATATAATATTTAATATTTTGATAATAGTGAATGTACTTATGTTTTTGCATGACAGGCACCTGGTTAACAGTGGACCTAGCCTTCATGCAGCCCCTCTTCACTGCACTCTTCATGACTGTAAACATGGGCTCCAGTCTGCTTTAGACTCAGAAGTTTTCCAACCAGGGGAATCCCGACAGACTAAAAGAAGGTGCTCTATAATGTCCCATACCTATATTTAGGCTAGAGGTGAACTGCCAACCTTATATTTCCTTTCCAGCAGTGGTGCAGAGCCAGCTGCCCGGCAAATGACAAATGTTCTCTCCTAACCCTATGCAAGTCAGGCTAAACATGGCCATTGTCTGACTTCACGTATTTGCATCTAAAAGTAGTAAAAGTAGTCCCAGTGGTAATCAATTAGTAGAGACACTGCAGGTGAGATGATCTAAAGTGCATGATAAATGCAATTTGTCACTAAACTCTTTAATTTATCACATAGATATCACAATCACTTACATAATGTGTATGTGATAATATATCTCTTAGTGTAACCTTATTTTAAATGGTAGGGACACAGTTAATTCTACTGTACTCTGATTTTTTACTGTGTTTGTAGTAGAGAAATCAGATGTATTTAATACCTTACTTCTGTTTCCTTCCTTCCAAGATTTTAATAAGCATTTTGCCCAAGACACCAAGTCATTTGATTCTTATTAAAATCCTCATCCATGTTCATGACATGTTATAAACTACTGAATACAAAGGACTATATCCAGACACTGTTTGGAGTGTATGCCTTTCTATATGTATCTCTATCATCTCTCAATCTGATATGTATGTATATTTTATAGTGTGCTGTAATATCATCCAAGCCACATTTACTTTTCATGCAAAATCCCCATTGGCAAAACCTGTAAAACACAACCTTAGATCTATATACCATACATTCTTTTTTAACACGTGAAATCTTGTAGGTTTTATTACTTAAAAAATCTGACTTTTATTAGAAAGTAATATAGTTTTGTACTTAACAGGAATGCCCTACCAAATCAAGAGCAGATGATCACATGCTACAACCAAAACTTCAAAAGGCGAATGAAATTTTCTGTCCATTTAGAATGAGACATGTCATACCTAATTCACATGTTGTTTTTATAGTAGTAGAATAATGTGCAATAAATTAATAAACACCACTCTATTCCAGAATAATCAATCAAAAATGACAGCTGATTGATTTTTTTACATGAGAATTTACTTATTAATTGATTTTAGTATTCTTCAAAAGGTGATTTGAAAGTCATGTTTTAAAAAAGCTAATGTAGCTTTTAATATAAATATAGAAACATGACTGATTTTGACTGCTAGTATCTTTTCCCTTCTTTCTAGAATAATTCAAGGAAATCAACAATTTCAAATTCATAGCCAGCAAGCATACCAATACAATCAGAGGACTTGTCAAGAAGTTTCAATGTTAAAAGTTTGCAAACATTTTTGACTGTTGACTACAGCTTCTTAACTTCAGTTGACATATTTCTTTTGAATGAAGTAGTGAAGGTCTGTTATACCATGAAGAAAAAATAGGTGAAAATCTCCCTTGGGTCCTATGATTGTAGAACTCAGGTACTGTAACTAGTGAAAAACAGATGGCTCCACAGCACAGAAGCATTTTAAAATAAACATTAATACAAGTTGGAATAAAATTCTTATTAGGAATGCAGTTTTAATCATGTTAACTGTCGTCAACATTGGTACTTAAAACTGCTTCATAGATCCTAATGGAAAGAAAAACTAAATCTAATTAATGTGAGATATGATGAATGCATGACTTTAACTGCATTGCTTACAGTAAATAGTCATCTCCTGAAAAAAATGAGTATTATTTTGGTTTAATGAAACACCATCTATAAATATTTTTAATTGCTTTCATGATGTTTTCAGTCTGCTTGTTACTAATGTCTAGTCATTTACTTATTCTAAAATATGTTTGCTGATTTGTATGTCATACTAACCTCAAGAATCTTCTGTAAGGAAAGCTATGATTCTTTGGCTATGTAATCATAGGTGTTTAATTGACCATTAAAAAAGGCAGCCACTTCTTTATAGTCAACTTGACTAGACACAGAAAACTGAATTTGTTTTTTATTATTATATTCTAATAACTATACTATAGTACTAGAGTGAAGTACTGTAAGGGATGTCATTGGAGCACCACCTAGAAGGTCAACTTTGAAATAATCTTTAGCCTGCTGGTTTTTCTGTTTCCTCTGGTTGAGCAACTTGGTCATGAATTCACAAACAGCACACAAAGTGTATTAATCAGCCCATTTCATAGGCTATGAAACAGATTACATTTTGGAGAATGTGTTTGTCCTTAGATTTCTTTTTTCTTCATTCCATGAGGAGTACAGAAATATCATCTAACCTGTTTGTTTCCTTGATATATTTGAATTCCCAACCACTATTTTCAAACCTGTATTTCAGTTTAGACATATCCAATAGAACATTCACCAAAAAAAAAAAAAAAAAAAAAGTCCGGACTCACCTGTTTAATAAATATATAAATTTGTTTAATAAATACATGTAAAACTCATCAGTTTGAAGTTCAGAGCTGGACAATAAGAAGTAATTCCATCTTCCCAGTGGGATATATCAGTGTATTTGTGTATTTCACTTATCTCCATTAAAATCCTGCTACACTTTCCTTTCCAATCCTAACCATTTTATTATTCTATGAGTTTGGAATTGCAAGGTAGCCAGTAGGGAGGATAACGCTGAGCTGGTTTTGGTTTTGGAACACCAGAGAACCTCGAAGCCAAAGTACCAAACTGTTTGGCAGATTCATTTTGCCAGGAAGTTCCTTTACTTCTGCTGACACGAGTCCTATTCATCTGAATAAATGCTGATGTCTACACTAGAGATGTCCATATGTCAGCTAATCATGTTAGATGCCTTTATATTTAAGACACCTTTAGGGCATGGTTCATCTTATCCTAGAGAAGACATATACATTCAATCAGATAAATTAGGATCTTGACGTACTTACTGTTCTCCATTGACTAGAAAATGACCCTGTAATGACTAGCTGAAATGTAAGAGTCTGTGTTGTAGGTGTCTATATTTAGATGAGATTAATTTGTTCCCAATGATACCTTTCAGCTGCCTTATCATAATGCCATGCGAGATGTCTTGCATTTGCTGAAACGCTACATGGTACTGTCAGATACAAAACAGGAAGACCTGAAAAATGGCATTAGGTAATCTGTGTCTGAGCAACTGGATCCCTCCCCAAACTCTAGAATCATATATTCATATATCTAGATGGATTTAGTCTATGGGTAAAAGGAAATTGGATTTTACACAACCATTTACAAACAATTCTGGAACAATTCTGAATGCCAGGAAAATTCAAGCATATAAACTACTTTTGTCACCTGGAAAATGGCATAACTTTTTACAAACTGAAAGTTAAGGACTTTCTGGTGCTACTTTTTAGTCTACAAGAAAAGACATTTTGTATATATCAACTAAAGTCAGTTTAAGGCTTCAACATAAACTACCATTTATAACAAGACTACTTACAAGTTTTTCTCAAATTTCACATTGTAAAATCTTTTAAGTTCACCTATTCCCCTGTAACTTCAGACTTATACAACTGATTTCCACCTTAGATCCCAGAAAACATATTAGGCAATTTACTTTATAGGACCCCTTAGGCCTTTCACTGTGATACCGATTAAGCTAGATATCTCCCTGAGAAGCCAACAGTGGAGGTAGTGGCAGTACCATTCTTTACAGAAAAACATTGTTACTGGGAGCTAAAATCTGTGTTTTGAGCCCTTCTCACTTTGTAGAAGATTATTGCCACAAAACTGACACCCTAGCTGAATGAACTGTCCAAGTAAACAGGCGTACATTATGGGGCTGAATAAAGGGAAGTGAAAAAGTTGCCTGACTTTAGTACGATGACAAAGGCACTCAGACATGGCTGGGAGACTCCGTATTAGAGGGACAGTTTTTGTTTCTGACCTGAAACAGTCACTATAAATTTCATTATATTCAAGCAAAGTAGAAAACCTTTGTCTTTCACTTAGAGTGAGCAAATATCAATACAAAAATTGTAGCCAGCAAGGAGAAAGCAGCTGTTTTAATTAAATCCAGAGAGAACAATAGAAGAGTGACAGAAATAAATAGATGTTATGGTGGATTTTATTGTCAACAAGAGGTACAAAAAAAGAATACTTTGGAGAGGAGGCAGCTGTTCTTTGGGACAGAGACCACGTATGCTGTGAGTCTTTAGCAGAAGCTTAGTCCCACATGATAATGTTTGTAGGAACAAGTTAAGAACTGTTCAGTAGACTTGGGGTGGATGGGCATAGGAAGGGAAGAAGTACATGGACAAATATGGTTTGAAAGGTGAGAACTATAAGTCATTTAGTAGGAAAATTGAGATCAGAATTACGAATTTAATAGGAAAATCATTTCTGAAGAGTATAACACTAAATTTGAACAAAAATCTACTCCAAGAAGTAAAAAAACAGAGACTGGGCAAGGGGAAGCCAGGGAAGAAGAAACTTCAGGAGATATAGAGAAGATACAAGGTTGTTGTAGCATAGGAAAGACTGGGACATTCTAGGAAACAGAACTGAGAAAAGAGCAGGGGTAGCGCAGAGAGGAGAGCCAACTATCTAAAAGTTTCTGCTTTTCTGGAGAAGCAAATAAAATCAGTACGACTCCACAGGCTAGAATTTCAAACCCAAAGTGAGTTTGTTTTTTAACTAAGAAAATAATACACACAGGCCCATCTGTGTCAAAGGAACATTATTACATTTGCAAAGCTGAGCAGTAAAATTTAAGGAAATGCCATAACTAACATGCTGTCTAATTTACCACAGCTGCCTTCCTATAAACATAGTGAGCAATGTTTCTAACTACACGATGCAGTTTAAATGCTGTTAAAGCTATTACTATTGAAATCTTTTATTAAATTTAGTGGCATAGGCAGAAAAAAAGACAAGACCTTGGACACGCATGTACAAAATTTGTACTTCTGCTTACATGTTCACATCCTAATTTCTTCATGTTACATTACCTGTAGAAACAGAAAGATGATCACACAGTCCAAGCAAACAAATACTACTCTGGACAAGCGGATGCTTTTGTTCTATTTCACATCTTCTGAGTGATAAAGGCAAATCATTTATATCAATATCTTATTGGTTTACCACTAATTACTTAATCCCTCTTTCTATAGTGTGGGACTTCTGAGTTGCGGTTTGTCTTATTTATAGAAGTGTAGATGGCCCGGAATTTTGACTGAGACTATAGGAAATGCTCTTTACATAATGCTTGACATGATATTCAAAACCTGGCATTTAAGGTGAAAAAAAAAAAATCAGGAAAAGTAAATATTTTAACCTTTTTCTCTTTCATTCATGTGGCATGAAAGCAAACATTAATATTTTGGAAGTGCCATTATTACAATCTGGGAGAAAAGTTTAGATGAAAATTTATAATACTGTCTTCAGAGCAAAATATGCAGTAGGAAATTCCTAAGGCCTAGCACCACACTTTGAATGATGTAGAGAAAGAAAATCTTGAGTAGGTGCTAATAAATGAATGTCATATTATCTGCATTAAATGAAGAAAGGACTGCATATTTAAGGTCTGTTGCAGCTTATGTATATGAGAGAAAGAGAAAAGATTTAAAGTATTGTAAGCCCTTATTGCTGGCATCTATGATTTTTGCTACAGGCCCAATTTAGGACAAAACACTGAACAGGAGTACTTGAAACTGTGCCACTTTTCTACCTTCCACCTCATGATTATACTGGTTTATTTATTTATGTGACTAGCGGGAACTGGGGCATCATGTGCCTATCTGGAAAAATGCAAAAGCTATTTCTCCTTTGCACCACAGAATGAAACATACAACACAAAAAGAAGAAAAAAAAGAAGAAAAAAAAAAAGAAAAAAGAAAGGTTTCCTGGAAACTGCTTTTTCAAAGCTTTCTGTTTATCAGAGCTGAAAAGGTAGGTATAATTTCAATTTAGGACAGATCAGATTGATATCTTTTAAATAAAATTTGTCTGTTGCCTATTTACTGGAGTACTGGAGTACTAGAGTTAAATGTTCCTTTCACTGCCTAAGAGGAGGTACACATCTGCATATGTTTACCAATAATTATATATGTTAAATGAACAACAAATCTTATCCTTTGACATATTCTTTTCTGTTCTTCAGAAACAATAAATCATAAAGGAAACCAGGAGGTAATTTCTTGTGTCTCTATACTTCTTCTTAGTCCTTAAACTGTTGATAATGGCCAAAGTTTGGAAAAGGACATTGGGGTACATGGAAATATATTTTGATCACTATATGCATTACATTCTTATGAGATAATGATAAAATCTGAAACTCCAACAATATTGTCATGTAGTTTACAATATGGAAATGATTTATTCCACCTCAATATTTTTATAGAAAAAAACCACCAAATATTGCAGAATCCCATTCAGTACAAAAGAACAATAAACCCAGTAATTTTGGTGCAGATCACTTGATTTTTATCACAGATAAGGCAGAAAACCAAGCTCTCGTTTCTCTCTTGGATATAAAGAATTTCTTCACAAAAGTCATACTATCAAATATCTACTATCAAATATTTATGGAAGTACAATTTATGCAGAAACATTTTGGAAAGTACATGAAAGATTAAATCCTCAGCTGGTATAAACTTGTGTTGTTCCTTGTAATAGCAGTTAATTTATAGCAAAATGTATGGTTTTGCAAATATACATGTTGGCCGGTATAGCTTTGTTGTGTTAGTGTATTTATGCTAGTCCTATGTTCTTGAAAATTAACTCCCACTCCCAACAAAATTTTCCTCTTCATTCTGTTCTAAATGGTGAATAAAATGTTTGTGTCATTAGATGAAGAAAAGAAACACTCAGCATTCATGCTGTAAGCTTTTCAAGAGAGTATAAAAGGTCAGTACTGGTTAACTGTTCGCATTAACAGATTTGTCACTAATAGCTTCTGTAAATTTATAGTAGGTGTACTTAGGATATATGATAGGTTATGTGACATTTCTGATGTTTCATATTGAACATGAAATGAAGTGAGGCAACAAACCTAGGCATGAAAGATGAAAATATTTTCTGGCAATCTATTTCTTTGAGCTATGAGATTAAGATTACAATTTTCATGAAATATTGAAGGCTCTTTAAGTCATTTTTGGACAATGGAGAGTTAAAAATGAGCATTTCTTGCCTTTTTTTTTAACTCTGTATACATCACAGGGTGACAGATATGCTTATATTCTGCAGAAATGTGCTTCTGAGTGACAGGAGCCTTGAAATGTTGTTTATGTGTTTAGCTCTGAATATGAAGGACATGATTTACTAAGAACCATCATGTTAACACCATTAATAGCATTTTCACCAACATTTATAATCCTACACCGAATAAGACCATTTACATCTAAAACAGGCTGTTCAGTGTTTCCACATCTGAGTCACAACATTTTCATATGCTAAAAAAAGTTAAAAGTTTCCTAATAGAACATTCAGCCCCAAGTAAAGAAATACATTAGCTGATGAGAGCTCTGCATCATAAACAAGCAAGCATATACTTTTTTGTTGTTGTTGTCATTGCCAGAAATTCTGCTTGCATTTTCTATTATTAAAACGAATGTCAACACAGAGGAAAGTATGTTCTTGCTGTCACAGAGTGTATGCTTAGACTACATCTGAACATTGTTTTTCAGGGAGAAGTGTTCAATGATTTGATCACCTGTCAGATGTGTCTCTGTGAAATGTCTTGCAGAGGCTTCAGTTCTCTTTCTCTTACCATCTGTGAAGCAAAGAACAAAGCCCCCATCCCTATAAGCTATGCTGGCATACAAAAAAATCACAGGCATTCATTTGGGGTTTTTGTTGTCCAGGTGGAATTCTTGTTTCTTCCACAGAAACATACAAAATCAGTATTACAATTAATTTTTTTTGATAGTGCTTGTTTGCAAGCAAATATCTAATAATATATTTCTCTAATATGTCATATATATCTCCTCCCTGGGTTTTGGGTTTGATTTTTTTTTTTTCTTCAGAGTTTCCAGAATTCTTTGCACAGGTGTATCACTACAATAACATATAATGCAAGTTTCTACAATGTAACATTAAACCACTAAAGTTGGAACATACAAGTAGTTCTTCAAGTAATGATTATCAGCTGAGTTTATTGAATTGTTCTTTCAGCAGAATAGGCTTTTGCATTTTGGAACAATGACATTGACTCATGCTCATTCAAGACATAATAGGCTACTGTTACTCATCCTGATGCTCCATGCACCTGTATTGCATTGCAGCTTGTTCTACTTCCTGGCCAGAAGAAAGTATTTCCACTGTATCCTCTTATAACTTACAAATAATTCTCATGTTCCCTATAGCAGAGAAGAGAAACATATAAATGTGTTTTGCCAACTAGTTAAAATTCTATGAAGTTGTGAAATTCCATACTTCCTCTGATATGACTAAGGGATATCTTGTTGCTTTGCTAATATTAAGTAATGATATAATTTGTGATTTTAATATATAATTGTGCTTACTATCATGTTCATCTGTATGTTGAAGTATCTGTGGTAATCTGAAAGTAATGGGTAACAAAGCTGTGCAATCAAAATTTATTCAAATTTTTGCATATTTAGACAAATAACTAGCAAATGCACTGTCCCCCAATTACACACTCACTCTTGTCTGACTCCATTAGTATTTCAATATTTATTTCAAAGTAGGATATTATTTCCTTTGGAACACCATTAATTTACTCAGTCTACTTTCGAGAAGGTAATTCAAATTTTAATTTTTTGCTCCAAATCAGGCACAAAAAGGATATAGATCCTGCCCAGGAAATTATCTAAGTCAGTGGGTAAAAGATAACAAGCTCTTCTTGCTGAAAGTAACTGACTTAACAACTGTATTCTGAAGACTTTTGTGCATGTCTTGATTATCAAGGACTTTCCCAATAGACAGTGGGTCTTTTCAGAATCTTGACCCATCTATACAAGGTAGCTTGATGTTGTCAAATATCAGAAGGTAAACATAACTGGAAGAAGAGATGAGAAGATTGAAGTGTTTGGTTTGTTCTCTTTCTGTGGTAGAGGGAATGCAACTGTCTGGGAGATTTCAGTAGCTCCAGGATCAGGCAGCAGGTGAAACAGAATGTTCATAGAGCAGTGGTTAGGTGCCTTATTGCCTTTGTGGCATTAGCCATAAATATGTAGATTTTTAAGTCACACCAGCTATATTTCAAAATTAGGACTACAAATTTCTCAGTTTTTAACAAGGGACATTACATAGAAGACCAAGCCACATGCCTGCATTTCTGAATACAAAAACCTTCAGAATTTTCAAATGTAAAATCATCATTCAAATAGGATTCTCTTTATTTAAATAGACTTATTAGAAATTTAAAGTAGATGAAGATGGTTTCAATGAAATGAATAAATAATTAAGGCAAATCTGTATACTTGTCAGAAACTCCATTTTAAGAATTAAGAGACAGTAGACAGCCTTATGACAGATCTGTCCCTTTGTTATAGCTAAAGGTAAAGTTGGGTTTTTTTATGCTTGATATTCTTTTCAAGTTTAACTGATCAAACCACAAAATAAAAAATGTTGCCAGGTAATTTACACTGGTAGTAATCATAACCTTTAATCACAGATAAAAAGAATGGTACAATGTTGTTTATTTAAAAAAAAATGTGGGTTTGGTACAAGAGGCAAGATATCATGCTTCAAGCAATTTTAAAAATTGATTTGACTGTGAAATACAATAACAGGTTGCACTTTGCAAACTGGTTACTAGCAGTGCATTGTCAGAAGACCTGGACAATAATCCCTGCGTGTTTTAGGGCTGCTGCTGTTAATAACAGAGCCTGTTAGTTAAAAAGTTAAAAGCTGGCAGACTTGAGTATTTAAGAGCATTACTGCTATAAACCCTTTTTTTTTTTAACATTCGAGGCCTTATTCATTAAGGGCTTTGGCCACAGAAACAACTACAAGATGATTCTGCTCTGATAAATGGCTAGGGCCTTGACCTTGCAAATGTTTGCAGTGGGCTCTTTGAAAAGTACCTAAGGGAATCAGGTAATCAACTTCCATATGTGAAGGGAGTCAACACAGTACTCAGCCATCCTCAAGCAATGATGAAATTGCATGGATTGAGATTCTATGGGTTAGAGATCTTGACAAGAGGCATGCTTCAGATGCTGTGTTTGTTAGGTATTGATATATCTCATTCTTCATTAGGCAGTACACTTTCATACATAGCAGAACTATTCCTTTGGATCTGGCCTTGTCAGATTAAGACCATGAAAGGTGACAAAGATGATCAAGGGGCTGGAGAACCTGCCCTATGAGGAAAGATTGAATAAGTTTTTTCTTCCCAGAGAAGAGAAGGTTCAGGGTCTTCCCTAAGCCTTCTTTTCTCAAGGCTGAAGAAAACCAGTTCTCTCAACCTTTCCTCATAAAGCAGGCTACCCAGACCTTTGATCGTCTTTGTGGCCCTTCTCTGGACCCTCTCCAGCCTGTCCACATCTTTTTTGTATAGTGAGGACCAAGACTGAGCACAGTATTCCAGCAGCGGTCTGACAAGCACTGATTAGAGTGGAATAATGACTTCTTTATGTCTGCTGGTGATGCCCTTGTTGATGCAACCCAGAATCCTGTTGGCTTTCTTTGCCCCAGCTGCGCACTGTTCACTCATACGGAGCTTGTTGTCCCCCAGGACCCCCAGGTCACTTTCCACAGAGCTGCTCCTCAGCCAAGTAGATCCCAGCCTGTGCTGCACTCTTGGATTGTGCTTACCCAAGTGCAAGACCTTACACTTGTCCTTGTTGAACTTCATAAGGTTCTTCTTAGCCTACTCTTCCAGCCTATCCGGGTCATGCTGCAGGGTGGCTCTCCCTTCCAAACTGTTCATTTCCTCACTGAGTTTGGTATCATTGGCAAACTTCATTAGGTTACATTTGATCCTATCGTTCAGATTACTTATGAACACATTAAACAGTTTTGGGCCCAATATCAATCCCTGGGGGACCCTACTCATCACAGATCACCATCCTCTGGGTGCAGCTGGTCAGCCAGTTCTCTACCCACCACACAGACCACTTGTTTAGACTGTAACATATCAGTTTCTCTAGAGGGAGTCTGTGGAAAACCAAATCAAAAGGCTTGGAGAAACCCAGGCAGACAATGTCCACTCTTTGTCCCACAGCAACCAAGCAGGTTACTTTGTAGAAGGCCATCAGGTTTTGTCAGCCATTATTTGGCCCTGGTGAATCCATACAGGCTTTAATAAACACAGAATGCTTCATGAATTTGCATGTCATTTAAAAATATATACACAGACATTCACATAATCATATGCAGCTATCATTTGGCAATAAGATAAAATGACACCATATTTAGCTTTTTAGTCAATTATTTCCCAGAAAGATATTCTAATTCCACTGCTGAGGTGCAGTGGAATTCATACTCAGAGAAAACTTCTCTTACTTTTTATACTTTCATGTTGGTATTACATGCTGCTTATCAGTAAGCATGTCAGAAATGAAAGTAAATCAGCATCTGCAGCGTGTTCTTTTCATTCACCCTCAGAAGGATGCTGATCCTGCTTGACAGGCCATCAAATTATCAATTTCTCTATCACTATGGTTTTTTTCTTCTTCCTCTTCTATTTTTTGCTTCAGGAATACAACATCAGGAAATCAAACACTGATGTTTATGTCATAGAATAGTAAGGGTTGGAAAGGACCTTAAGATCATCCAGTTTCAACCCCTCTGCCATGGGCAGGGACGCCTCGCACTAAACCATGTGGCCCAAGGCTCTGTCCAACCTGGCCTTGAACACCGCCAGGGATGGAGCATCCACAACCTCCCTGGGCAACCCATTCCAGTGCTTCACCACCCTCACTGTAAAGAACTTCTCCCTTATATCTAACCTAAACTTCCCCTGTTGAAGTTTGAACCCATCACCCCTTGTCCTACCACTACAGTCCCTAAGGAAGAGTCCCTCCCCAGCATCCTTATAGACCCCCTTTAGATATTGGAAGGCTGCTATGAGGTCTCCACACAGCCTTCTCTTCTCCAGGCTGAACAGCCCCAACTCTCTCAGCCTGTCTTCATACGGGAGGTGCTCCAGCCTCCTTAATATCCTTGTGGCCCTCCTCTGGACTTGCTCCAACATCTCCATGTCCTTCTTATGTTGAGGACACCAGAACTGTACACAATACTCCAAGTGAGGTCTCACGAGAGCAGAGCAGAGGGGAAGGATCACCTCCTTCGACCTGCTGGTCACGCTTCTTTTGATGCAGCCCAGGATACGGTTGGCTTTCTGGGCTGCAAGCGCACACTGCCGGCTCATGCTAAGATTCTCACCAACCAACACCCCCAAGTCCTTCTCTGCAGGGCTGCTCTGAATCTCTTCTCCACCCAACCTGTAGCAGTGCCTGGGATTGCCCTGACCCAGGTGTAGGACCTTACACTTGGCTTGGTTAAACTTCATACGGTTGGCATCAGCCCACCTCACAAGCGTGTCAGGGTCCCTCTGGATGGCATCCCTTCCCTCCAGCGTATCAACTGAACCACACAGCTCGGTGTCGTTGGCAAACTTGCTGAGAGCGCACTCAATCCCACTGTCCATGTTGCCGACAAAGATGCTGAACAGGACCGGTCCCAACACTGATCCGTGAGGGACACCACTCATTACTGCTTTCCAACTGGACATCGAGCCATTTACCACAACTCTTTGCATGCGGCCATCAAGCCAGTTCTTTATCCACTGACTGGTCTATTCGTCAAATTGATGTCTCTCCAATTTACAGACAAGGATGTCGTGCGGGACAGTGTCGAACACTTTGCACAAGTCCAGGTAGATGACGTCAACTGCTCTGCCCCTGTCCATCAGTTCTGTGGCTCCATCATAGAAGGCCACCAAATTGGTCAGGCAGGATTTCCCCTTAGTGAAGCCATGTTGGCTGTCACCAACCACCTCGTTGTTTTTCATGTGCCTTAGCATGTTTTCCAGGAGAAACTGTTCCAAGATTTTGCCAGGCACAGAGGTGAGACTGACTGGTCTGTAGTTCCCAGGGTCTTCCACCTTCCCCTTCTTGAAAATGGGGGTTATATTACCCTTCTTCCAGTCATCGGGAACTTCACCTGACTGCCAGGATTTTTCGAATATGATGGACAGTGGTTTAGCAACTTCATTCGCCAGCTCCTTCAGGACCCGTGGATGCATTTCATCAGGTTCTATGGACTTGTGCACATTCAGGTTCTTAAGATGGTCTCGAACCTGATCCTCTCCTACAGTGGGCCTAAGGTCTTCATTCTCACAGTCCCTGCCTTTGCTTTCCAAGACTTGGGTTGTGTGGTCAGAGCATTTGCTAGTGAAGACTGAGGCAAAGAAGTCATTAAGAACCTCAGCCTTCTCCAAATCCAGGGTAGCCAGTTCTCCTGATAGCTTCCGGAGAGGGCCTACATTGTCCCTAGTCTGTCTTTTATTTGCTACGTACCTACAGAGTCCTTTCCTGTTATCTTTCACATCCCTTGCCAGATTTAATTCTAGCTGGGCCTTAGCTTTCCTAACGTTGTCCCTAGCTTCCCGGGCAATGCTCCTATATTCTTCCCAGGCCGCCTGTCCTCGCTTCCACCTTCTAGAAGCTTCTTTTTTCCCTCTAAGTTTCCTCAGCAGCTCCTTGTCCATCCATGGATGTCACCTGGCCCTCCTGCCACACTTCCTTCTAGTCGGGACGCAACACTCCTGAGCACGTAGCAGGTGATCCTTGAATATCAACCAGCAGTCTTGGGCCCCCCTGCCCTCTAGGACTATATCCCATGGAACCTTAGTAAGGAGGTTCCTGAAGAGGCCCAAGTCTGCTTTCTTGAAGTCGAGGGCAGTGAGCTTGCTGCAAGCTCTTCTCACTGTCCTGAGGATCTCAAACTCAACCATCTCGTGATCACTAGAGCCAAGGCTGCCCTGGAGCGTCACATTTCCAACCAGTCCCTCCCTGTTGGTGAGCACAAGGTCAAGCATGGCACCTCTCCTTGTTGGCTCCTCTATTGCTTGAAAGAGGAAGTTGTCTTCCACACAATCGAGGAACCTCCTGGATTGCTTCTGCCGGGCCGTACCATCCCTCCAACAGATGTCAGGATGGTTGAAGTCTCCCATGAGGACAAGGGCCTGCGAGCGTGAGGCTGCTCCTATCTGTCTGTAGAGCGCTTCATCCACAGAGTCCTCTTGATCAGGCGGCCTGTAACAGATCCCCACAGTAATGTGCCCCATGACTGTTCTCCCTTTGATCCTGACCCACAAACACTCTGTTAACTCGTCACTCGTCCCCAGACAGAGTTCCATACTTTCCAGCCTATCACTGACTTAAATAGCAACACCCCCTCCCCGTCTGCCTGGCCTGTCTTTTCTTAACAGCCTGTAACCTTCCATTCCAACACTCCAGTCATAGGAGCCATCCCACCATGTTTCTGTGATACCAATGACATCATATTCCCGTAGCCTTGCACACATCTCTAATTCCTCTTGCTTGTTCCCCATACTACAGGCGTTTGTATAGAGGCACCTGAGCCAAGCTCCAAATGAAGCCGACTCAATGGCTGGGGCAGCTGAAATAACTCTACATCGCTCCAAGCACTTATTATAGGTTCTGGCAACTGACCGGGAGTGTTGGGATGGATCAATGCTCCCCTCCCCCAACACATCTAGTTTAAAGCTTTCTTGACCAGCCTGACAAGCCTCCTACCAAAACAGCTCTTCCCCTTGTCAGACCAGCTCTACCAGCCTCCAGTAGACCTGGCCTCCCAAATCGAAACCCATGTTCTAAATAGCCAAACCCCTGACTATGGCACCACCATTCTAACCATTTATTAACCTGCCAAATGCGCCTAGCGTTTTTAAGGTCCTCCCCTTTGACCTGGAGAATCGATGAAAAAACCATCTGAGCTCCAGAGCCCTTAACCACCTCTCCCAGGGCTCTGTAGTCCTTCTTAATGTTATCCAGGCTACTACTATCTATATCTCTAGTACCCACATGGACCACTAGAAGGGGGTAATAGTCAGCAGGACTTACTAGAGCAGGCAGCCTCTCAGCAACATCCCTGACCCAAGCCCCTGGCAGGCAACACACCTCCCTCGAGACTGGATCAGGCCGGCAGACGGGTGCCTCTGTGCTTTTCAAAGTAGAGGCCCCTACTACTACGACCCGCTGCTTTTTCCTGGAGGCACCAGTAGTGATCCTTTTTACTCGTGGATCAGCAGGATGCTCATTAGGTGTGGTGGGTGCTTTCTCGTTAGCCCCCTGCAGAACTGCAAAGCAGTTCTGGGTGGGGACATCAGATTCAGCAGGAAGCCCCTTGCTTTAATTGTCCTCTTCCTCCTTTTTTTGTTGTTTTTTCTCGTAACTAATTCCCAGCTTCCTGGGTTGCTGCCCTCCTTCTTTCCTATATGAGCAATGATGGACATTTGCGGTCCCTGTACAGTTTGGGTCTGAAGCAAGCAGCTCAGCTTCCTCTCAGCTTCCTTGGCATCTTTTAGCTCACCAACAGCCTCCCGCAGCTCAGCCACCTGCTGCAGGAGGACCTCCACCAGGACGCACCGAGTGCAGCCCTGTCCATTGTGTACCCTCACCTCAAGAGACCAGCCCAGGCACTTTCTACGCTCCGAGGTCTGCACCGCAGTCTCCCCTCTCATCGGCTCTGTCTGGGTGCCTACGCTGGCCACCGCCGAAGCAGAGCTCCCAGGCCGGTCCCTGGTCGTGAGGCGAGTGCTCACCATCCTGCTCACTGCCCGCTCGCCCTGCCTTCGTGAACTGCCGCGCCACGCCCTGACTGACATGCCCCGCCCTGTTCGCCGCGCTCCTGGTCGCTCGCATTCCCTGGGATGGGTTTTTACCCACTGAGGGGTGGTGACCGCTCGTGGTGCAGCTCCCTGTGAGTCAGCTGCTCGCGTGAGCTGAGCTGCCGGCTCCTGGGCAAGTCCTGTCGAGGACTTGAGGCTCCCTCGGTCGCTCTTGCCGCTCCGAACTGAGGCTCCTGGATGCTGCGCTTCCCCCCGCTTTGGCATTAAAGGCGTCCTCTCTGGAGATACCTCGGCAATTCAATATGCCATAAATGGAATATCTTTCTGAACTTTGAAATCTCATTGGCCTCATTAACTCACAGAGGAAAAAGTAGGCAATACATACTCCATTTGGCAAGCAAAATTGTGAGAAAAAAAATGAAAAATTTAAAAAGGCATATAGTAGTAATACCAGTTCCGTGTTATGCTTTCATTCTCTACTACAGTTCAATATCTGATATTTTTATTATTGGCAGAATTTTCAGGTCAATCTTCATAAAAATATAATGAATAAACATCAGTCAGAGATGTTTGTGGTACTTGCAAGACACTGGGATGTTCTCTGAAGTTCTAATCTTTTTTCCTGAAGAAAAAAGGTTTATGTAAAGCTGATTCTTGAAATCAATCTTCATTCATAGCTGTGTGATAGACTCATAAAGCTTTTTTTAATTTTACCTGAAAAATCAAATCTATCACAGTATATTGATAAACATACTTGGATACAGATTACAAATGCAACTGGATATTTTGTTCCAAAATCTAATTTCAAAACTTATCAATATCTCCATTTAAAATAATATTGTATTCAAGTGGAGCCAAAAAGAAGGGTGAACAGCATGAATGGAAAAAGGCTGTGGTTTAGTAATGTGACCTTTCACTCCTTTATCTGAGGTTAAACTGGCTCATACAATGCTTAAATAAGACGTATGGCTACAATCCATTTTAATGTAAAATGTTAATTTTTTTTTTCCACACTATTTATAAAGGCAGAAATCCCATTCTGATGTAATTATCTCCTCTTCCTGTGATGGTTTAGGAATGTGTTTTCATGTTGTAAAGTGGAACCGCATTCTTTGAAAATCAGTTTCCAAACAAATCTGAGAACCACACTAATTTGAGGATTTAAATCCTCCTTTCCATGAAATGATGACACAATATTTACAAAGAACCCTGGGAAGAAGCCAAAAGACACAGATTGTTATTTGAATTAAGGCACCTTTTCTGCCTTTTTTTTTTTTGTATGTTTATTTTGTTTTGTTATTGTTGTTCCTTGGTTAAATACTCCTCTTTGGGTATATATTCAAGACTTTATGCAATGCTAACTCTCGGATTAGGGGGCCACCAGGTGACATTGTTCACATGTAAAAGCAGAACGAGAGATTCCATCATATACATACAAGGAAACTGATTCCATTAAACACATGTATAAGATAAGGAACCCATTAGCAGATTGTGAGAACAAACATTGAGAACTTAGAAATTTGGTGACGTGCTACCTTTGGTACCTACAAATCTAATGATAAATTATTAAGCCTGTATAAATAAAATTAAATTATTGTGATCAGGAAATGTCAGAATACATATGTTGTAATGTCCATTTAGAAAATCATAATAATTAATAATATAGGATTAGTATACCACTGACATAGAAAAGAACTATAAAGTGCTTACAGTGCAATGAAGTTCTGTATTTTCTTTTTAGTTCAACATAAAGATAAATACTGATTATAACTGGGGAAAAAAAATGCAAATCCAAAAGCCGCCTTAGATCTTTAATGTCCATAAATAGCTGGGAACTTGAATTAATGAATTCTTTGACAGGAAGCACCTTTATCAGCTATTTCCCCTAACACTGGGTCTGAAACAAAAGTCATTGAAGTTTGGGGGGTTTTTTTTCTTTTTTTCTTTTTTTTTTTTTTTAATTGGCTTCAACTTGGTTGGCTGTCAAGGTGTAGAATCAGCATGGTGAAATCCAGTAGGACAGGAAAACGAATTAAACAATACGCTACTTAGACATGCTGTGCTGAGTCAGTTCTAACTCAGAAGGAAGATTCACCAGAATCACAGTGTGTTACATTATAGAAAGTTTCTCATTTTAAATATTGACAAATTTCAACCTTGCACAGAGTTTAAGAAATTACAAGGTCAAAGGACAAGTTAATGTTGCTGCAAGTCAAAAAAGATTAATATATGTTACTATTACCTGAGAAAAGCCAACAATCTGGAAAAGTGGCAAATATCTTTCGGACTTCAGAGGGTTTGGAATAACCACTATCTCGAAATTTAATCTTCAAGCAGGCAGCTAATTTCTTGAAGCATGCATAGGAGACATTGTCTTGTTCGCATTCTTGAGAAATATTTAAGAAAAATATTTAGTGAAATGATCTATTACAGAAGGTAGAGACAGATCAGCAAAGTGGGAACAACATAAAAAGGAAACAGATTCCTCAAGAAAATTAAAGTAGTAAAGGACGGTACAGAAACAAACTTTAGGAAGAGAAGAAGAAAGAGAAAATCAAGAATTTTTTGACTTTGGAACAGGGGAAAGACTACAAGAGCATCTTGGTATGATCAAAATTAAATCAGTAAGCAGTGACATATGTTTCATAATCCTCAATTGCACAAGACAAGTTTATATAAAATGGATTTTTTTTATGATTGACCAGCTAGTTTTCCCTGTAGTGCTTTAACATTCTTAGGTACTGAAACCTTTTCTTTCCCATTTGTGGGCTGGGGGGTTGAATATTTCACATAATTAGTAAGTGTTGTCAAGCCAGAGCATAGTGCAGTAGCTGGCTGACTGCCCAGAAGTAAAAACAGAGTAGTAAAATCTTGCAAACAGGACAGGAAAAGAAGTTAAACAAGAGACAAATCCTCTGGTTTTGGCACATACTCAACTTGGCAAACTGGGAAATTACAGATGGAGTGTAAAAAAAAAAAGTTATGAAAAAAAATGAAAGAAAAATATGCAGTCAGATAATTTTACAATATACATCATTCATCAATCCTTGGATAGCAGATACAGCATATGACATACAATATAGTAATGAAAATGAATTCCTTCAAACTAGAATTTCCTGGTATAACTAAGCCAAACAATCAGGGAAGACATTATTAGTTACATTCATACTGTCAGCCTATTCAGAAAGAAACAGAAGTCAATTTGATTCTAGGCGGATTGAGCAGCAAAAGAAGAAAAAGAGCTTTGCCAACTAAAAAATATAATTGTACAAACTTTTTCACAAGTTGTGTAAGGAAATGAAACATTTGGAATACACTTTTTTTTTTAAATGTTCATATTAGTATTTTAAAGCTTAAAAAAAGTCTAATTTTTGTCTATTTTTGTTACCTCCTTGACTTTCTCACTTTTCCGTAAGAAAAGGGAGAACCCTTCATTTTCTTTGACTTACTTCTGATCAGAAGTTACCTTGTAGGCCTGCAGCTTTGTCGTGGATCAACCCCATTTGGTAGCTCAGCGCCACACAGCCAGTCACTCACTCACCCTCAGTGGGATGGGGGAGCGAATTAGAAGAGTAAAAGTGAGAAAACTCACGGGTTGAGATAAAGACAGTTTAATAGCTAAAGCAAAAGCTGCACACGCAAACAAAGCAAAACAAGGAATTCAGTCACCACTTCCCATCTGCAGGCGGGTGTTCAGCCATCTCCAGGAGAGCGGGGCTGCATCATGTGTAACAGTTACTTGGGAAGACGAACATCACTCAACATCCTCTCCTTCCTTCTTCTTCCCCCAGCTTTATATGCTGAGTATGACATCCTATGGTATGGGATATCCCTTGGGTCAGTTGGGGTCAGCTGTCCTGGCTGTGTTCCCTCCCAGTTTCTCGTGCATCCCCAGCCTATTCGCTGGTGAGGTGGTCTGAGAAGCAGAAAAGGCTATGACTTTGTGTGAGCACTGCTCAGCAGTAATAAAAACATCTCTGTGCTATCAAGAGTTTTCATCACAAATCTAAAACATAGCCCCATACCAGCTATTTTAAAGAAAATTAAGTCTATCCCAGTCAAAATATCAGAAGGGGTTTTTCTTTTTTTTGTTTTTAGTTTCTTGATTTGGGGTTGATTTTTTTCCAGATCTCCTATATCAAGATACTTAAAACTTCAATGATCGGATTCCTGCCCTTACTGTCTTATCTGACTGTTCTGGTAGTACAAGGAATAAACACGGACTGTAACAGCTCTGGAATGTATTTTCTTAGTGCAAGGGCAGTATAAGACCTAAGCACATTTTAATGGCCTAATTTATATAGTCCAAACATAGGAGTGTGCCAGAAGAAAGAGCCAGTGTGTTGGCAGGAAAAGTGTTCTTAATTCATAACCTGTGATGTTGCTGTGAATGTCATCAACAGAACTTTGATAGCTAAAAGAAATATATTGAGACATTTACAATTTGCCGTACTGGACATGAACAATACAAAAACTTCTCTTATTTTCTACCCAAGTTGTAAACCTTCCAATAAAGATATCATCCAAAAGCCACATGTACCTGATCCAACAACACTATACATGTATGCTGGATTATTCAGCATAAATACATCTGATGTTTACGAGGTAAATTTACCCACGTTATATTTTTTTAAAAGATTACAGATATAAAAAAGTTATTAAACTGCCAATGAAATGTGTGTACGAATGACTGATCACCAGTTCAAAACTTAGTTTTCTGTGATCTTTTCTGTGCTTGTTAGTGATATTAATGATCTCTGCGTCAATGCTTTAATGCTTAATCTCAAAAAATTTCGTAGCTACTTTTGTATATAGAAAGATTACAGCAGACTGTAACACAAATACTGCTATGAATAAACTCATTTTAATCAGAAGTTATTCAAAACACCTGACAATTTGTTGAAAAACTCCATCTGTGTCTGAAATTTGTGATTGAATTAAATCATGCATATTGTAACTTTATAGCCTCCTGTGCTGTGAGGTGTATATTATCTGATGAGACAAACAATGAATTAATATAGCATGAGAAGGGGCATTCATATTGTCCCCTAAATTGTTTAACAGTACTGTAAATTGTGAAAATGCTTCCTCTTTTTTTATCTTTTTTTTTTTTTTTAATTAGAAAGGAATATTCTCCAAGATCACCAGCATCTTCAGAGAAAGGCATTTCTGAAACACTTGCAGAATCTTGGCATATGTTTTGATTCTACTCTGTCTGGTTACATTAGACTGTGTAATAGGGTGAAGGTTTTACCTACTACCACACTCAGGAGATTAAGCACAATATGGTCCTTCCATATGGTATTTGTGCCTAAAACCCAATGAGATTAGAATGCCTATGCTGAACATCACTCCATATGTTCATCGGAATAGCCCATAGGTCTTGATAGAAATAGTGATTTTTTAGAGATTTAAATTAATATCTTTAGCAGTGCCTCAGAAACATCTCAAACACTGTCAATAACTACTGTTTCATCCTCCCTCTCCAATTATGCTATTATATATTATGTTAATAGTTATTTAGGTTTTATCCAGTATGTATTTTCATCTGTTAAATGAGCATATCTATTTCTCTTCTATACAAGAAATTTTCTGTTCTATTTAAGAAAAAAAAAAAAATCTGTTTTGCACTTTAATATACAGAACACCTAAAGCAGAAAAAGAATACAAGCAAGCCAAAAATTCAGATTGGTTTCTTTGCTAAGTGTTGCAGCGGTTAGCAAATTGAATCTTTGCAGTCACATCTAATTTCCTACCTAATGTTCTTCACATTAAAACTTCATACTGAAGTCACATGGCAACATCAACCTTATCCCTATAATTTATGGAATTAGAGAACAGGGAAACACAGGTTTTGGAAAGCACGTGAACAACTTCAGAAGTAATAACCACAGCTCTCCCACAGTTGAAAGTTCCCTCTTATCCTCCCAGTCTTGAGTAACAAGTGTATCTTGAAACTTCAACATTATTTTCTTAAAATTTTCTAATTGTCCAGCAATTTAAGGAAAAATAAAAACATCCAACAAACCTCTCTCTTCTGTTTTAGGTGAAACTCACTGTCTTTTTTCCTTTTCAACTGGCCCAGGGTGAAAGCATAGGAATACTAAAATCACACCCTGGAGGCAAGGAGCCTAAACGCAAGGCTAGAATAGTAACAGTCAAAGAAGATAGTCATACAGCTTGCTCAAGGAAAATAATCTTTCCATAGATTTATCTTCATATAGCTTATAATAAGAATTAATCTTATGCCAAGTTGTCTCATTACCTTTTGCAACATTTTGGGGTTTTGTTTATTGCTTAAACCACGACAGGAGGTAAGTCTGCTTTCTTGTTGGTCATGATTATTTGTTGCTCTTTTTTCTTATTAGATCCTTTTTCTGACTGGATATTGGATAGAGTGGTGTCTTCTGTCCTGCTGCTTTTGCCTCTCATTTTTCCACCATTATCTTTGACTGACTGAATCACACACCACTTCTCTCTTCCCCTCTATCCCACTCTCCCCCCTTCACCCCCAATCCCACCCCCAAGGAAAAGATAATATTAATAATATCTGTGAAATAGAAACTCTTTATTCTTGTCCCTACCAGGTTAGGGAAAATTCTAAACCCTTCTGCAGCAATGACGTTAATTTGCTTTGGATCAGCAACTGAATACACAGTGCAATACCTTTTAATTTGTGAAGATTAACTTTTAAAATGTTTCAATAGAATCTAAAGACAGAATGATTATTGAAAACCAAGTCAACATGTATACTTTTTTTTTTCATTTTTTTTCTTTCTGTGTGATACATTTTGAAACTCAGTTATGTCTTTTTAACCAGGATTGTTTAGGATACACTTCATTAACATTCTGTCATCTCGTTTAACAAGGAGTATAAATCTGAATGGACACAAGGAGCCACTGATATTAATAATGATGACTGTCACTCAAAATGCCTTTAGGTGTTTTAGATAAGACATTTAATGGTTCCTTGATAGACATAAAATTCTCATATTTAGTTTGAATTATGGTTTTCTGAATTACTATGTTGCAGAAGGAAATATCTCCACTCCATTGGCTTAAGGTATTTTTACTTTGCACTACTAATCTTACATAAAAAAGGGATTACTTTACACGCCATTGAAACCTTTATAACAACCTAAACGGACTTCCTTTCAATGCTGCTTGCAGCTATCATTTAGAAGTAATAACAGAGTGGGTTTAAAAGAGAATATCCCATCATACAGTATCTATCTAGTAATTTTCCTCCTCTCTTGTGACTTAGGAAGGATTTTCTTTTTCAATTGACTGTTTCAACTATAAGAATTCAAGCTTAAATTTCTCTTTTTCACTTCAGCCAGATGACACAAAATTGGAGTTATTCATGATTCTGTTCAGCAACACAGTCATTTTATGATATTTTTCTAGCTCTGATGCATTTTTAATAGTGATATCAGTACAAAGAGATTGAAAGTAACACAAAATAACAGGGCTGTGGAAGCCAAATGCAAAATCAATATAACAGATTTTCAAAGAGTATTTAAATAGAAGACAGTTCTCTCTGTAAATAAAATAAATAAGCCATTGTGATTTCTGTTTTGCACAATTATGTACTTTGGTTTTGATTATTCTATTTTTAAAGAAGATAAAATATGCCTGATCTTTCTGTAGTGTGATCAAACTATGGCAGCTCTCTTCTTTGAGACCATTTCTATTACATTTAATTACATTTTAATTATTGTTATTTATTGCAGTTAAATTATGCATAAATTTAGGTTGCTCAGAATATAACCATACCTTTAGGAGCAAGAAGAAATTGTCACACAGGTGTCATGTTTAAAAATCACATTCATAGTTTGTCAACCACCTCAGTAAACCAGAAAGTCCACCACTTAAAAAACTAATTTGGAACCTGGAGGTATAAATAATTTGTAAAAATAGTAGTAAAAATATAACAGAAAAATTTTACAGTTTGGCCTCCCTTTATGTCACTATTTTTGTGGTGTAATTATCATATTTTTCCCCTGTGATAGGGAGTTAGGTATTCAAACGATATCAATTAGTATAAAAAACCTGATTTTTGCCTGAAGTACCCAATAATTTTACCTCCAGCTTTGATTTAGCCAGATGAAGTGTAGAAATGGTATTTCAAACTGTGAGAAAAGTGGAAAGACTTGTAAAATAAGGTTTCAGGATTTGGTCTTGAGCCTAACAGGAAGTTTTCTGGGGACTAAGTACACCTGAATAGTTAAAACTGTTTTAGCCCTTATGTAAAGGATACACCAAAGCAAAGTACAAGGGTTGTGGTGCAGAGAACTTTTGGTAATTTAGAAGGTAAACTTAGATGTTATATACATGAAACAAACTGGGGTTTAATTTTACCTTATGCAGTGAGTTTGCCAGCAATTCAAGCACTCAAATGCTCCCATAAAACCTGTGAAACCTCAGTCTGTTCAGGAAAAGGGGTCAGCAAAGCTATTATTAAAAGAACTTCTCAGCTGCAAATTGACTAGCCAAGCTTGTATATGCCTATATGCAGACTTAAAAAAAAAAAATGTTTTCGCTTATCTGAAGTGTTTGAGATTAGTGACATATGTTTAGAACAGACAGTATTTTGGATTAACATAAGAAGTAAATTCAGGGTACATTTTCCTATCTAAACGACATAAGAAAATCAACTGGTTCCACCCAACAGCTTCAAAGACCATTTGCACCAAACCTATATTCATTAACTGCTCTCAGAATTTCTTCCAGCTGTAGGTAATGACAACTAAATCCTTGCAGGTGATTCCTCTTTGCCACATCCTCGACAAGATATGAATACTATACACACGAACATGGCAGAGGAGAAGTCTAGATTTGCATGCATCAAGACTTTGTTTATTGTTTGTACAGGAAGCATTTGTGTAGCAGAGTCACATTAAAACAAGGTTGGAGGGGAACTCTGGTGTCACCTAGCCCAATCTCCTGCTCAGGTGGTGGCAAACCTTGAAGTTAAATTGGTCTGCTAAGGATTTTTTCCAGCCGAATTGTGACTATCTCTAAGGCCAGAGGTTGCTTATATGTGCAACCTGCTCCAGCACTTAACCACTCTCACTGTGAAGTTTTTCCCATCATGTTTAAACTTGTGACTGTTGCCTCTTGTCCTTCCTCTGTGTCTCTCTGAGAGGACACTGACTCTGTATACTGTAATGCCACTTTAGCAAGTATAAGATGGCAATTAAGATCCATCTTTGCCTTCCCTTCTTCAGCCTATACAAGCCATTTAATTTAGCCTCTCTTCATGCCTCAGCCTTCGCCATGGTGTTCTGCTGTAGCTGCTTCAGTATTTTTACATATTATTCCTCTTTTTCTCTGTTTATGAAGTGCCAGTTAGAAGGTTTCCAAATGCTTCCTTTTTATGCAATCAGCTTCAAAACAGCAGTGAGAAAAACTTTAAGGTTACCAGTGTAATTGAGTCATTCCCTCACACCCTCACATATCTCTATCCCTACCACTGCATGCATGTACACGGACCTACACAAACATGAATAAAGCCATTGGCTCGGCTCCAGTTCTTTTCATGGAGCATTACATACAGAAACTTGACAACTCGTTATCCAGACTGGTTTTTGGGGGAAGGGAATATTCATCTGTTTACATATCCATTTTTCTCTGACACTAAATGAAGAGTAGTTTGTCCTCAAGTGTTCTCAGTATTTTGATCAATTTGCAGAGAATTACTTCCTTTTTCATGCCAAACTTACTGAGATATTTCAGTGTTTAAAGCGGAGGCAGCACTTTGCATCATCCATTTAGTTTGACATATTTACTTGCTGATGTAACTTCTGTATAAAAATATGTAGTTACAAAAGGTTACATAACTGCTGTTGTAGGATCTGTTGAGATTTTAAGAAGCATGTTTCACACTCAGTGCTACAATTAAAAAAAAAGAAAAAACGGAGTAAAACCAAGTTTAAATAAGTAACTACTTATTCCATAACTGGAGACTGGAGTAAGTTTTCTCTATCTAGGAATGTGGTCTTGATGGCCAAAAGAGGTAACTTCAATCTTGCATACCTAAAATTTAAAACAAGACTGACTATAAGGAGAAAATGAAAGTAAGATTTAAACCTCTTTCTGATACCTCCACAGAAGCTTTGGTTTGCAGTTTGAGAGTCCAAGAGCCAGAACTTTAGATTTGATCCGTCCTCATGGGGTAGAGCAGAAACCAGACCTTCTATCTGGGCTGTTATGTATGGTAGTATATACAGCATTTGCCAAAAACTAGAAAAATCTTCTGTCATTTAAAGTTCTCAATCAGAAAGCCTCAGAAACCTTATATCTATGGGCACTTTGTGTTTTCATCACAGTTTCAATTAATTAGCGAGACTGCTTCAGAAGCTTTAATCTAGGGCTGTGGTATTAGGAAACATGCATTAGACATTTCCTGTTTGCATTCTATGTTGCTTGTTTAAAGAGTTCTACTTTCATCGAAGACTGTTTGAGGGCCTTAATGTACGATATTGACAGAGTAATAAAAATAGCAAATTATGTTTCTGGCTGTGTGCCAACTTCATTAATTTCTCAGACATATCAAAACCAATATAGAGGACAAAGGAAAAACAGCCTTATTCAAGCTTAATCAGGATTGCAACTAAAATGTAATGAGGAATAACCAGTATGTTCATTTTGTGCTAATCAACTGCCCCCATATATTGCTTCCTGATTAATGTTAATATTCTGCACTTCCCTTTTCCTGGATGCCTGTTAAAAATCATGTCTGGCAACAGTCTGCTTCCTATGAGTTTGGTAGCTTAGATGTTTACATTTACGAAAAAATGCAATACTTTTCCCTCTCAATTATAGTGTCACAAGATCATATATTTTGAGGTATCAAACATTAACTCCCTAAGAAGTTATTAATATTGAACCTGTTGTAAATGGCAAACAGCACCTGCAAGTATGACTTATTCCATCTAGAGAACATTTTGAAGTATGAAAATATGAGAGCAAATGAAGAAAGAAATATTTCAAATAGCACAGCTTAATGTAGAAGCATATATCAAACCAGGATAACTTTCAGAGGCAATATTTACATTTCATTAAGGACTTCAGCTGAGAGATTCCTACACTAATAGCTGTAAATATTAAATGAACAAAATAAAAGCAATAAATATGAAATGCAGGAGAAATGCTAGTGTGGCATTAAAACTTTAGAAATGTCTGAGTAAAAATCTGTTCACTGTAGGTGCTCTGGCTATAAAAGTATATGTATTTTTTAATTCTCAGCAGTCATTTATAATAATTTTTTTTACTGCATATAAGCCATGCATAGGTACAAAAAAATATACTTTTCTAATGAAAGTGTTCCAGAAATAGGGCTGATATTAAGTAAGATTTATGAAAGAGTTTTATCAGCTGGCCCTTAAATTATTATCCATAGTCTGATCCAGATGTCATGCTTTCTTTAAAATATTTTATGCTCTATAATGATAACTAGAAAAATCAAAATACTGAGTGGACAACTGCTTAAATTATCCAGGAGATAAAGCAGAGGAAAACATGCATTTCTTCAGGCTCGTTTGCCTAATCCATATGAAACTATTTTACTCCTTATGGATTTGACACCCTCATATTCCTTCCACTATACTTAAAGTCTTTCTTCCAAAACTTTACACATTTCATTCTGTCTAGATAATACTTCCTACCCATGAAACTATTCGCCTAAAATTTTGCAAATCTTGCTTAAACCCCATAGGAGTTCCAAATTTGCAGGAAAGCTTAATGACATCAGCCGTTCTTGACAAAGAGAGAACATTCAGACCTTGACTTTGGGATGTCTCAGTTTTCATTTCATTATATTAATTTGATAAGGAAAAGAACCTATGTGGTTCTAAAGTAAAAAATTCCGCTGTAAGCTGCTTTCCAAAACCAGCTTTACTGCATACTTACAATGTTAAAGGGAATGCGGGCAATGGGGAGGAGGAGAAACGGGGCGGAGGGTGGGGTGGTGAACTAAGCGTTTGGTGCTTTTCTGATTTTTTATTTTTTTTTTTTAATAATCCCTTAAAGGATTTAAAACATACTTACTGTCTCCATTCTGGTAGGGCTTAAATGTAAGAAAGATATTCAACTGGTTGAATATTTCCAGAAAACTTTACAAGTACGTCTTGCTCACACCAGTGTTTGGTTTTTTTGAGCATCACAGGTTCAAATTCTATTACACAGACTAGGAAACTGGTCAGTGTGTGCCATAGTTTTAAATCTTTTTTTTTTTTTTTTTTTTTTTTTTAATGGGGAAGATGGAAAATTCTTAAATCTCATCCTAACAGGGAATTGGAAAATAGTTAACAATTGTACCCAAATCCAAGAGCTTGGAATAATTTCTGCATTCTAGAATTATACGCATTATATTTTCCTGTCGTATTTTGTAAAAAAAAAAAAAAAAAAAAAAGTAGCCTCTTTGAGAGTTATGTGGCAGATGAGTAGGGGTTTGAAGTAGACTTGTGCATTTCAACCTTCATTTCAATTTTATTCTGTATAGCCAGTCCCTTCTAGTTTAGGTTAGTATGTTTCGTTTAATGCTAATTGCTGTAATTTCATGACAGTAGAAATTATTAAAAATGCTTTTGTGTTTAAATTATATTAAATTAAATTAAATTAAATTATTATTTAAGACATTAAAACTGTATTTTTTTCTAACCAAAATGTTCCAACTTTTTTTCATGACCAGAAGCAAAGGTGGGTGAAAAGAACTAGTTAATTGGCTCATTAAAAGGTAGTTTTTCTCCCACATCTAAGGAAGGAGACAAAAAAAACATGTAGACACTATGTGGAGAATAGACGAGAAAGATTTAAGAAAGCTGTCTACATGGAGTGAAAAGACCCAGGGGAGAATGAACGCAGAGGTGTAAGCAAGATTAGGACTGTGCACAGCTTCAAAGCTGAAAGGCAGATTAAGTTTCATACCCAAAACAAGCAGACACAAAGCTACTACAATGTTAGTCACAAGGATTGAAACTGTGGAGAAGACAACCTGCTATATCTTGAAATGAGAAAACTGAACAGCAGACAGAAGAGTTTCCTGTAATTGAGATAACGATCCTATTTTTAGGGGTTGGGAAGAAAGGACCAGTTACAAAAATACATAAGCCAAAAAGAAATTTATGTGAACCATAATATTACACAGTGAGACAGAGTAGCAGGAGTTGTTAAAAGAAATGAGAGAATATAGATTCAGTAGTGGAAAAGAGAAAGAGAGAATAATTTACTATGATTGAAAATTCAGGTAGTGACTTTGAATGGGTAAGTATATTTCTAGCTAATTTTTCGTAATTAAATTAAACTTTTCATGTGGGGGAAAAATGCTTTTTTGAAGAATAAAAAAATTCAAATTTTAAGGAACAACTTTATAACCGTTATCTCAGTCTCACCTGTTGAACATATAGTTCTAGTGCACTACGGCAGCATCCCTTTCGAGAGAAAAGTTTTTGTGGATTCATATACTACTCGCATGCTTTCTTTTCAGAGAATATATTGCAGTGATAAGACGTTTAAGCTTTATTACCAAATGGAGATTTTGTTCAATGGGTAAAGTCTAGTGGGAAGATGGACTCAACAGGAAGCAAAATGGGCCTGGCCTAGCAAGCACTTAAAAAGAATAATCTCATAAGAAAATCCCTAAACTAAAGAACAGGACAACCTGGCAGCTCTGGCAGAACCTACAAGATCAGAAGAAATATTTTTCTAAAGACCAAAGTCATTACTATTCAATAGGGAAAATAAAACTTCATTGCAGCAAGTAGCACAGAACTAAATAAATTGAAATTCAGTATTTTAGGGCTAGTATTAAAAATTTGCGATTAACTATATCAGGAAAGACGTGCTACTAGTAGTGAAATTTTAAGAGAATTATAGACTATGAAGACAAAATTAAAAGTATGAATGCAAAACCATGATTATCTCCTGTACTGGGCCTAGCTGGTGGGTATAACATATTTCGTAGCAGCTTATATGGTACTGTGTGACTAAAACAGTGGTGTGACTAAAACAATGTTGATAACACACCATAGTTTTAGCTACTGCTGAAAAATGTTGGTACAGCTTCAGACCTACACCGTTTCTTACTCTGTCCACCCCAGTCTAGGGGTGGGCAAGAAGATGGGAGATGACCCAGTTGGGAAAATTTTACCAAAGTGGCATTCCATGCCATGTAAATCATGCTCATCAAAAACATGTGGCGTAATTTTCCAAAGTAGCCATTGCATGGAGCGTTTTGGGCACTGTTTTGCTGGTGGTAGGTGGTATTGCCTTTACATTACCTGTTTTTTTGCCTTTTTTCCCCTTTTCCTTGCTTATTAAATTTTCTTTTTCTTTATCTTGACTCGTGAGTTTTTTCCAGCTTTTGCTCTCCTGATTCTCTCTCCATCCCATGACAAGGCAGAGTGTGAACAAGAGGCTGGTGGGTGCTTAGTTGCTGGCCGGGGTCAACTCACCATGTGTTCCCATAGAGGCTGAATAAATCTTACTGTCCTGGGTTCAGCTATAGCAGTCATTTTTCTCCTTCTTAGTAGCTGGTGCAGTGCTGTGGTTTTTTAACTTTCAGCCTGGGAACAACGCTGATAACACTGATGTTTTCAGTTGTTGCTAAGTAATGTTTATTCCACCAAGGACTTTCTCAGTCTCATGCTTTGCCAGCGAGGAGGGGAAGCCGGAGGAAGCAGAGACAGGACACCTGACCCAAACTAGCCAAAGGGGTATTCCATACCACAGCATGTCATGCCCAGTATATAAACTGGGGGAGTTACCCGGAAGCCAGATCACTGCTCGGGCCGGGCTGGGTATTGGTCGGCGGGTGGTGACCAACTGTATCCTCTCCCTTGTTATTTCACTAATCATTATTATCATTGGTGGTAGCAGTAGTGGTTTTGGTATTATACCTTAGTTGCAGGACTGCTCTTATCTCAACCCGTGGGAGTTACATTCTTCCGATTCTCCTCCCCATCCCTCCGGGAGCGGGGGGAGGAAGAAGGGGGGGAGTGAGCGAGCGGCTGTGTGGTTCTGAGTTACCGGCTGGGCTCAAACCACGGCACTTACACAGAGAGATGTAATACAGAGGCAAAATATAGAAACAGCAGTTTTCTTCTGTAGGAGAATAAGCAACTTTTATTTATTACTGACCTATACACAAGACCTTGACAAAGTACAAATGTAAAGTATAGGTCAGATTCAGTGTCCTTGACTTTACATAAACGTCTGACTTGATAATGTTGAATTTAAGGGGAAAAAAAAAGCGGCAAAAATGAAGGGTGTAATAAAAGAATCATCAAGCTTATTCTAAGACTATGAGATAAAAATTAAAAAAGTAAGCACATTAATATTCTTGTAGAAAAAATGTGAACTTTTCTGTAAGAGCTGTTGTGTCAGTGGATTTGTTCTGAGAATTGTGTTATACTTGAATACTGGTGGACTACCTTGTTAATATGAAATTTATTTTTTGTCAAATATTGTGTTCCTACATATATACTTACCTATATTTGGTGTTACTTAATTTACTCTTGACTCTTTTAGTACCCTCAGCCTGGGAATAGCTCTGAGAGGATGTTTCATCCTTCTTGACAGCTATGAGCACTATGACTTAAGCCTTTCTGATGAAAACATCATCTTTTTCACATCTGACCATTGAGATGACCACAGAATAAATTGGCCTCATCTTTTCAGCCAAAGAATGTGCTGGAATCGTGAGAGATATTGCTATGTACATTGTTGAAACTTCATCTGGAGTACTCCGTAGAGCTTTTATTCTAGGGAAAGATGAAGCCAGGCTACATGTTCATATTCTAGCCATATTTCAGTTAGGTTTAGATTGCCAAGTAATGCAGATATTGCAACAGAGAGCTTAATGCAAGATGCAGTCTCCAGGGAGCTGGAGGAATACCTGAATTATTGCCTCCCTTGCATTTTAAGCTCTATAGTGTCTGTGATGTAAACTTGGAGTACAGCTTACTATGCCTAAAAACCAACTCTGAGCACTATATGACAACTTTCTCTGGAAAATACGAGACAGTGAAAAAAAATCTATTGCAACAAATGCATTTAATTACACCTTTAAGGAAGGAAAAATAAAATAAGAAAAAAGCTTTATTTTAAGTAAAAGAGGATTTTAGAACTGCTTTCTAATGAAAAACAGTGGGGAAAGGAGAAGCTAGTCAGTTCTAACATAGAATTTGACATGTTCAGTAAGAATATCTTTTAAGAGGTGAGAATGGATTCCCATGAGATGATAAATTGCATTACCCAGGAGGTCCTTTGCACTTCTAGGTACCTAGGTTAGGCAGAATTAATTTCCAAGTAATTGTTACTAAGCAGTATTGAAATGCATTGCAATGACAGTTCACCTATTCTCAGTTTAAGACTTAACCCTAGCCTGTTTTTAATCTAATTTTTAAAGGCATTCTGTGGTGCCTAGATAAGACTGAGATTTCTAAGTTCTCAAATGACTTTTATCCCAAAACATTCTGTGAAGGAATTAAAGTAACTGTTATCTGAATATTAGTCATAATATTGTACAAGAAGCTACATCATATGTTTCATTATGGCCTTTATCTAGCTGGTTAAGCTACTCACTGGATTTTTCAGTCAAGTCATAATTTGTGCCAGAGATGAGTGACATGGGCTAGGGTTCTATTTCTGTATTTTCAAATTATTAAGAGGGATCACTCATTGACTCCTTGAAATGATAGGCATAAAATAACTAGTATGTACCTAATCGCTTGGCTGCATAGCTTTGGAATGAAAATGTTGCTGAAATGATTGGTGAATTGATTTTGCCATTTACTGTGGTTTCCAGCAAACATTAATTGATTTGATATGTAGCACTGACCCGTATAAAGACTATGAGCTTCATCCTGGATGTTTTTCTCTCATCAATTTAGAATTCCAAAGCAGGAGCATACATCATCACATATAAAGACCAGTGGTGTCAAATTCATCTCAATACAGGCAGATAACCAATGTTTTAGATAGGTTTGAGTATGCAGCTGTGGTAAATTTGCATTCAAATGACCATCTATGCCACTGATTTCAAGCTCTTGTTCCTGCAATTTTGAAAAGCTAGAGCATGAACATCACAGTTCTTTTGCGAGGTCAAGATTAATTGTCTTAGGAAAGGGTAAACTGAGACACACATTTTAATATATTTCTCCATGTTCTTTGAATCTGTGTAGAAAGCAGTAAAGTGTGATGATTAATTCTTGAAAGCACTTATTTCATAGTTAGTGGCCAAAAGGGATCACTGTGTCTACACTGACCTCTTATCTATCAGAAAACACTACATTTTACTCGGCTATGTTCATGGGTGGGCTCTGTGGTTCGTTTTGGGATATCTCATTGTTCAGAAAACAGATTGTTATATAATACAGGAAGGAGTAGGAGATGATGAAACTGCACCCATATGAACAAATTAAACTGTTGCTGAGCAACAGCACCAAAGTGGTGTTGCCTACATTTGTCAAACCGTTAGAATGATTAGAAATCTGGATTTTGCTGCAGGACATTTAGCAAATTTTTACAAGATTCCCAGACATTACCTGGGATTTTCTATGGCCAGGGATCATCATTATGAAGGAAATTTGCTTATGGCTGCCCTGTACTGATAAGAGAAGAGAGTTCAGAAGCGCAGATTTGAACCAGTCTGTGTGCCAGAGGCTGGTCCCAGCATGTTTGGTTTCCTAGCATAGGCGTAACATCTATACCACCTAGGTTGATCAAGTAGCTTTAATGATGCTATTAAGAACAAATTGTCCCTACAGTACCAGAAAAGAAAAAAACTCTACAGGTTGCTGCCTGTCTGTGTTTCCAATGCCAAATGTGATGATCAGCATACTCCTACACTTGCACACAAGTCACATCAAAAGATTTATTTGTAGAGAACAACATCACTTATGGTTGTTTAAAGACAGCCAGCATAATCCCTAAATCTGAGAATATATCAGTAGGAGAACTCTGTGAGGTAAAAAAGTATATAAAGAAAAAAGCCCTGGTGAATGAGATGTGATTTTAATCTCTATCATCAGATAAGGCTAGAAAAAAATTGAGATTAAAGAATTTTAGAGATATTTGTATTTCAGATCTATGGAAGAGAGTAGACATAACTAGAACACATTATTATGATGGCCCAGTACGGCTATCAGTACACCCAAATACAAAACTCTTTGGAGTTTGGCTTTTTTTTTTTTTTTAAGATGTTGATCTATGTAAGTGACCTAAGCAGCACCTATGTGTCAATTGGTAACTTACAATATTTAATTATAGTAATTAATAGTTTGACTATGAAGAGCTTTCGTATTACAAGGTTGAATTTGTCCAGCTACACCTCCCATGAATTAAATAGGTATGCTGTTTTTCAAAAAGCTGACCTCTGTCTCATTGTATGCATTAGTGCATACGTAATGCTTCTCTCCTATAATATACTTTATCTGTTAGATCTCCTCCCACAAAGCTATGATTATTTATATGAACTTGATTTATGTTTGAAAACAGCAGTTAAAATACAGGTCCAGGTGGTAGGTATATAGTTTGGCTGAGGTAAGAGAAAACGTTTACCATTGGACAAAAGTTAGTTCAGAACTTTGACCCTATGCAACAGCAACTTTTGCACTTTTGCAAAAAAACCTTTGAAAAAACTTTGGAAAAAAAAAAAAAATAAATTATGTTTCCCTGTAAGTCCTTCATTGGTTCTTTTTTAAAAGACCATTAAAAAAAATAAATCTTAGTTTGTATTTTCCAACTCTTTCAATAGTTTGAAGTATTTTAAACACACATTTTTTCTTTAAACAATAGATCTAGACTGAATATATTTCTCCAAAGAGCCTATAACTGCAAGGACAATGATTTAAAGTCTGGTATATAAAAAATTATGAAAATTTCAACAGTTCTTAAAGACACAAGGTAAATTATGTGATAAAATGGAGTCTGTTTGGGGGATTGAGGACTCAAGATTTATCGAACATATATATCGCATATAAATGGGTTGCTTTATAGACTACCCACCCCTCCTTCCCTATGCACATAAAAGAACCCCGCTTCTGTGGTTAGTCTTTCCACAAACACAAGTGTGTCCCATGAAAGGAAACAGAGCAAGGAGTAGATAATGAATTTGTGCTTTTCTTTCAGAGAAATATGGGAATTGAATTAAGAAGGACTGGCCTGCTCTGCAGATCATCAGTAGTTACTTTGCTGCCTACCTATGTCACCCCTCTAAGGAATGCGACTGGGGATACACCTTCTGGTTAACCTGAGAGTCTCACTCAAAGGTAACTGAGTATAAAATTGAAGCAAACAAATAAAGAAAAATGCACCGCTCTGTCTGTGTGCCAGGTGTCAGTTTTCTCATTTCTCTCTTTGCTGCTTCCTTCGTTAATGTCAATCTAGGTCTTTAAGGAGGCTGTCACATATTGCAGAATTTGGGAGAATTTAGCTTACAGGAAAAGAATCCTTCTCTGAAAGGACTTTTTTAATGTCAGACTTAAGGGGATTTCATACTGGCATGAATAGTAGTTGCTGCGTCTGGCTCCAAAGGTCCACCTGACTTCAGTGCACTGACCAAGACCCATAGGAACACAAACTGGACATCTATTAAAAATAAAACTTTCTCTAAAGCTTTCTTTTTTTTTTCTTTCAGTTTTTTCTTCATTTCTCTTCTCATTCACAACAGGCTTTCAGATGTGTATTTTGCTCATAAAAAAACCAAACCCTAAAGGAACCAGTACTGGGCAAAGCAATAACCAATCCAAAATTATTATATATAAGGTTTCAGTGTTCAGTCAAATTCAAGCATGTTTTGTCTAGAGCAAAATTTGACACTCATACCAGCGCAAATAATAAAATACAAGTAATCTTAATCTCCCCAAGCCTATGTTGCCCACGTTTGATTTCCTTTTGTTACATTTTTGAATAATTGTCCTATGTGCTTTGGCCATAATTTTAGCTAGACTCTGTGATGAATGTTTTTTGATCATGGTCATTATAGTTTTCATATATCTTATCTACCAGTCTGCAGACATCTTGAATGAAATTTATCTAAACAAAATATAGTATCTGTTATGTAGACATCTAAAGCAATACTAACTGAATCATGGCGTAAGAACTCTTTATTTCTCTCCATTCATTATAAAGGGAACTGTGAATTGCTAGCTTAGGCATAGACATCTAGATAAGAGATTCACAAAGTGAGGCAAGAATGTTTCAGTGGTGTCTGAAGATATGCCCCCCACTGCTGAAAGATCACGATAACCAATTGTTAAAAAGAATTGACTCTAAAACATTTGCATAAACTTCTTAGAAGATATTTGATATCCAGATTTAACTTAACTCTGTAACTTTTCAGGTATATTATACTTACAAACATTTTCATAGACTTCCAACATGTCCACTCTTGTCATTGTTCAACAAGCTTTCCTCTTACAGCTCCAGCTTTTCCAGCTAATACTTAGTAAAACATGCTTTTTAATGTTCCTTAGCCTGGAAAAGGAAAAGAAGTAACATGCCAAAAGTACTTAATGGCTCAAGTTGTTTATAAGAAAATGCTTCTAATTGTTTTAATGCAAGCAAATACATGATTAAAACTTTGATTAACAAAGCATATTTCAATTAATCTGATCTTATACATGCTATGCAGTATCTGATCACTGGGGAATAAAGTTCTTTTTGATATTAGTTAAAGGTAAAATTTAAAAGCAGTGCAAAGATGTTTTAATCCTATTGATGTTGACAAGAGTTGCCTGACCAAAGTCACATACACTATGTTCAAAATTCACCTATTAATTAAGAAACTAGACTTTAGAAATGCTACCTACCTCTTAGATGTCCTGGAGTAAAAACGTCTGTTTCTATAGAGTCACTAATACTGTATGCAGTGTACTTGGTATCCTACCAAGTTTTGCCCTTGACAATTCTTGTAATTTCTGAGAACTGAGTGTCCTTAAAATTACAAATGGGTCAGTTCAGTGATTCTGCATGGAAAAACACCATGTTTTAAACAAGTATCATTAAACAGAGGAAAAAAAAAAAAAAACCAAATCAAAAAAACCAAAGGAAACACAACCACCTTTTGAATGTATATTTTGGAAGTATCCACTCAAAACAAAATACACAATAAATTATGAATGTATTTTATCATCTGGGGTACTTATTTGCAACAAAAATTAATAACAGAACATCACTTGAAAAATACAGTTCTGGGTGAGGAGGTGTCGTGGTTTGGAGCCCAGCCGGTAACTCAGAACCACACAGCCGCTCGCTCACTCCCCCCCCCCCCACTTCTTCCTCCCCCCCGCTCCCGGAGGGATGGGGGAGGAGAATGGGAAGAATGCAACTCCCACGGGTTGAGATAGAGCAGTCCCGCAACTAAGGTATAACACAAAACCACTACTGCTACCACCAAATGATAATAACGATTAGTGAAATAACAAGGGGAGAGGATACAATTGCTCACCACCCGCCGACCGATACCCAGCCCGACCCGAGCAGTGATCTGGCCTTCCGGGTAACTCCCCCCGGTTTATATACTGGGCATGACCGTGCTGTGGTATGGAATACCCTTTGGCTAGTTTGGGTCAGGTGTCCTGTCTCTGCTTCCTCCCGGCTTCCCCTCCTCCCTGGCAAAGCATGAGACTGAGAAAGTCCTTGGTTGGAATAAACATTACTTAGCAACAACTAAAAACATCGGTGTTATCAGCGTTGTCCCAGGCTGAAAGTTAAAAAACACAGCACTGCACCAGCTACTAAGCAGGAGAAAAATGACTGCTATAGCTGAACCCAGGACAGGAGGGAAGTTGAGTTTTATGGAATATACAAAAACAGAATACATACAGAATTCACATAGGGAAGCTGTACTATTTCAGCTCTACAGGTACTGTCTGAATGTACACTTACCCTGGTGTATATACAGTGATACAGTACACTACTGTCACTTTTCTCCTATAGAAGTATTAAAAAACCCCATAAAAGCTGTGTATGCAAAGCTAGGAATTAATCCAGAGTGATGTGTCTGATGTGTCCATTAAGGCTATGTCATTAGCCTAAAGTTGCTTAGAAAAAGTAGTATTTTTACTGGAAATAGAAAGCACGGTTTTTTTACTTAATAGAGACACATAAATAATAAAATTAAAACACATTAGACACATTAAAAATAAGCCTTAACATAAGACCTCTAATCATTTCCCTGCTCAACTAGGCGCTCATTTTCTCTGTCTTAGACTGTTCCTTTCCAGCATAAATTTGCTACAAAGGGCCAGGCCATTAGCGGTGCACGTGTAAGCCAGTGAGTGCAAATGAATCTGAGGGATTGAATCCTCATCTATCTATTAGTTGTGTTAGTCACAATGTTCACACATAGATTACATCTATATAATTCCAGTCTTTTAACAAGATGCAAATACCTTAAAGTTTTTGTTTGGACTTTGCGTGCAATGTGCGCATACATATGTGGTAATGACACACCTGTGTATATTTGACCTTGTCCATATGAGCTATCAAAGTAAGCAGCAACTATGTCCACCTGGACTTCCAAACTCCTTTCATTATCACTATGATCTAGTAAATAAAATTCATCTTCTGTCAGCATTTCCTTGGAATCCCAATTACAATGTCACAGGACATTATAGGGATGGTGAAAATGAAAAACTACTTTCAGAACTCTCTTAACTTCCTGTTTTGTTAAGACTGTTTTTCTAGATCATCATGTATGGACCAAAGGGTGTTGTCCTTAATGGAACAGCTGTTCACTATAGCAACAGTTCTGTAAAACATAAGAATATTTTTTAAAAATATATTGCTTCTGTATGTTTATTCCCTGGTTGCAGATTCCCTGGGAAAAGCAGGCATAGATCTGTGTCTCAAATACCATGAGAATTTCATTTTCCAGGATACCAGACCAACCTTATTTTCATAGCTTTTTTATTTTTATTTTTATTTTTATTTTTATTTTTATTTTTATTTTTATTTTTATTTTTATTTTTTCTTTCTGTAACCATATGAAAATGAACGGTAAGCAACTTTTGTCTGCTCAATAAACTGAAGTTCTATTATTGTATTCATGGTGGGTTTTAATATGGTTTGGTTTCATCAGATCTTTCAAGACATTTTAAATGTCAAGCAGGCTATCTTACATTTGCTTGCAATTCTTGTTTAGAATGGCAGGATTTGCTTTGATGTGCCCTAGACATGTTATTATGAGTCCCAATGAGTGAAAAGATCCTATGTGCAATAATAAAGCAGATAGATACAATCTATCTATCTGATCAGTAATTAGCATTTGATTTGAGGTGGAGTAGATGGAGATTTTCCTTCTTCCTGCACCACACTACCAACACAGCATTACAGACTTTTTTCCAGTGCTTTTGGACACCGTCAGTTAGATTCCTGTTAAAATGGAAAGGAAACGAAGGGAAAACAAGAAAAATGGTCTTCTGTTCTCTAAATCTAGCTAGCGTGGGTTCAGTTCAACTTTCCAGCCATCTAGGGCCATTTGCAGAGAGTAAGGGCATCAAGTCAGCCTCTATCTCTTCACCCAAAAGATCAGAGTCTCTTGCATCTCCACAATGTCACACCTACCATCCAACAACTTCTTACCATAAAGCATCTTATGGCTCCAGGTACCTGTATGTGAGAAGCTAAATAAACCTCTAGATGATGAGTTCATACATTGCTGACGTTAGTAAGGGTGAAGCTTATTCACTGTCAATGTTTATTATGAGTATTCCTAAAAGTTATGAAACCTAAACATCTGGGCTTAGATGGTAACCATCTAAAAGATTAAGTATAATGCTTAAGGTTTTTTGTTTCTGGGGGTTTGTTCCTTTTTTTTTAACTCATTTGATTTTTTCTAGGACTATAAAGCCATTTTAATAAAAGTCATAAATTCCTCTTTCAGCTTTTTGATAAGCAGCCAAAATTTTCTATAATCTTAAAGCCCATATTTTCCCAGCAATCTATAGTTTGTAACACAAATGTTTAGAGATTCTGATTATAGAAATAATTCATTATAGTATAAGGAAGGTAGGATTTAAGAGAACAAGTAACATGGTCATTTGAGGCAGATTAAGAAATGAGACTTCTGGAGGGAAAAATAACATGTTATTATGATTTTTTTTTAAGCTTTATATAATAATGCCTATATTTCTTTGCAATTCTAACTTAATGTTAAGTGGCCTAAGATGTTAAATTATATGAAAAGATAAAAAAAAATACAAGGAAAAATAGTGTTTCAGATTCAATTTGCTCTTTTAATGAATATAATTGGTTCCTTATTGAAATGCAGAAAGTGGATAGAATGAAAGTTTGATTATATTATTAAGAAAACCCTAAAATATATTTTATGTTATATGAGGAAACTTAGAAGAATAGAAATGAGAGAATACAGAGGAAGAATGAAGCACTGCAGATATAAAAAAAAAAAAGTTCATGTAAGAATGAATATGGACAGAAAAGGTGGAAATCGAAAGGAAAAAAAGCCAAAACATGACAAAGATTAGGCAACAAAAGGCATGAGGAGCAGGCAGCTATTTTAACAGTGAAGTTATCCTCTCTTTAAATGACAAAATATAATTTCTAATGTTTATTTTATTAACTGATATGGTCTTCATTTTTTCTAATCCTTTTAACTTTTCACCTTTTTACTATTCACTTGCTTTTCTTTTACCTTAATTGTCCATTTCTACTCTGCCCTTTTTTTCTCACTGTTAATTGCCCTTTTGTTTTAGTCCCATATTCATGCTCTTCCCTCCAACTCAGTGAGCATTCCAGAAGCATCTTTACTAGAACTTTTCGATTTTTCATGCTGGAAAAATAGTCTAGAGAAAGAAACAGATGAAGAGTATTTAAAATTATGTGAAGAAAGCAATGTGTAACATTAAAATAAAAATGGTAGACATAGATTTGTCCAAGGTAATGTCACATGTAATACCTGTAGGAACAGCTTTGAATACTGATGCATTTACCATAAACAGAATTGTTTTAATAAGCATATGTCCAATTAGCTGATTTTTTTAAACAAAAATGTTTCTCATTTCCTGGTAGCTTCATTTCTTCAACCTTTATGTATTTTAAAATGAAGATTCTTTTGACATTATAAGACAAAAGTTTTACCTCTTTTGTAGACATAAAGAGTCGTTCAATCTTCTCAAGCTTAAAACTGCATTTTGTCCTTTGTGTTTGGATAACAACTGCCAATCTTGAATTAAATTTGGTTTAACACAGCACACACACACAAAAATCAAAGTTTCAGAGTTTCCGGAAATTACTTTTTTGTTTTAGAATCCAGAGAGTTTTCTCCCTGAGTGACATTATACCAGTGACACACTGTCTGCAAGTGAATGAACATGATAGCTTTGTCCTTCACATTTTTGTTTTTACTACCTGTTTAGGTAATCAGTACAGTCTGAATGCTTTTGCTAATATCAATTAAATCAGGTCAAAAGCATAACAGCAGGAAAAAGAGATCAGTCAGTTATCATATGAAAACCCAAGACACTGGGGCACCTTATGGTATGTGCAAACAATTCACTATACAATTTCTGGAGAGAGGAAACTGGCATACTGTTGAATACTGTTTTCCTTCGGGTAAAATTTTAATTAAAAAAGCAGCATGGAAACAGGTTTTAGATCTTCACTATTCAAATAGCTGAGATAACTGTTTGAATTTTAAAATCTTATAAAGTATTTCATTAAAAAGACTTATGTTAGCTCAGTTTTTAAACTGTTTATGATATGATTGACCAGAATATATGAGTCAAGTGAAATCTGAAATACATCACACAAAACTTAATAAGGGATATTGAAAAGATGCAATGAATCCTCCTGGATCAAACTTTAAAAGCAAACACCTGTTTTTATATCTGAGGCAGTTGTGGTAAATGGCTCGATGTCCAGTTGGAAAGCAGTAACGAGTGGTGTCCCTCAGGGATCAGTGTTGAGACTGGTCCTGTTCAATATCTTTGTCGGCAACATGGACAGTGGGATTGAGTGCGCCCTCAGCAAGTTTGCCAACAACACCGAGCTGTGTGGTTCAGTTGACATGCTGGAGGGAAGGGATGCCATCCAGAGGGACCTTGACACGCTTGTGAGGTGGGCCGATGCCAACCTTATGAAGTTTAACCAAGCCAAGTGGAAGGTCCTACACCTGGGTCAGGGCAATCCCAGGCGTAGTTACAGGTTGGGCAGAGAAGAGATTCAGAGCAGCCCTGCAGAAAAGGACTTGGAGGTGTTGGTTGATGAGAAGCTCAACATGAGCCGGCAGTGTGCGCTCGCAGCCCAGAAAGCCAACCGTATCCTGGGCTGCATCAAAAGAAGCGTGACCAGCAGGTGAAAGGAGGTGATCATGCCCCTCTACTCTGCTCTTGTGAGATCTCACTTTGAGTACTGTGTACAGTTCTGGTGTCCTCAACATAGAAAGGGCATGAAGCTGTTGGAGCAAGTCCAGAGGAGGGCCATGAGGAAGATAAGAGGGCTGGAGCACCTCCCATATGAAGACAGGCTGAGAGAGTTGGGGCTGTTCAGCCTGGAGAAGAGAAGGCTGCATGGAGACCTCATAGCAGCCTTCCAGTATCGAAGAGGGTCTATGAGGATGCTGGGGAGGAACTCTTCATTAGGGACAGTAGAGATAGAACAAGGAGTAATGGGTTCAAACTTCAACAGGGGAAGTTTAGATTAGATATAAGGAAGAAGTTCTTTACAGTGAGGGTGGTGAAGCACTGGAATGGGTTGCCCAGGGAGGTTGTGGATGCTCCATCCCTGGCGGTGTTCAAGGCCGGGTTGGACAGAGCCTTGGACCACGTGGTTTAGGGCAAGGTGTCCCTGCCCATGGCAGGGGGGTTGGAACTAGATGATCTTAAGGTCCTTTCCAACCCTTACTATTCTGTGATTCTATGATTCTATGGGTAAGAAAAGGTAATTCCTGTTATTCACACCTGCTGTAATTCCCAGTGACCAAGGGTGTCCAGAACCCTGCGATTTTTCTGCCACTCACCTGACTGTGGCCAGACACATTTCTATCTTATGAGGAGTCATGCAGCTGGATAATCCTATATTCAGACAGCTCTATCATGTAATGGGAAGGGAGAAAAAACTCACAGAAGGGCTATGTGTCTGACCCTTAAGCTGTTATTTCTATGTAAGCCATTCTGCATGCCCTTTTACCACACTCCTGCTCTGTGTTCAGGGATGATCATATTTGAATTCATATAATACATTTGTGTAAATAGAGTTCCATCAACATATGTCATAGCCAAGGGTAAATGTCGAAAAAAAAATAAAAAAGGAAAGCATACATTTTCTTTAAAGATTATTTTTCCTTTCACAGTTTAACACGGTTACTAGAGGCATATGAGCATTTAATTGACATCCTTTCAGTTTGTGAGGCACTATGAATTTGTGCAATGGGTAAAAGCTTCGTTAACTCTCATTTCTAGAGCCTGGAGGTATAGAAGTTAAAAGGACTTTTTTTTTTCTTTTCAAACAAAGCATCAGTTTGTGCTTACTTTTGGACATATGAAGGTGTGACACCTGCTTAAAAACCACAGAAATGTAAATACAAAACTGGAATAGTTTCAGTAGTAAAGGTCAAGCATTTTAAAAAGTCAACAGAACAAGAGCTGATATGAGGAACAAGGCAAAAAACTTGCCTTCCTACTTCTAAGAGATGATAAAAGCAAACCTAGAAATATCCATGAGGTATGTATAAAGAACATAACTTGAAAAAATTTACAACTCACTGTTCTTCCCAACTATTTGTTTACATGAATTATACTCTTACATGGATCCATTAGTCCTATTTTTGACAGTTAAAAGTTAGACTTCTATTTTTGAACTAGTCATTTATGCTACATTTATAGTAGTCAGAGGCACAAACGTGATTATGAAAGTTACTTTGGTGTGTAAACCTATCTTTAAATTTCCACTTCTGGGAACACCTCTGAGACCTTGTGTATGTCTGAGTTTGTCCCCCAGATGTATCTTGACTTCATGTTAGAATTAAGTTTGATCATGGGATACTCCTTTTTCAATTATTATTCCTCTTTTAGTTCCTTACTTTCCTATATTTTTTTAGAAAAAAAAATAAGCATGAAATGCATAGGTTTCTGTGTGAAGAAATTATGGCAGATCGTCTGCTCTGCAGGTAATATATTTAAGTATATATGTATATATATCTGCACATCGATATTCGTATAGGTGTGCCTAAAGCTAAATGATTTGGCTAAATATGTGTTTTTTCAAATTTTTGTCTGTGTAGTGATAGTAATTACAGAATTATAGTAATGATATTATTTCATTCTCATAATGAAACCATGTTGTATATTTGATACCTTTAAAAGTTGTTAGGGTCACTGCTAGAAATAACCTCACTAATGTGGACTTGAGGACTTCCTGGGAGATACAGAAAAAGACAGTTCCATCAGTATCTGTGGCACATCAGGTCACATATACAGTTATTCTAACACCTGTAGTATTTCCTTTTGCTTATAATATATGGGATCAAGTTTACAAGAAAGCACAGAACCCAAAATTTGATCTTGTAGACAAGGCTGAATGTCTAGTTAAGGATCTCTTATGTACTAGCTTTGTTCTCTTCCAGATCCACCAATCCTTATTCTATAAAGAACTGGAGATAAGGAAAGATTTAAATTCTTTTAGATGCCATTCAAAGTAGAGGAAAGCCATTCCTCTGTATCTCTCACCCTTTTATTGGACTATTTCCCACTCTAATTTTGGCTGTACCTTTCTCCCTGCTTTTTTATTTTCCAAAGTTCTGGTCTAAACCTATAACAGCCCATAGTTCCTCACCTTGTGCAACTATTGTCCTAAATTAAAATCTTTCTATACAACCACTTGCTTTATTAAAAATAGTGGAAGTTACTAAGCCCACCACAATCCTTTCTGTATGATTACCTTGTGGGTCACATATCCTGTTCACAATATATTTTACTAAAACAAAAAAAAAAACCCACAACCCAACTTATTTGTTCTGTGAGAATATTTTTTGCATTTCTCACCTAACCTAAAAAATCAAAACTGAGGAAAGTAATAAAGTGCTGATTTAAGGAAACCAGTTGACTAATGTATGTAAAGTCAATGCCTACATTCACAACGTAGGTGTGTTGGGTTTCAGAGGTGTTATAAACTTTATTTGCTTCTATTGGGTGGCTATTACAATAGAAAAATGAACTTTTTACTGATTAACCACCTATATAGGCTTATATATAACTTTGGTACTTAAAAGTTTGGATTGTTAAGTTTCTCTGTTCTTTTAAAATATTTAGCAGTGATTTCTAGTATGATGTTTTCAAGTGAAAGCCTGATAATAATTTTCCTTGGAAAAATTGCTCTGTTTTAAAGAATGGCTTTAACGGAATTGTTTCTAACATATGGCAACGCACACAATCTTCTCATATGCTACGTGCCTCCACTAACTGATAAAGTACCTTGCAAGGCGGCATCTAAACTACTTCTTAGCTAATAATAGTGAAAGGATTATAAGATATTTAGTATGAGAAGATACAGATATCAAATAAAAGCAGACTTTAATTGTATTTTAGGAATAGCATAGGTATGCTTTCTGATTAAATTTTCTCACCATTACATATAGTTTTCCAGTTACGTAATGAATGTACATGGAATACTCTACAGATATTCTTTGTTATTCTTTTGGGTAGTGTTGTTAACAAAAGCTTTTTCCAAAATGGAAAGTGTGCCTAGTCAGAATTTTGTCTGTTTATATAAATTATACACACACATAAACTAAGCATACAGATTTATGTTTTCTGTGACCCTTTTAACTCTCTGTACTTGCTGTTAAGTTGTATATTTTTCCGTAGGAGCATTGTAACTCATAAGAAAATGACTAACACTGAAAACTCAGTTAAGTATCAAAAAAAAAACATTAGTTCTGAGGCCTGGCACTCCTTTTGGGAAATCTGAGTTTTTATTGCCAGATAAATTAGTGTTTCAAAAGTATGAATACAGATGCTGTTTGCAAATTTGTCACAATCTGTCTTCCAGCAGAACAAATTTATACTGTATATAGTAATGGAAAACAGAAAACTGGATATTTCACTAAATTGCAGCTGTATATTAAAAGATTTGTATGGTCATTTATGTCAGGGAAACATGTAGGTCTTACAGTATGTCAGCTCAGTATTCCGCAAAGAACTTTGGTATTCTTATTTTAAGGTTATTTTATACTTTTTAACAGAAGAAATATAACATTTGGTGTAGAGAAAGCCATACATAATAACTATGTTTATCAATGTTTTACTGCAGAAGATGGCCGTGGTAAAAACCTTGTTATTCTCACTACAGTCTAGACTGACCATATCTGAGAATTTCCAGTCTGCAAGCCATTTTCATAGTTCCTGTGTCCACTCAGTGCAGTATTAAATGTTTTAGAGGACTTGTATATCAAGCTAGGTGGGCAATTCTAAAATAAATGCCCAAAGTGACAAAGTCACAGCTTTATTTTTATTATAATCAAATTCATTTAGTGATTGAATATTTTCAAATAATAGAAGGCTGTACTCAAATAGAAAGTTTCTTTTTGCTTGCATGCCTTCACATAATGGAGTCCTACTTTTACCTTTGTTTCTTGTTCTTTTTTTTGTTCTACTGTTAATTCCCTTACAGCAACTATCCTTCCAAACAGGAGCTAACATTTTGTGCAGTTGTGAAATATTGGCTCCAATTACTCTCAGCAACTAAAAAGAGTGTTTATTTTAATAGGATTTGCAGTAAAACAAGGCATATAAAAATCAGATGCATAGGCAAAGAATTTTTCATCTTTAATCATTAAGCTACCAGTACAAATTGAGCCCTGCAGTTATTTCATTCCCAAAGGACACCAGAGATTTAAAGAATTCAGAGGATTAAATATTTGTGTTCGAGTGAGCATGCTAAGTGTTTTTGCAGTTGCTATCATTAAAATAGGATTTCAATACATTGTTTTAAATGCATACAATGAACATTCTCTCTAAATGATAGCTTGTAACTCTTCCTAGATATGGGGCATTAAGGGCATCTGTGTTATATTACCAACCTTCCCACAGATGCCAACAGTTTAGTTTCTAATATATTGTTACTCTTTGTCAATACAGACAATTTAAACTTAGCATTTCTTCTTTGGTAGCAAAGAGCTACATGCTACAATCTGTTATTTCTATGACAAAAAAGATATATTGCTGGAGAAAAGTGTGTTCTTCCTCTGAAATACATGAACCCTTGAAAATCAAAGTATGTTCTATGCAAATTATTCATATTATTTGCCAAATGCTAAAGACTTGTTTTCCCATAGGAATGTAAACATGGAACAGGTGAAATTTTTATTACACTGCTTTTGAAAAAGACTAAGAAATTAAGAGCAAGATAACAAAATCCCTACCCATTGTGAGAGAAATGGGTGAGAACTTATCTCAAATACAGAAACCCATTGATACATGCAATGGGCCAAATTAAAGTCTGACACATAGGGTTTAACATTTTTTCAGAATAAATGCTTATTGATGATGCACACAAAATAATTTTTTGATTTCTGCATAATGAGTATATATCTGTATGCACCAAGATATGTCAGGTTTGATGGCTTCCCAGATAGCTATAGCACCTAGTGGTCTGTTAATCTAACATTTTAATTTATGTTAAAGCCCATTCTTTACTTTTAAAATCTCTTTTTCCTCACAAGTGTTTCAGCTACTGCTGTGATCTATGTTAAACCTCTTGTTACATATAAAGGGTGACAAAGTCACAATTTCCATGGTCTTGCAGGATCTTTCCTTTTAATTTCTTTGCTTAAGACTATCAAGTTAGAGAAGGAAGTTAGAAAATGCTTTCCAGTATAAGGAGCTACAAGCTTCAGTCCGTTACTGAGTCTGGCTTTTTAAGAATGAAGATGAAGGATGTAAATTTATTGTAGTCTTCTGAGTTTTAGCATTTGGAACTTATTCAGAAGCCTTCTATGGGTGCATTCAGGACTCAGGCTTTTGGGTTCTTACCTAGAAAAAAACCCATGTGCTATTTGCCTTAACTATGCCAAGTAAATTAATGAAGATGTCATCTGGACATTGTATAGATCAACATTTACTATGCCCGTTTTATATTTTCTTCAATCTGTACTCCTCTTTTGTTATAATTAATTAAAAATTGAGACAAATAACAATATATAAATTATTTTGGGGTTTGGTTTTCTTTTCTTATGCTACATAATTTTTATCTTTGTAACATAGAGTAACTCTAATTCTCTTACATGCAACATTTCTATATGGCCTTCTTAAAACCCTGATATGTAAAGCGGACTAAATATAATATCTGTACCTGAATAAGGGACTGTACCCATTTTCAAGAATAATTCCTCCAGTGTTAAATAGCCGTTTACAATGGGAGAACTGAATAACAACCTAATATTGCCAGTTCCATCCAATGATTACAAAAGCATCCTGGTTGTGTCAGAAATTGCATACCAGTGATATTTCTAAACCAAAAATCTGTGTATAGGCTGTATATTCAGAATTACCTTTCCCTGACCAACAGGGTTGCCTATCCAGGATTACACATGCACTTCAGTTGTTCAGCATTCCTAGTATCTACAGTATTGGGCATCCCAATAATATTTTGTGGTTTGGACACAAACACTCAAGACCTGACTAATCAAAATCTGGGATGCTTAAAATTCCAATTCTTATATTTGAAGTTTAAAATCTGGTTTGAAAACATTCCCCTAAATGTTCACATACTGTCACCTCAGCTATTGTCTATATATCATGGACAAGAATCTCTAATTAGCAAATGTCTTGAAAAGCATTAATAATGTACACTTGCAGTGGTATCATCCTTGCATGAAGGCAATGGAACTGATAGGGTTATCCAGTTCACGAGTGTGAGTTTTGTACAAAGAAATCCAGACGGACTGGAACATGTATCTGTGTAGGAGGGCAAGTACAGGATGTGCCTGTGAGACAGTGGCTGCAGATGGTGTTTGACTGCTGAACTGAGAATATGTATCTGTAATTTATCTGGAAGATGAGGTAAACAGCACATTAATTAAATTTGCAGATGATACTAAATTGGAATGTGTTACAACCACCACTGAGGAAAGATATAAAGCAATGTGACCTAGAAAAGGTTAGAAAGATAAGCAGGACTTTAAAAAGTGATATATAGTCTTTAGAATTAAAGTTAATATATTGAAAATACAGAAATTAAATAAAACAACCAGAAAGCAAGAATATTAATATGACCAGTTCTGAATTTTCCCCTTCCCTTTCCTTCCCTTCCTTCCCTTTCCCTTCCCTTCCCTTCTCTATGTTTTTATTTGTACATTATCTGCTATATTTTGGTTGATTGTACTAAAAGTGCAGCTTGTATAATAACCAGAGAGACACTGCCCTACATTGTTCTCTCACTGGCCCAACAATCTACTGCTACTGTTAATAAAATCAGTGACATTGGATGAAAACTGTCATTATCTTAGGGACTATATAGAAAAATCCTTTATAGTTTAAAAGTAAGATAGGGTTGCTCCAACTGACTAATAAGGATAAAAATCCTATCAGAATTGCAGACCACACAAGATGTGTATTCTAATGTGGACAATGTAACCCAGGAATTCAGAATCCTGAATTTGGTCATATAAACATATTAGGTACCCCATTCTGAGGAAAAACAAACAAACAGACAAAACACTTAAAAACCCCATCTTATTATTGCCTCACTCTCTGCTAACGTCACCTCTGTCTCACAGGTGAGGGATATCTTTCCTTCCATTCAGGTCTAGCCAATGTACATCTACTTAAACTCAGAGTATATTTAGCTATGTGGCAATATTTGGGATCCATTACACTCATGTTCCTGGCTGAATAGTAGCCTCAGCTTAACAGATGGACTACAAGCACTGCCAATTAATTCTGTCTATTGCTCACAGACTTCAAAGATGCAGCAAGTTTGGTCTTTTCAGGCTTAGAAATAAGCAAAGTCCAGGAATCTTACCAGCAAAAGGGTATGCTGTCTTGCAAGAGGATGTATAGTATCATATGTTGTATGCAGAAAGTCTATTTGGTGCTCAAATAAGAGAATCATAGAATTATAGAATGGTTTGGGTCGGAAAGGACTTTAAGATCATCTAGTTCCAACCCCCTTGCCATGGGTAGGGACACCTCACACTAAACCATGTCACCCAAGGCTCTGCCCAACCTGGCCTTGAACACCGCCAGGGATGGAGCATTTACCACTTCTTTGGGCAACCCATTCCAGCGCCTCACCACCCTCACAGTAAAGAACTTCTTCCTTATATCTAATCTAAACTTCCCCTGTTGAAGTTTAAACCCATTACCCCTTGTCCTATCTCTACCGTCCCTAATGAAGAGTTCCTCTCCGGCATTCTTGGAGGCCCCCTTCAGACACTGGAAGGCTGCTATGAGGTCTCCACGCAGCCTTCTCTTCTCCAGGCTGAACAGCCCCAACTTTCTCAGCCTGTCTTCAGACGAGAGGTGCTCTAGCCCTCTTATCATCCTCGTGGCCCTCCTCTGGACTTGCTCCAACAGCTCCATGTCCTTCTTATGTTGAGGACACCAGAACTGCGTACAGTACTCCAAGTGAGATCTCACAAGAGCAGAGTAGAGGGACAGGATCACCTCCTTCGACCTGCTGGTCGCGCTTCTTTTGATGCAGCCCAGGATATGGTTGGCTTTCTGGGCTGCGAGCGCACACTGCCGGCTCATGTTGAGCTTCTCATCAACCAACACCTCCAAGTCCTTCTCTGCAGGGCTGCTCTGAATCTCTTCTCTGCCCAACCTGTAACTACGCCTGGGATTGCCCTGACCCAGGTGTAGGACCTTCCACTTGGCTTGGTTAAACTTCATGAGGTTGGCATTGGCCCACCTCACAAGCGTGTCAAGGTCCCTCTGGATGGCACCCCTCCCCTCCAGCGTATCAACTGAACCACACAGCTTGGTGTTGTTGGCAAACTTGCTGAGGGCGCACTCAATCCCACTGTCCATGTTTCTGACAAAGATTTTGAGCAAGATCAGTCCCAACACCGATCCGTGAGGGACACCACTCGTTACTGTTTTCCAACTGGACATTGAGCTATTTACCACAAGTCTTTGCATGCAGCCATCCAGCCAGTTCTTTATCCACTGACTGGTCTAATAAATTGCCATGTCTAACTGCAGATAGGAATATGTGTTTACGAATCCAGTTTCATGGAAGAACATTTAATAAGGTGCTTCTTAATCTAAGTTAGAAACTGATTCAGACATACCTTTCTCTCTGTTGTCTCCTGTCTGATTTGTACCTTTCCAGTCTGCAGTGTGGCTGCTGAGTATCCTATTGTCATATTCCTATTATAGTCCTTAAGCTATCAACAGCTTGCATTAACACTGAGAAGGCACCTGCCTCTCTCCTTCTTCTTCCCAAAGGGAATATATTTGCTTTGTTTTGTCTGGTGAACCTTACCAGTTAAACTCTTAAATTGATCTTGGTGGATGGCCAGAGAAGTTTGCCATGCTTCTAAGGTTTCTTTTTATATCTGGTTGCAAAAAGAATAGTCTTAAAATCCCGACCAAATGCCTATACAAATGACACCTTGATCAAAACCAATACAAGAAAACCTCAGTAGCAAACCCCTAGAATTTTTAGAGAGATTGTAAAATATGTGAAACAAACAAACAAAAAAACCCCATCCCTGAATTATTGGCAAATTTTAAGACCAATATGCTTGGGAAACATCTCTGAAGTACATTGAATGCAACCTCTTGAGTAAATAGTAGAAATGCATGTGTCCATAGTTCAAAGTATAAGAATCCATTTTTATTTTGCAGAATACATATGGAGTTTTTCCTGTCACACATGAGGAGCAACTCTACTTGCAAGAATAAGCAAGTGAGCAGCAACATCAGGAGACTATGCTTTCATGTTCCATTTAAGGAGATGAAAATTGAAGGTTCTGGTTATGACTTTACACAACTTTGGTGGATCCCTGTATCATGGAGAGATAGTTTAAACTCTATAGCCAAAATAGAATCCTGTGACACCTATAAATTAAAAGTGTATATATCAGGATATAATTGATATTATTTTGCCTTGAACCCAAATAAAAACATGCTAAGATAGCACAGCTAACAATAGTATATAATGATATAATATTGCAAAACTGTTTTAGCATGTTCAACTACAATTATAAGCATTTTACAGAAGTATATGATCAACGGGATCTTAACAAACATCTAAGTCAAAAATCCTGCCAAAAACAAGACAAGCCCAAAGGACTGCAAATTGGCAGAATACCCTGTCAAACAAATCAAGACCAATATAAGCAGCAATGGGAGCAGAGGAGACCCCTCTTTTCGAGGGAGGCAGGAGCAATTGAATACAAACATTGTGTATCAGTGAATAAAACTGGAGAAAAGAATTTAAGACAACTTCAGCTGCAACTTGCCTTAAAGAGCTCTGAAGCCTGATAAACATCAGCTCAGTGAACCACCAAGGATCATAGGTGTCAGTGCTAAATAAATGTAAATAATATCAGCTCAGCATTACTGTATACTTGGATCTAATTTAAGAAGTAAATCTTAAAGACTAAAGGTTTTGTGTTCATAATGCTAATGATGAATAAGGTATGAGACCTAACCATTAACAAGAACTTAATGCATTGTTAATGAGTGAATTTAGTAAAGTTTAAAGTTTCAAACTGTCCTGATGAATCAATCTTATGACATTATAAATTTATAATTTTCATATACATATATATGTACACATTTATTTAATGGCAACACTTCTCTCTCAAATAACAAACTCAGCAAGGTTTTAAAGGCTGAACAATTTTATCTGAGAGACTGGGATACTTTACTTTTTATTCTTATGCTATTACTGTATTTTCTTCCCTTTACTGTCATCATATTTTTCACCCAAAAGGCATTTACCATTAGGCAATCAAGTTTTGGTTAGGGTATTCTCAGTATACCTCTGGTGAAAATTAAGCCTTGAGCTTTCTACTGACATGCAGTATGCCTTTTCATTTTTGTGTGCATGTGAAAGTTGGTTTTTGAACAGAGATAAAGTCTAGAAAAAGAAAGCCAAGATAATGTTGCAGAGATATATAACTAAACTCAAATTTTTCTTTTCTAAATGATTATCTGTTTTAAAGTAACTATGAGATAAGTGCTGAAAAACTAATCATTATCAGTAATTTATAATCACAATCATAGCTTCACTATCAGTCTTCAGAGTGAGATGATTTAAAATAATTTTCTTTTGAGCAGCTAATGTCTCATGAGTTTTCCACAGTGTCTGATAGCAACAGTTTGCAAGAGAAATATTTTTTCTTGTAATACACAAATAGACAATAGATTTTTACAGATGACAGCTTACACAGTGGTGAAAATAAGAAAAAGATTCTATAAATCAGATGGGTCTCAAACTTTTTTTAATCTTTTTTTTCTTTCAGCATCATTGACTATAGTGGAATTGTCTGGTTCTAAACAGTTTTAAGTTTATGGATAATACAAAATGTTCCTAGCTTTTCCTTTTGGTTTCTTTTTTGGCCTTCTGTTTCGGTTTGGGTTTTTCTTTGGGGTGGTTTTTTGTTTGGTTGGTTTTTTGTTTGTTTGTTTTTTAATCTGTATGGTTACACCCTAAGCTGGTGATTTGAATGGAGTTATGCCAATTTTCATTAGCAGTGTTGACACAAATTTGTGTCCTGATGAAATCCATTCGTGGGTCCTGAAGGAGCTGGCGAATGAAGTTGCTAAACCACTGTCCATCATATTTGAAAAATCATGACAGTCAGGTGAAGTTCCTGATAAGTGGAAGAATGATAATGTAACCCCATTTTCAAGAAGGGGGAAATGGAAGACCCAGGGAAATACAGACCAGTCAGTCTCACCTCTGTGCCTGGCAAAATCTTGGAGCAGATTCTCCTGGAAAGCATGCTAAGGCACATGAAAAACGACTAGGTGATTGGTGACAGCCATCATGGCTTCACTAAGGGGAAATCCTGACTGACCAATTTAGTGGCCTTCTATGATGTGGCTATGAAATTGATGGACAGGGGCAGTGCAGTTGACGTCATCTACCTGAACTTGTGCAAAATGTTCGACACTGTCCCGCACAACATCCTTGTCTCTAAATTCGACAGACATTAATTTGATGGATGGACCACTCGGCGGATAAAGAATTGGCTGGACGGCGGCACACAAAGAGTTGTGGTCAAAGCTCAATGTCCAGTTGGAGACCCGTAATGAGTGGTGTCCCTCACGGATCGGTGTTGGGACTGATCTTGCTCAAAATCTTTGTCAGAAACATGGACAGTAGGATTGAGTGCACCCTCAGCAAGTTTGGCAACAACACCAAATTGTGTTTTGAATATCTGAAGACTCATGTTTCATTCAGTTGTGACCAGAATATTGTGATATTTGTTTTTAACTGGAGGTGAACTGGAAGAACATGTTGCTATGTATTACCCTAAATTTCTGCTAAATCTTGAATTAATGTAATTTGGACCTTTTCCCTAACATATTCATTAAGTAATCATTTTATATCCAGTAAGTATTAAATTGCCTTTTTATTTTTTTCTTCCCAAATGACTAAACCACTAAAAAAAAAAAAAAAAGAAAAAACACTTCAGTGTTTGGCTACAATCTCAGGCCAATATCAAAGTTGGAGAACTGGTTCACAAAGGAAGAATTTTAAATCAAATGGGGAAGACTGCTGGTCAAGGCAGCTTTAAACTAGATGTGTTGGGGGAGGGGGACATCGATCCATCCCATCACTCCCAATCAGTTGCCAGCAACTGTAATAAATGCTTGAAGCAATGCAAAGGTATTACAGCTGCTCCAGACAATGAGTCAGCTGTCTTTGGAACTCATCTCAGGTGCCTCTACACAAACGCCTGTAGTATGGGGAATAAACAAGAGGAATTAGAGATGTGTGCACGGCTACAGGGATACGATAGCATTGGCACCACAGAAACATGCTTGGAGTGTTGGAATGGAAGGTTATAGGCTCTTTAGAAAAGACAGGCCCGACAGACAGGTAGGGGGAGTTGCTATTTGTGTCAGTGATAGGCTGGAGAGTATGGAACTCTGTCTGGGGACAGGTCAATAATGAACAGAGAGTTTGTGGGTCAGGGTCAAAGGGAGAACAGTCATGGGGGACATTTCTGTGGGGATCTGTTACAGACCGCCTGATCAGGAGGGCTCTGGATTAAGTGCTCTACAGACAGATAGGAGCAGCCTCATGCCCACAGTCCCTTGTCCTCGTGGGGGACTTCAACCATCCTGATATCTGTTGGAGGGGTGGTATGGCCCGGCACAAGCAATCCAGGAGGTTCCTCGATTGTGTGGAAGACAACTTCCTCTTGCAAGTAATAGAGGAGCCAACAAGGAGAGGTGCCATGCTGGACCTCGTGCTCACCAACAGGGAGGCGCTGGTTGGAAATGTGATGCTCCAGGGCAGCCTTGGCTGTAACGATCATGAGATGGTTGAGTTTGAGATCCTCACGATAGTGAGAAGAGCATGCAGCAAGCTCGCTTCCTTGGACTTCAAGAGAGCAGGCTTTGGCCTCTTCAGGGACCTGCTTAGTAAGGTTCCATGGGATATAGTCCTAGAGGGCAGGGGGGCCCAAGACTGCTGGTTGATATTCAAGGATCACCTGCTACAAGCTCAGGAGTGTTGTGTCCCGACTAGAAGGAAGTGTGGCAGGAGGGCCAAGAGACCTCCATGGATGGATAAGGAGCTTCTGAGGAAACTTAGAAGGGAAAAAGAAGCTTATAAAAGGTGGAAGCAAGGCTAGGCGGCCTGGGAAGAATACAGGGATATTGTCTGGGAAGCTAGGGACCAGGTGAGGAAAGCTAAGGCCCAGTCAGAATTAAATCTGGCAAGGGATGTGAAAGATAACAGGAAGGGCTTCTATAGGTATGTAGCAAATAAAAGACAGACTAGGGACAACATGGGCCCTCTCCAAAAGCTATCAGGAGAACTGGCTACCCTGGATTTGGAGAAGGCTGAGGTTCTTAATGATTTCTTTGCCTCAGTCTTCACTAGCAAATGCTCTGACTACACCGCCAAGTCTTGGAAGGCAGATGCAGGGACTGTCCCACATGACATCCTTGTCTCTAAATTGGAGAGGCATCAATTTGATGGATGGACCACTCAGTGGATAAAGAATTGGCTCGATGGCCGCATGCAGAGACTTATGGTTAATGGCTCAGTGTCCAGTTGGAGACCAGTAATGAGTGGTGTCCCTCACGGATCGGTGTTGGGACCGATCTTGTTCAACACCTTTGTCAATGACATGGACAATGGGATTGAGTGTGCCCTCAGCAAGTTTGCCAACAACACCAAGCTGTGTGGTTCGGTTGATACGCTGGAGGGAAGGGGTGCCATCCGGAGGGACCTTGACGTGCTTGTGAGGTGGGCCAATGCCAACCTCATGAAATTCAACCAAGCCAAGGGCAAGCTCCTACACCTGGGTCAGGGCAATCCCAGGCGTAGTTACAGGTTGGGCAGAGAAGAGATTCAGAGCAACCCTGTGGAGAAGGACTTGGGGGTGTTGGTTGATGAGAAGCTTAACATGAGCCGGCAGTGTGCGCTTGCAGCCCAGAAAGCCAACCATATCCTGGGCTGCACCAAAAGAAGCGTGACCAGCAGGTCGAAGGAGGTGATCATGCCCCTCTACTCTGCTTTTGTGAGATCTCACTTGGAGTACTGTACGCAGTTCTGGTGTCCTCAACATAAGAAGGACATGGAGCTGTTGGAGCAAGTCCAGAGGAGGGCCACGAGGATGATAAGAGGGCTAGAGCACCTCTCATATGAAGACGGGCTCAGAAAGTTGGGGCTGTTCAGCCTGGAGAAGAGAAGGCTGCGTGGAGACCTCATAGCAGCCTTCCAGTGTCTGAAGGGGGCCTCCAAGAATGCCGGAGAGGAACTCTTCATTAGAACAAGGGGTAATGGGTTTAAACTTCAACAGGGGAAGTTTAGATTAGATATAAGGAAGAAGTTCTTTACTGTGAGGGTGGTGAGGCGCTGGAATGGGTTGCCCAAAGAAGTGGTAAATGCTCCATCCTTGGCGGTGTTCAAGGCCAGGTTGGGCAGAGCCTTGGGTGACATGGTTTAGTGCGGGGTGTCCCTGCCCATGGCAGGGGGGTTGGAACTAGATGATCTTAAAGTCCTTTCCGACCCTAGCCATTCTATGATTCTATTCTGTGATTCTATGATTTGGATGTGGATTGTAGTAGTGCATTTTAAATCTCACATATCTGTCCCAGCCTATTATTGGAGACTGTTGCCCGTATGGAAAGAGAAGATGAATGAAAACCTTTTTCTTAATCAACGATAATGTGTTAAAGATACTTGAATTCAGCATTAGCTTACCTTAACGTGACTGGCTGTAAGTTCAAGAAAATGTTGAATAGCAATTCTGCTCTTCCTGTTCTTGTGGTGGCATCTTCCACAAGTGGGATAGGCAGCTAGGGGGTGGAGACAGATGAATCTGTCCCATTTTAACACACTGCAAATTTGTCTTTCTGACACAAAGTCCATTTTAGGAGAAAATCTACTTGCAACTGATAGGAATAGAAGGTTACTGTTCCTCATGGGTCTGCATTGTTCACCTGTCTAACCCTTTTTTGGGTGAAAAAGCAAACTGAGAAATAAGAAACCCCAAGCCAATAAAACACAATTATACTGAAAAAGTGTCAACACTCCGTTAATGAAGAAGTTGATAATGAAAGAGAATTATCACTCAGCATTATCCCAGAGCATTATTACTGCCATGACTTGAGCTACAAAAAGGTTTAGTATTTGATGAGTCTGATGAGTCCATTTGGCTTTCCTATTTGATGACAGATATTAGGTGTTCATTCTCCTATTTAAACTGCAGTGATATGCAGAGAGACAAGATATCATTAAGCGTGTTAAGCATCTTTTATTTTTAATAAAAACATGTATTTCCTAAAATACAAGTCAGCTAATAAAGCATGGGAAGTTTTTCTGAGCCCTTGATGAACAGTCTGGAATATTGTGCATAATTCTACTGTCAATATAGTATTATCAACCTCATTAAAAGTTGACTACTTTTGTAGAATCAGTCCTTACAGTATTCTAAACAAAATATACTTGAACTATCTGAGAATGAGAGAAGACTCTGAATAATTCCCTAGCTAGTGAAAATGCATTTTCAATACTAGATTCTCAAACACAGCTCAATAGAATTTACCAATATTTCCAAAATATTTTGAGGAGAGGGGGAAAAAGCATGAGAAATATACTCCTGACAGGTAGTGAAAAGAAAAGTGTTTGAAAAATGCTGCTTAGAATGAAAATGCCATTCCAGCACTAACCACATCACATCACCGGCTCTACGGTCACTTGCTTCCTTCTGAATATCCCTCTGCCTTTGAACACAAGTCTTTTATTATTCATTCAGCACCCTTCCCAGGATGTTTGCTAAAACACAAGGAGAAATAAGGATTTTAAACAATAAATAAGTCACCTCAGTACCACTTGGTTGTAGATTAACCACAGAGGTTGCTGAAAGTAAGAACAAGATTTAACTTTTGTGATTTCAGTACACATTCAGAAGACCTGCGCAGAGCAATGTGACCTGGCAGTTTGAGCAGGTGTTAGGATGACAACTTGCAACAGTAGGAAAAGGTGCCTGTGCCTCAGCCATCCATAACTCCAGCAGAGAAGCATGTATATTTTAAAAATTAATTTTACTGTTATGCTTCATGCATTATATTTGTGTATGATACTGTAAATTGGGGTAGATGAAGAATGGAAGTAAGGTCTGGAGGTTCTTGTGGTGGTGGTTGTTGTTGGCTTGGGGTAGCTTTAGGGTTTTTTTTCCCACCACTCTAGCTCTGTGCCTGCTCACAGACAACTAAGGACACAAATATTAGAAATAGTTTCGACAAGTTTGAAACGTTATTGTCTTACCTACTTTCTTCATTCTATCAACAGCAACTACCATGCTTAATGTAGTAGCAGCAGAGAATGGACAGTGTATCCAGGTGTCATCCATTCCTCTTCTTGTTCCTTCTTCACATGTCCTCTTCTCTGCCATTTCTGCTAACATGGTATGTGTTTTTGTTTTCTTTTTTGCATCTCTGCTGCTACATTAGGAACATCTGAGAAGCAGACAAATTTCTTTCATTGCCACAGCTGCCAGAGGATGGCAATTTCCACCAGAAGTGTAAGTGAATATAGTTAGAGAAAGAACTTTAAGTTCTTTATTAGAGGATATGTTTTGTTTTGGGTATGGTTGGTTTGGTTTTAACAGAATGAAATGCTAACTACCCACAGTTTGTTCATCCCTCCCCTCCAAATACAAACCATAACAACAAAAAGTACTTGCAAATTCAGGCATAAATCAGCTAATATTTGCAGTTGGGGGAATAAAAAAAAGTATAAAAATGAAACTGAAAGGCTGAAATTTTTGTTTTTAGCTTTTTGCAAGGAATATTGAAGTGTTCAATTAAACTATCTTTCAGAATCACTACCCCATAATCAGTAGTTAGAGGGCTGTTGAACAACTAGTTAATATCTTGCATTTAGCATGGTAGGTTTTTTCCCCAGTGCCTAGTTTTAGATATCAAGAATTTAATTACTTTGTTTCTACATTTCTGGTTAACTGCTGTGAACTTTTTTGTTGATTTTCAAAGATACATGATTATTTGGGAATCCAAGTACCCTTCAAAAGCTGCAGTAACCTAGTTGTCAATCAAACAGCAATAGTGGAAAAAAAAAATATTTCCCTTAAACTCTGAGTGATGAATGCTTCATAACTACACATGTGCAAAGAACTTGATCGAAAGCAGGGAGTATATTTGTTTGAGAATGCGTTGCTCTCCCTCTTACCTTTTACTTTTTTTTTTTTGTGTGTGCTTGTCACCTCAAAACCTTACAAATATGATATGAACTGGAAGCCTACCACCCAGAATATACTTTAAATATATTTGTACACAACATATCACTGTACCTATTGTAAGGTTTTGTTTAGAACATATTCCTGTAATACAATACAGTTTAAGATTTTTGTTTTATTTTTCCCTAATTTATTGTTCTGGGCTTTAGAGAACACAGTAAATGCTGCTTTTGATAGTTGTACCCACACCTACAGAAAACCTTAACATACTTGGATGATTATTCAAGACAGAGAACTTTCTTTTTATTTGAATACCTGTGGTGGGTTAACCTTGGCTGTCTGCCAGATGCCCACCAAGCTACTGCTATCTCCCTAGGCTGCAGCTTCCTTCAGGGCACATCCACCTGCTGCAGCATGGGGTCTAGTGGGAATACTTGTTCTGAAATGGCCCTCCATGGGCTGCAGGGGAATTTGTGCTCCAGTGCCTGGAGCAATTCCTCCCCCTCCTTTTTCTTTCACTATGGTGTCTGCAGGAATGTTTCTCTCACATTTTCTCACAGCTTCTGGGCAGCATTTTTTTTACCCTTTCATAAATGTTACCATAGAGGTACCACCAGCATTGCTGAATGGCTCAGTTTTGGGCAGCAGTGGGACCATTTCGAAGTCAGCTGAAACTGTCTGGGATGGGACAGATCCTGATCTCTTCTCACAGAAGACACACTTGCAGCCCTTCCACCACCAAAACTTTGTCATATTTGCAAACTCCATACAAAATCCTTTGTTGTTGTTCATTTCTATTGTTTATTTTACCCTGATTAATATCTAATTGTATTCCTGTAATTTAAAAAGAAGAGTCTTCTTTCTCACATTTCTGTCATTGGTAGTAGTATTTGTATGTATGTTTGACACTGAATCCTTATTTCTTTTTCTATCATTGTCAGTACAATTCCCATTCTCGCATTATATATATTGGTCAATATGTTATAAAGAAAATGCCACTCTGGGTACCCACATGCAAGAAAAAAAAAAAAGAAAAACCACCAAAACAAACAAACAAAAAAACCCACACAAAAGAAAAAATTAAGGCATTGCAGGAGATTTTATTGTATTGGATCTTATTATTGAGCGTGCACTTTTGGTTGCCTGGGGATGGCTGGGTGTCATGAAACTTTAGAAATATTTCCTGTTTCTGCGGAGTATGGTTTGCCAATCTTATCCATTCGATAGCAGCTGTCATCATTGGGAACAACTGAATACACTTGATTTTTGATGTCATCAATAAGTAAGTAATTTATAATGAAAATCGGAGAAGGCATTTACATATACGGTATAACTGTATATCTTAAATCTGTGAAGTGCATTACGTCACTTTGCCAGTTTCTCGCAATCATTCTCAAACGGGAAAACAAACTGGTAGCAAAACCAAATCCCAGATGGACAATAACTACTAAATTTACATTCACCAGTGAACACAATTCCACATATGCTTTTCCTGTAGAAGATATGGCTGTGATGGCTCTTTCCACAGGAAAACTATCAAGCAAACAAAAGCACTCAGTGGGAAGTTTAATACAACAGTGTGCCTTATGTATAATTCCTTCTGGAATTTCTTCTTGTCCACCCTTGTGACAAGAACTGGGAGTGGAAATCTTAGTAGTTGGGTCATTCCCACTGAGCTGAAAAGGCCTAGCTTCATCACACAAATTTTATCAAAATTAAGAAGGCCAAAATTGTCATCAAATTACACATACGCAAACTCAAAAAACTTTTTTCTCAAAAGTTGCACTGTCTTGTGTACTTATGGTACAAGATAAGGACATATGCCAACACACATTTGAATATACAATTTGAATAATATTAAAATGTATAGCTTCTTTAGAAAATCCACAGGACTACCAGTGAACAATGGTAAAAATTAGCTGATGCTGACTTCTTATTCCAAATTCTTCCTAAAAGCCTGAGACAAAGTCCTGATTGAATACAAAGCCTAAGACTGGAAATGAATAAAATGTCCCATATGTCTGAGATTTATGAGGTGCCTAGAAGCTCTTTCTCCATGCTAAAATAAGCAACTAGTAATTCTAAGACTGTCCTAATGGGCAATAAATGCAGGTGTTTGCAGAGACTGATCTATCTCAAACAAGTCTCAGTCTGGTATTTATCATTCGTTAGAGGTGCTAGTCTGTTTCCACTAACTATAGAGATAGCAAGTATAATTAGCTTGGGTTAGCTGTTTCAGGTAAAGTTAGTAAAATGAACATTAGCCTAAACAAATACCTGTCCCAGCTTTCAACAGAGAATTTAGAAGAGCCATTTGTCTGATGTCATATAGGAAAATTCTGGAAGCTCTGGATAATGAATAATTAAACAAATTTATACTTTCATCAAAGTAAACCTGATATCATCAAGATAATGATGTGAAGAATTTTTAAATATATACAGCATGGGAGTTGGTTACATAGTTACATCAACAGCAGAAATTTGATAGAAGAAAAGCAAGCAAGCGAGTTTTGACTTCTAAGGGTCAAGTGTCAAAAGAAAGTCCATATGCAATAGCTGTGTCTCAGTGAATGAAGGGGATATGCTTTGTGAACACCACAGAGAGATCTATTGTTCTATTTTTTATATGTTTTTGTACATAGATGTCTAATATTCATTATGATGTGGTTGTGTATCATTTAATATAAAGCAAAGAAAAAATCAGAGAAAAAAGCATAAACGTTCTTTTCACACAAATAAAATGATAAAACTACTGGTCTCCTCCAATTTCAATCATCAACATAATAGTTATCTAGGTTGCTTCTGTACTCCAAAGCTTTACTAATCCTATCCTAAAATAAGTGCTTAGCTACATGGGATGAGTTATCCTTCAGGAGTGGCACTTTTTCCTCCACATAGACATACCTAGGAGTTGAATTTGGTTGTTCAGTTAGGTACTTAGTGTCCAAGGAAGCAAGACATCTATGTAAGAAGGGTATTGATGAAAAAAGGCCTATGGGAGATGCATGTTCATCTGAAACAGGAGCTGGATGCCAGGCAGGATAATGGGAATCTCAAATGTTACTGGACACATGCTTAGTCAACTCACTCTCGCTTTGATGCTTTTTACAGAGCAGTTAATGGTGCTTCATTCAGCTGCACACTCTGCAGAGGTGTCTCATGCTATTTACAAACCATGGGGTTGTCAAAGGCATATGCACAGGGCTGACAGGGAAAGCACACAGTGTTGGTGACATCTGAAATACCGTATGTTCTTCCATCTGGCCTGGGGCTGCTGGTTCAGAACAGAGTGGGTTTCCTTTTGTTTGTTTTATTTTTTTCCTTCACTTGTCTAATACCGATATTTTGAAAAGTTCCAAGTAACACCATACAGCAATATTCAGTTACTCTATGGAACCCTCAAATCTTTTTGGTTTACAGTGGTCACCAGATTACACTGGACGTATTCATAAACTCTCCATTAACTGTAATGACAGCTTAAAAACTTGTCTCATAAGTTGTACACCTGCAGTGAAACACCTAAATTTTAGGATCAACAGTCTGAGGCTGGATTTCATCACTACAGCTCGATTTGGTTACCTAAATATAGGCATGCTATTTGAAATGCCATAGGTTATTGAAAACATCCATATGTAATGCCCTTCCGTTTACAGATAAGATCAGATAAGATCCCCTAGAATATATCAAACAACAAAAAATAGTCGCAGTTTAAGCAATTAAATTCAGCTCTGAATGCTGAGTAACGTAAATCTTTTTGTTCCTTTCTGGCCAGGATTTTACATTAATTTGTGAGGGGTTCTTGATAAATATTACTAAACTGTAACTTGATAAATATTACTGAAATACAAAAGCATTTTGGAAACATATATGTAATAAGACTCCCTGTAAATACCTCCTTAATACTGGCCATTTGTACATTAATTTACCCTTTAAAAATGTATCTAAATACACACACAAAACTTTATTAACATTCCATGCTTTCGAACAGCTGAATTTGTTGTCTGTGTTGTATTTCTCTATTATTAATAATTTAGAAGACCATTATTTTGTTTACCTTTGTTATTGTTGTCACTACACTCTTTGTAGTGGATAAATGTTTTGGGGTAATTCTGTCTTTTGAGTATCATAAACAGTAACAACTGCTTTTTGATTCACTTACAAATTATAAGAGAAGAGCCATGAAATTTTCCTAACCTTTTCTGCAGCTCAATAAATCACAAACAGACAAGAAAGTTAAGCACTGCTTCAGCGGAAAATCAGTAGACAGATGTAGCACACATTCCCTTCAAAATAATTCAGAACCTGTTCCAATTTATCAAATGCCTACTTTATCTGTCAAAACAATGTCCTTTCTCAAAGAAAGGGCATTGTTTCTGCAGCAAGAAAAAGGTTCTGATGTATTGTTATCTGCAAATGGATGGTGGAATAATGGAAAAACAGGCAGCATTTCAAGCTAAGAGATCAAAGGGCAGAATACATTACAATTCTTGTTAAAATAAATTAGGCTGAATTATAATTTTAATAAAGACATTTATAACCTTAAACAATTTTTGGAGTTTACAGATCAGCAGAAACAATAAGAAAATCCCTTTCAATATATAAGTTGATGTATTTCTTCATATTGTGAAAACTTCAAATTTCAGCGAAACCAAGATTTACAGAGCTGTAATGTACTGGTATCTTGTGCTTACATTTGCAAAGGAAATATTTTCAATTGATTTCTTAATTTTTTAATGTATTTTCATATTGCCATCACACTACAAAAATATAGATTTCTAGATTAAGGTTTTCCATAAGCAAAATTTATTAACTTGAAATCTTCCAAGACCATTTTGATATCCAAATAGTATATAATGTGTTATGATATTAAGTCACAATATTAATAAAAATACTCCTTAAAAGTATCCATCCTTTCCAAATTCCACTAACAAAATTAAATTAAGAATGAAATAACTTTTAAGCTCCATCCTCTCCACAGTAAATTAGAAAACAAAAACTAATCTGTTAATAATTCTTGATTAATTGAAAAAGCCCAGCAGTTTTAAGTGTTCATCAAATCTGTGAACTCAAACCTGGTTCTATTACCAAGTCATTTTAATACTCAGACACTTTCTTTAACCTCAACATGCCAGATACTTATGCTGATTCCTGCAGCTAGCTTGATCCTGAGCTGAACTGTGATTCGGTTCAAAAAACAACTTTGCACTGATATATCCGCCTCCTTCATGATTGCATGCAGCTCTTTCTTTTGCGTATTCTTCCATTTTTCAACTCTTTTTTATGTAAATGTGACCTCTGTCAGTTATTAAGGGTTTTTTTCTCCTTATGATATGTTTTTAATATCAGAGTCCTCTAAAAATACATGATTGAATCAACTGCTTTATAAAAGTATTCATTTATAATCGGCTAATCGCAGCTTCAAAAGTTAACAACATTTTTTTTCAATAAATCTTTCCTTACACCTTGATATTCATAGGCATCCATCATTCTTTTAAAAGAAACTCTATGATCAGAATGATAGCAACATAAAAAAAGAACATTCTGCTAAATACCCCATGATAAGAAGGTTGCCTTGACTAGTTTTTATTTCAGTGACACTCCAGTCAATTCAAAAACTAGGCCTAGCATCTTGAAATCTGGACATCTGTTAAAGCTCAGTTATGCCAGCTCTTACTCAGCTGCATAAGTAGATGTCTGTGTTTACAAGCTGAAATCAGTTAGTACTTGTACAGTACATTATAGCTGATGCGGAATTCTAGAATTGTCTAATTAAGACTGGACTAACTCAAAAAGGTTATTAATATTCAAACAAGGTTTGACCAGTGTGAAACGAAGTAGAATTGTAGAAAAAAAATAGCATCCCTAGGTGCACATTACCAGTCCCTTGTTAGGGGAAGTTCCACGCAATTTTACTAACAGCGCTGTGTGAGAGCACTGTCTGATCTGTTGCAGGTTAGCTTTAACAGTTTAATTAAGAAATTTGCACCAATACAACTGATTTTGTCCATGCTATACTAGGGAACACTTACTTACACTAACAATGTCAGTGACTAAAAAGCTGCAGGATGACTGCCAGCTAGTGGGTAGTGAGAAGAAACTGAGTGATTTCCTCTTCAGCACAGCCCAAATGAGAAGGGGTTGTGTATTTCAGTCTCTAAGGTATGTGGGGTTAGGGTACCACATGCAGGCTAAAATTGTCTGAGAAATATCCAGGGACATTCTTTCACTTCTCGTTGCTGCTGGAACAATTCAGAACAGCACTAGTTTGTCTTAACCAAGCAGTAGACCAGTGTTCAGGATACTTTTGTCAGATTAATCAAAACAAATTGAAACCGACAAATAAAGAATCCTGCTAGCAGAGTAAATAAACACTAATGTTTCAAGAGAGAGATAGACCCATACAGTATTAGCAAATATTCGAGCATCACTTTAAAATCTTCATTCCACCTATTTTTTTTCAAGAGATAGTTGACAATAGTTACCAGCAGAAAACTGGGTTTCAAAGGTGGATCTATTTAAGGAATTATGAATATATACATTTTTATGACTGATACTTACACTCACAAGACTGGTGAAAAGTAAGAAGTGAGAAACTATTACAAATGTCATTTTAATTTAATAAAGGTATTCTGTAACTATTGACAAAAGACAATGGTAATTAAATAAAGGTTAATGAGGAAATGAATTAAATTCAAAGAATGTAAAGCTAAAATAAAAATAAAAATAAAAAAACCCTATCTGGAAAAAACAAACCTTTGTCCTCCAGATATTCTCAATCAAAATCAGACACAAAACCTAAACGAAAATAGTTAATTAGGACCCTGGCCTAAATCTCTAGGCAACCAAAATGCCAGCTGAAATTACTGAGGTTTTCAGATGCACAGATGATGAGAAACAGGATGATCCCAGATCAGTGCAATTTGTACAGAGGACCATAGTATCTACTGAAATCTGACTTTGGATTGCTCTGGAAGCAAGCTGGGAGAATAGAAAACACCCAGTTTGAATATCACTCATATATGCTATCTGAAATCAAAGAACACAAATAGATCAGTGTGAATAATTTGCAAAGAGTAAATAATTTGATTAATTCTCTGCAGAGGTGCTCTAGAAACTTTTCCTCAAAATTATTTTTGATGCTGAGAAAGCAAATTAGGACCTTGTTAACATCAGTGTCTGCTGTCTTGCCCGTTACATCCTCACTCCCCTCCATGAGATTAAGTTCAGAATCATGTTTCTATATGACATTTTTAAAAAGGGAATCACATAGGATTTTCGGTTTGGCACTGTTTCCTTTCTTTTAAATACATCTTTTGTTTGCTTAGGAGAGAATTTTCTTACCAATAGTTCAAAAATACAGTATGTAAGAAACAAAGTGAAAAATTTTTAAATGAAAGTGATCAAGACAATAAACAGCACTTTCTGTGTGCTGTGTGAGAATGAATGCTGACAGGGAGAAAAAAAAAAGCTTTCTTAAGGAAGTTCAAGTATTCAGGAAACATTTCATTCACTGATAGCCAAAAAAACAGGATCTTGACTCTTTTCAGTATGAAGTAATGGAAGAATAAAATAAATTATATGCGACTGATTTAACAAAGCTCTTCCTAACTGTAACAAAATTTCACAAGGTGGTCAAAAACCACATTGTTATCAACACTTCCCACCAATACAGTTCTGCTCAACTATCATTTTTGCTTTGAAAGATAGATTAACTTTTTGCAGAGGTGAAAGGAAAATGAAGCTATATATGTCTCTCTGCTTTTAAGAAAAAGTGGTTTGTGGTTCATATTTTTATCATCTTGTAACAGAAATTCATAGGAAATAGAGTCTGAAACTGAACAGACACATTATATCCATATTTTCCACTTGATATTCACATGTTGATCTCATAATTAGGGAAAGAAAATCAAGACAGTTTAACCTAGCTTCTCTCTGGAAAATTACTTGAAAAAACTGTAAAGACTTGCAAACAGTTAAAATTTAGGTGTTAACTATGACCAGTACATGAACACACAGGCTTATGAAATCTTGATCTCATCTGCTGTGTAGCTTCATAAAAAGTAGTCTCAAACAGAGCTCCTTTTCCATATAACATTTAGTTGAAAAAGGCAAACCAACTCATTTCATTTAAATTTCAAAAAATTATGTTGACTCTGGTAGTGTATAGTATCAAATTAAATTGCTACACATCATATTTTTCTC